>NC_071387.1:207732667-208036129 GCF_022682495.2 Desmodus rotundus | reverse complement strand
CAGCCGGTACAAGATAGATCCAGCAGAGGAATTATTTTGTGTCGGTTCACTTTTATTCTTGTTTTCTTCTTAATTGCTTCCTACATTATTTTACAAAGTATTTCATTTTACTGATCTGAAGTTGCTGGTGTCTGTTGAATGAAACCTTCTTTGTGACGGCCGCAGCCCCGTGCGTCCCGCCTGTGAGCCGGGTTTGCGTTCATCCGGACTGTGAGAAGCTGAAGGAGCCTGCCAGGTGGTTTGGGCTTTCCGCTTCAGCACGCAGCCCGGTCTCTGGCTTCTTCCCAAAACCAAATGCCGTAGAGAACCTTCTGGAAAAGCTTCCCCATGACCCCAAAGACTCCGATTGCCTGCTTTTACATCTCCTACCTTTGCATTATTTAGACTCTTTCTGAAGGAAATGAAGATCCCTTTTAATAAAATATTTTTAATTTATTTATTTTATTGTTGTTCAAGTACAGTTGTCTCCATTTTCCCCCCTACCAGTCCCTACCCGACCCCACCCATCCCTGCCTCCCACCCTCGATCCTACTACCCCCTTTGGCTTTCTCCATGTGTCCTTTATATATTAAACCTTAACCTTCAAAATTATAACAAAATGGTCCTGGCTGGTGTGGCTCAGTGGATTAGCTCCAGCCTGTGAACCAAAAGGTTACCAGTTCGATTCCCAGTCAGTACACATGCCTGGATTGCAGGCTATGTCCCTGGTTTGGGGCATGTGAGAGGCAACCAACTGATGTTTCTCTCACACATCAGTGTTTCTTTCCCTCTCTTTCTCCTTCCCATCCCCTCTCTCTGAAAATAAATAAATATTTTTTAATTATTGAAAAATATTTATTTCTCAGTCTAAAAGGAAATGTGTGTAAATTTTCAAGGTCATTGAAACATTGCCAAAATTATATTTTGCAAAATAACTGCTTGACTAACTAGAAATCAAAAATGTTGTCCCTTCTCTCTCTCCCACACTAACATCCCTCACAGCATTTAACATCCCATCAGTCTAACATCATTGAAGCCTTCGGAAAAAAATTAGTATAAATGCTTAAAGGGGCTTAGCAAAAAATAATAGAAATACCTTGCAATTGTTGTGATTTGGAAGAATGTATCTTTCTTGCCCTGAGGACATCGTGAACACTCCCCTCTCCTCCTGATCTTCAAAAATGCATCGACGGCTTTTCTAATTTTCCTGAATCAGCTTTAATTTCTTAGTAATTTTAGTGGATGGAATTGTTGTATTGGGAAAAGATAAAAAGAATCACTTAGGAGGTTTTTTATCCCCTTCTTTCTTCCATTCCATCTTTAAAATACAAGGCATGGAGAATGATAATGTACTGAGTTCCAGCAGCTTTAGCTATTCACCTGCCCAATTGATCACTAAAGGGCAATACCAAAGAGGAAAGAATGAGAGTCTGGTTTTGATCACTTGAAACCTCTAGGCTGTATTCTGTTTTGTTGGCACATGGTAGTCGGGCATTGTCAGAGTGTGGACAGGCAAGCTGAGGCCCTGGACGCTCCTCAGGTAGCATTTGCTCTGGGGGAGCCAACACGGTTGGGTTCTGCAGTGCGAGCAAGCGGCTGAAACAGATAACAGTGTGCTTCTACCCCTGGAGGAAATAACCCTGGAGAGAAGCTAGGTTTGCCTGGGTGGGGAAACAGTGCACCACAGGACCTGAAGCCCGGTGAGTGTCCCCAGAAAGCCACCCTCTCTCCATCGGCAGCTTCCAGCCATGACTGCGCAGTGTTTCCTAGAAATTAGAGTATGTGGCAGATTTTAAGGGCACTTGAGACACACACCATCCTTTACAAGCCTTTCCTTCTGGATGAAGCGTGAGCTGTGATAGCACAGTGGATCAGTATGTATTTGGGAAATTTTTCTCCAATAACTAAACTTGGTCAAGCTACATCTGATTTCAGGTGACCTCTAGTCAGATTTCCAGAAGGAATAAAAATCTCAATTCATATCTGCTTTGGGCCCAAAGAGCTACTGCATTGTGTCAAAGCTTCATGTCTGAGTTCTGGCTCCGCCATCAACAGACTCAAAATATTCATGGAGAGCCGACGATTCTCCAGGGTGGTCATTAGCAGTGGATGCACTACAGTGAATCGGACAAGGGTCCTGTGGTCACCAGAGGCTATGGAACAAGGCAGGTGACCAAGTAGGCAATTACAGGACAGGAGAACAGAAACTGTGACAGAGAAGTACGGTTTAGTAAGCCCCTGGCGAGAGCACCGGTGTAGTTTTCTATGGCTGCTGGAACAAAGTGCCCTAATTCAGTGGCTTAAAACAACACGGTTATTACATTACGATTCGGAGGGTGGAAGTCTGACCTGTGTCTCCCGGGGCTAAAATCCAGGTGTCGGCAGGACTACATTCCTTCTGGAGGTGCTGGGGGAGGAGCCTTTCCCTTGCCTTTGCCAACTTTTAGAGGCACCTGCATGCTTTAGCTTGTGGCCACTTCTGGTCTTCAGCGACACCCGCGACCAGTGGAGTCTTTCCCATGCCGCATCTTTGACACTGATTCTATTAACTGTCTATTCCACTTGTAAGTATCCTTGTGAATACATTGCGCCCCTCCCCCATGTGATCCAAGATAGTCTCTCCCTGCTCAGCAGCCCTAATTTCTCCTTCCCAGGCAACATCACATATCCACAAGCTGCAGAAATATGGACCAGAAAGTGGACATCTTGGGGGCCATTCCTACACCTATGATAAGCATCTCTCTAGACCTCTAAATAGGAGGTGGGAAGGAGAAAAGGCTTCTCAGACTATTGGAAGTGAAATAAGGCTTGAAGGGTCATGAGAATTTAGGAAGATAAAGGAAGGATTTAGCAGGGCTATGGGTGAGCTGCTCTGCTGTGATTATAGGAGCAGCAGGTACGGGGTGGGGGGGGCCGTGGAGCAGGGTGGTGGGAACATGGCCCACGGGGAGCTGTGAGAAAAAAATCTGAGCGTGGTTTGAGCAGAGATTGTGCAGGTGAGAGGCTATCTGGCAGGAGACAGAGCCCATGATTAAGCAGTTATGCAAGACCTTGGAGAAGACAGTGTGAGTAGAGGAGCGCATTACTGGAATCCAGACAGGCTGGGGGAGGGGAGCCGTTAACAGAATAGAAAACACTGCAGCCTCGAGCAGAGGGACCCAGACGGTGACCTGGGCACCTCTGGACTGAGGAAGCCATAGCAATGTGACGGACAGGCACCCTCCTCTCAAAGTGACTTCATTAGAGTTTTGATGAGCGCTAGGAAAGTACAGGTGCCAAAAGCACCCATCAGGAGCGCTGCACTTAGCTGTGGGTCAGGGAGACTTAGGAAGAAACACTGAAGCTGAGATTTGAAGGGTGAGGGAGAAAGCCTTGGGGGGAGGCGTGGCCCTTCCGGGCAGAGAAATGAGCAAACACGTGGGCTGTGGTGGGAAGGAGCACACTGCATTCCCAAAACCGAAGGGCCTGTGCTGTAGAGGGAGAGAGAAGACAGGGCCAAGGAGAATCGGCAAGTCAAGGCTGGTGCATGCACGGGTGGGGTGGGCGGAGCCCCAGCCCTCCCTCTGGTCTGAGATGGATTGGAAAGTTTGTGCAGAGAGCAGTGAGATGCTCCTTGTGGTTGAAGTAAAAGGCTGGCATCAAATAACCCCATTATGGGGACCACCTGGTTGCAGCATGAAGAATACGTCCAAGGGGATAAAAATAACCTACCTGTGAGAGAGCAGGGCTGACTTGGACAGAAATACTGTCCAGATCAGAAAGAGAAGCAATTGCTACCAAGTCAGAACTGATGTGGTTGGTTCTGCCATCCAGAGAAGTGGCATAATTCATCCCTGGGGAGGTGGCTGTTTTGGTTTTTTGGTTTGTTTGGGGTTATGTTGTTGTGGGGGGTTTTTAAAGATGTTTACAAAAATCATCTTCCTGGTTCAAGCTGTTTCCTTTGGTTGCGAAAGTCAGGTCCCTGGCCTGGGTGGTGTGGGCTGGGTGGGCGGTGTGAGACAGTAGTCCCAGGGAAGTCCGGACCAGCCTGAGGAACCTAATCAATGAGACTGCCATCACTCTGCACAGTCACAGAAGGGAACGGGACATAAGGTAGCGACCCCTTCGTAATGCATAGGAACAGTGAAGTGCTACGTTGTGCACATGGAAACTGAGAGAATATTATAAGCCAGTTATACCTCAATGATTAAAAAAAAACAGTTGCACTGTAACCTGCACAATAAAGTCAGAAAAATGTGGCTTTGTTGCAGGCATCCTCAGAGAGGGGCTGAGAATGAGAAGAATGATGAGTTGCCAGGAAGATCCAGGCAAAAAGAAAGAGGCTCCTGGCACCCGGCTGGAGGCTGGAGCTCGAGAGGGCATCACTCTAGCCACGAAAGCCTCCCACAGAGGAACAAGGCTGACAGGTCAGTCGGAAAGCTCCTATGTGTCCCTGCCATTAGATTTGAAGCAAGGTAATTACTTTCTACAGCCCTCAAATCTGTAGGAAAAGGCTGCTGCTCATGAGCTTCAGTTTCTGGTTATTTGCGAGGGTCCAGGAAGGGGGAGCGGCACCCCCATTGGCCAGCGCAGGCAGGGAGCACCCACAGGACCACAGGGCGACAGCCAAGGGCAAGCAACAGAGAGACAGACACAAACCTGCATGCCCTTAAAAAACCCAGGAAGACGGGGAAGGATTCCAAGCTTTCCACGGTAGAGTTCTACTTTTGATCGGTACAGGAAAGTTAAGGATGACCATGGCAAACTTGCAGGCAGGGAAGTAGGGAACATCTGGATTATAGCTATTTACGTATGAGGTTAAAACCCAACACGAAGGGTTGGATGGCCATTGCTACTTAATGTTCACTGCGCACCAAGCAAAGTCTTGATAATATTTTTTAGAAATTTCCCATTGGGGCTATTTTTGCAGATGTAGCTAATAGTTTACTGAATAAAGAGATATACTGAAGTTTCATACATTATGTAACATACAAAAATTAAATCCAATATTCTCTTTATCAGGAATGCTGATAAAATGCATCAATATGGTGCAAAGGGGCATGCTGTGACATCGTTCTGCTGCTTTCCTAGCAAACCCTGGCACCACGGCCCAACAGCCCGACCTTGGTAGACGGGGACTGTCACAGAAATGGCAGCCAGGACAAGCCTCACCAAGAAAGAAGCCTTCCATCATGTGGTCTTTATTAAAATACCAAGACACAGGAAAACTTGGACAAAACACTTCTATTCCAGGGACTTGCCTGAATTTTTTTTTCTTCCTTTTTCTTTTTTCAGTTCCCTTGAGTTTACAGAAGGGTTTCATCTGCTTTTGCAGATTCGCTGGCCACAATGATGAGGGTATTTAAAGCCAGCTGTTAGCCAAGAACTTTCATGGGCTTCTGCAACGAAACATGCACCCATAAAAGCAAAACAAAACTTCGGGATGTTTTGTGTGGAGCATTTTGCTAAACCTAAGTAGTCATAGCTATCTAGATACATCATAGCAAAAAATTTTAATTAAGAAATTATGTAGATAATTGTGGAAAAGGCAGAGTGTCCCTTCCTTTCCTCCATTTCATTAGGTATGGCTTACTAGGATGTCCGTGTTCATGGAAAATGTCAACTCTTGACTTCATTATGTTTTCTGTTCACCTGGGATTATTTAGGACTTCTACAGTCAGTATGAAGCTCCAAGTTAAAGAAGTGTAAATGGTGTTTTTTCTGCAAGTACTGTCTTCTTTCATTTTCCTTTAGTTATTTATATTTCGAAATGCTCAGCTCAATAATGATGGAAGTTTCCATAAAAAAGCAGGTTTCCATGACATCAGTTCTGCAAAAGGCACAAATAAATTATTTTGCGAGGTGATATTATTTTTGCTTCTGCCATTGCACCTACACAATTCCATCTGAGCCAGGACCCAGTACAGCGCAGGCAGCCAGCTGCTGAGTCCCCTCAACCAGGTGGGAATGGCCAGGGGTAGTCCTTGGGCCCACGCATTCATGAGAAGCGAAAGACAAGACGTGTAGTGGGTGCTTTCCTTTTGTAAGCACACATTTGTACTGTTTTAAGCAGGAATGTATTCTGCTATAAAGCTTGTGACACCACAAACCCCATTGCTGTCATTGTGTAACCCCTCATGGGCAAAGGAGGTACTGCCATTGAAGGGTTCTGTTTCCCAAGAAAACTGTTGTCTATCACGCTACCCAGTGTTGATTTTCTTAATCTTCGTGTAGTACCAACTTAGTCAAAGAAAACTAGATTACCCTCTTTTAATTTCCTCCAAATTAGTTTGGTTATAGAATTCTTACAAAATTCTGTTGTAACAGTCATTTTTTTTAAGAATAAAAAATATGATCAAAATTAAAGCCATCTTACTTTACCCTAAAGGCGGCTCATGGGTGGTCAGCTCCGCTGACCTGGCTCGCCAGCAACTCAGTCCTGTCATGATCTCATTATTGTCACGAGAACCTAAAGCAGCTGATTAGCATTGTCTATTGGTCCATGGTTCTCACACTTGAAAGTGCAGCAGAATGGTCTGGAATGTTTGTGAAAACATTCGCTGCACTGCACCCCTGGAGGGTCTAATTCTGTAAGTCCTGGGCAAGGTTGCCACCAGGCTGGTGTCCTGGCATGTGGTCCACTCTTCGCCAACCGCTGTTATAGGTCAGGTTTCAGAAAACAATGGCCCAAGGGCCCAATCCAGGAAACGGGCTTTGTTCTTGTTGGGTCCTCAAGCTAAGACTGGTTTTCATTCTGAATAGGTAAAAAAATAAAAAAGAAGTATCACGACACAGAACAGTCATATAAAAGTCAAATTTCGGAATCCCTGTGTGAAGTTTCATTGAAGCGCAGCATGGGCGTCTCCCGGATGCACTGTCGGTGCCTGCTTTCACGCTACAACGGCGAGTGCGCTAGTTATGAAAGAGATAATATGGCCCCAAAGCCTAAATCAGGTCTTCTCTGGCCCTTCACAGAAAAAAGTTGCCAATTCCTGTCATAGATGGCAGCAAGATCTAAAATACGTTAGCTGGCCGGCGGTAGTGTTGGGTTTATACCCCAGTCGAACATCGGTGCACATATTCTTAACCATTTTGAAGAGATACAGAAATTCACTCTTTTATTATTTGGGGGGTTATTATTTTTAATTATTTAAAAAATTATTTTATTGTTGTTCAATGACAGTTGTCTGCGTTTACCCCCCACAACTCCCCCCAACCCTGGCCAAACCCACCTCCTTCCCTTGCTTCCACCCCCCTCTTTGGTTTTGTCCATGTGTCCTTTATAGTTGTTCCTGAAAACCCTTCTCCCCTTCCCGCCATTATCCCCTCCCACCTCCCCTCTGGTTACTGTCAGATTGTTCTTAATTTCAATGTCTCTGGTTATATTTTGCTTGCTTTTTTTCTTTTGTTGATTAGGTTCCAGTTAAAGGAAAGAAGGAGCTCCTACCCTTTGCTACGGAGCATGGATAGAACTGGAGAGCATTATGCTAAGTGAAATAAGCCAGACAGTAAGGGACAAATACCATAAGAAATTCACTCTTTTAAAAATAACATGTTTGAGTTAGTGATGTTAACAATCCCTGGCACGTTTTCACTAGTTCAGTAATTTGTTATCTTTCAAAATTGTTTTTGTTCTCACCAAACTCCATCCCCTTCTCTGTGGTCCCCCTGTCTGGGTCCACGAGCATGCCCTCCCTGTCTTTTGTATCTGGAGGAATAGTTGCAGGGGAAGAAGCTACTTCATTTACCTGGGAGTGACTCTGATTTGGTAGATCTATTACTCAGAAAATTAGTTTGCTGCTTCCACTGCATACTTGGGATAAACAGAGGAGTATACATTTCACAGAAAGTCTCCCATCTTATTTCAGTAATAACTTGTGATGGGAAAAGCAGAAAGGCTTCTCAAGTTCAGCCTGGATTATGTGGAAATAAAAAATGAAGTAATAGTGATGACCTCATAGGTTCAGGCAAAGGGGGCTGACTGGTGCGGTTAAGTCCTCTGAAGGCGGAGCAGGGCAGCGGATTTCCCAGGGACACCAGCCACCAGAGCAGGCCGAGTGTCAGCAGCGGAGCCTCCTGAACTGTCACCAGCCTGTCAACACCAGCCCATTCGAAATGCATCATTCAGCTTGAGACCTTTTACTAATTCACCATTTCAGGTTCTTTGTTTATGAGGAGAAAAAACAGGAAAGAAAAGAAACCCAAAGCATTATTTAACACGGATGGACGATGATTTGGGAAGCACCCTAAGATTTTGGTGAAGAAAATGTCTGTATGCTTAAAGTGTATAGATTTTTAAGAGCATAACCAAATATATCCACTTTTTGTCCAGAATATTTCACCAGCTCTGCTAAATTTCATTATCATAAAAAAGCTTTGTACCCATTAATAATGAAAATGAATGGAATTAGATAAGTAAACGGATATTTGGGGCTGTTTATATTTCTATTAACTAGGAAAGACTTAATAGAAACAGCAAATTTCTCTTTGCCAAGTAATTCATTGAAGGCCTTAATTAATTTCAAATAAAAACCTCACAGTTCAAGTCTAATTATATCACTTTCAGTTTCAAGCATAGTAATTATTAGCTCTCTTCTTAATTAATATTTTCAAGATTGCTGCACTAATTATCCGCAGATTTTTAAGGTAGTGTTTAAGAATATACGTCCCAAAGAGACCATGTGATCCCACTGGCATTTAGGCCAGTTGCCAGCCTGTCTCCCTTCTGACAAGGCCGGCTTTGAACCAGGAATAAAGAGCGCGCAGCTGACCTTTGGAAACAAAACTTCATACTCCACCAATATTTTAAATAATAGCTGCACAAAGCAGAAATACAGGATCATTTTCAAAGTTCAATATACCGTATCTGGGTAGCATTGTATAATTAATATTCTACTTTTTAAAATGAAACTCACCCCAAAGCATAGTTCTTTACCCACTGAGGAATCTTACTAGCATTTTTAATAGAGCAATAATGATTCTTTCTATTAATACCTAGTAATTGTGATTATGAAAACAAACATAACGGCCAAATGTTGATGGTCATTTAAGCCAGGTGTTGAATACATGGAGGTTTACTGTACTTTCTACTTTTGGTTATGTTTGGAAATTCTCATAATAAAAAGTTTTTAAAAAAAATACACAAACGTAAGGGTCATGTCCCCATCCTGATGGAGCTATTACAGAGATCGAATTATTTTTTTAAGTTCAATTAATCTTCAAAAGACTAACTAATGCCTAGCTTGAGCACTTACTCCTGCAGTTCTTACCCTGCAAATGTTAATGAAAGAATCATTGAAGTTCACGCCCAGAGTACAGCGACTCACGTTAAAATATAGCTTGGACAAATATGTCATATTTTTTGCAAAAACTGTAAGCTCTGATTCAATGCCAGTCTGTTCTGGATAAGTCATAATATTGAAGAATATTGGAACCTAATGGGAGAGAGAAAAAACGTTACCTGGCCAAGTTTTACTGCGGCACTAACAGCTTCCTTTCTGCAAAGTCCTCGAGCCCTTGCCGCTGTTTTCCATTGTGAAGGAGGTGAGCTGTAAAAGTAAACTCGAGGGCTCCATCTGAGCTCTAGGGTGGGATGACGCCTAGCCCATTACAATAAGCCCTGGACATTTTCAGAGGGGTTAGGGCTTTAATGTCTTTTACCTGTGCCAAACGTGTTGCAAGTCCCCAACGTCAGAATTATAGCTGGGCCTCCCAAACCTAAGTCAGCGAACGTTTTCAAGTTCCTCCCCACGCCCAACTAAATCAGACAGCCATCAGAACTGATTAATTTGAGGAACAGTTAATGGACCTGTCAGTGAAAAATAAAATGACCAGGAGGTAAAGGCACCAACGGGAGAGAGGAGAACCAAAGAGCCTAAATAATGCTCTGCCTACATAGAATAGCCATTGGTGATGAAAAGGGAGTTCAGTCAAGAGAAATAGTCTAAATGCCAATAACACTAAGGCTATAACTATCCTCTCCAGGTAAATCAACTGTGCATCACAGTCATAGTTTAATATCCTACAGACAGGTCACTTTTCTGATATGCTAAGTAAACGTTTTGAGTGATTCTATAGATTGGGGTGCAAATTAGCCGATGCAGATAAAAAGGATCTGGAAAAGGGAGAGAAAGGCTTAAGTGTGAATGAGAAGAATCCTGGAGGGGAGCAAGCTCAAGTCCTGACCAAGGATGTATTTTGTAAAAGGGCTGACTTGTAACTGATTCTTACCTCCTCCTGACCCTTCCTCGAAGCATCCTCATCACGTACCCGCTTTCTCTTTACTCTCGCAGCTTCGGGGACCCAGCAGCAGCACAAGGGACGAAGGATCAAAGGCCACACATGCTGACAAACAAGCAAATAACACCGGGGAGTGTACCATTTTCCACTGTCTCCCATTGTATTGCATCTTCACCGCTGGTTTGTTATTTGGTAAAAAGTGGGAAACACAGAAACAAGTTAAAAATAATTTACCCCCTAAAAAGCATTTTGCTGAGAGAATTCTTAGCATTCAAGAGTACTAAGTGGGTCACTGTGACATGCTCTTAACACCCCCCATCTGCGGGGGACTCTCCCCACAAGACTGTAATTCCAAATATTCTGCTTCCTGTGAGAAAGAAGGAAGGTTCCTTAGAAACAGGAATGTGGGTCTGTTTTTCTTCAGTACTGTATTCTTAAAGCGTAGCATGTAGTAGGTGCTTAACGAGTGTTTGTTGAATGAAGGAATGAATATGTATTCTTAATATTGCTGAGATGATAGAGTGATAACAGTGTGAGATACCACCCCATTTTATGTTTCCTTGGTTTGGAATTCCAATCTATGTTACCTCTTCCTTTAAAGGTTAGGCTTCCCATTTCAATTTCTTCTAAAAATCTACTTAAAGGATGTAAGGAAATAAAATACTTATAAAGAACAAGAAAACCATTTTCCCTTTGTGACTATAAAACGTAGTCAGAAAATAATTGACGTAATTATCCTGAACTGCATTTCATCTGGGATAGTCCATTAGCATCTAATGACGAATGTTATTTTTTCGTCTCTGTATCCCAACTTGGGTTTCTCGAGCCAGCTGCCCTCCCCTGCCTGCCATTGCTTTTCAACCAGGCGCCAATGGGAAGCCGTGAAAGGATTAAACCTGGGGGAATAATTTTTTTCCAAAAACTTCTACTTAGTAGCACAAATATTATAGTTCCACTCTTCCAGGACAACTTTCCCAGTGGTTAACTTTCTTTTTTGCGGATTACGAGCTTGTCCTCAACATCATTCTGGTGTCCCTTTGATGATCCATGTTTAGTGGAATCTGCTACCTAACAGATGCCTGAGTACTTAGAATCCCACAGGCCCGCCATCCCCTGTGGCTTTGAATTCCTGGGTAGTTGACCCCGCAGCTCTCATTGCCTTCTTGCTCTCTGAGGTCCTCGGGGGCAGTGGCACAGGCTCAGTGCGGTTTCTTCTCCGTGCTCCGGCAGCTCGTCCCAGTGACACTCTGGCACGGCAGCTTCCCTTTTCTCTCCTTGGTTTGACATCCCGTGTGTTTCTTCTTTTTCTTTTTCCTTTTCCTATAGTCAAAGTTCTTTTCCTCTACTTTTCCATATTCCATTTTAAAAAAAGGATGAGAGAGAATTCTAAATAAATGAACACATATACAATAAAATGTTAGAGAAAATGCAATGTTAAATATGAATTCTTAGGCTCATTTGCCATATTTGAATATTAGATCCACTTACTAATTTAGTCTGTACGAGTGTAAACGAAGATGGGGCAAGAGCAGAGCTGCGTGAAGCGCCAGATTCTCAGCTGACCACAGGAGCCACAGGGGGCGCAGACACGCAGAGTCGCTAGTGCGTGGGACCAACCACCTGCACGGAACCGTCGAATCACAGAGAAAACGTCGAGTCCATACTGCACCTGAATTCAGTGTGGCAAACACGGTGCCTTAAACTTTGATGAAAACAAAATTCTAAAATAACAGTCAGTTAAACTTTTACTCAAAACTTGTAAGCCAGTAAAAATTCATTTTAGTAAATTTTGATATTATAAAGAAATACAAAATCTGTTTTTGGACTATAATCTGAATGGAAGTGCATTCTGACACTATATAAAAGATTATACAATCGATCAAATTAGCCTACACAATTTTTCAGTAACACTACCAAGAAAAACCAAGAACTCAAATGACTAAAATTAATCAAATATTTTACAAAGACGAACACAGGAAACTGGGGAAGGGGCAGGGAAGACGTGTAAACAAAGAACAAACACTGGCTAGTGCCTCTAGCAGGAAAAAAAATAAGTGGTGATAGAACTGTATTTCTAATTAATGAATAAAGCTATTTACTTCAGAGAAAAGTCCTACGTAATTCATGCCCTTTGATGTGAGCTGGGTCCACTGGCTGATCTCCGAGAGCCCTGCTCCGACTGCCCCGCCCCTAAGATCACAGGCATAGATGGCCGGCAGGTGTGTGAACGACACAGGATCTGGTCCTCACCAGGTTCCTCCTCTTCTAAGGAATTTCCAGAGAAACAACTGTAATCAAGGTGTGGCACCTCTGTTTTGAGAATAAGAAGACTAACAAAGCGAGAAATTAGGACTAGACTATGTCCACTAATGCACACACTTGTGAGGGTCTGAACTTCACTGAAATAGTGATCTAACACTCCAGTAAACATCTTTTCTTCCCTTCCAATGTGCGAGGCCCAGGGCCAGCCATCGGGGTCCCAGCAACACACGGGAAAATGAAAAGTTTTACTCTAAGGGGTTGACATTCTAGTGGTGCAGGTAGGAGACACAGGCAATGAATAAAGATGTAACTAAGTAGTTTCAGGCATTGATAAGTGCTAAATACAAAATAAATAGAGTAACCTGCTAGAGAGTAAACAGTGGGGAGTTGCTTCCATTAGGGGACTTAAGGACAACGTCTCTGAGAAAGCAGTCCGTGAATCCACACCAGGATGAAGGAGACGTAGGCAGTCATAGCAGAACAGCCACGTGGTAAAGGCCCCTGCATAGGAAAAGATGTGACATATTTGGGAGCCAGAGCACAGACCAGATGCTAGGGCAGCATCAGCGAAGGACAGGAGGCTGGGGAAATGGCGGTGAGATCTGCCAGGTGGGCAAGGGCAGTTTGGACATAGATTTAGTTGTGACGGTAAACCACTCCAGGGGCTGAGACAGAGCATCGCGTGGTTAATGCTTTCAGAAGGTCATTGCGGCTGCTAGGTGGACACGGATTGCAGTGGGGCGCGTGGGGAGGTCAAGACACCAGTTACAAGATGGTTGTCATTGACAGGTAAATGGCAATGTTACCTTGGAGTGGGATGGTAGCAGCAGAAATGGCAGGAAGCAGATGGATCAAGGATATGTTTGTGGGGCAGAGCTAATTGAACTTCCTGAAGTGTGAGAGGGTGAAGAAAAACAAGAACCAGCAACAACTCCTAGGATATGGGTCTGAGCAACTAGACAGAGGATGGTACCGTTCACCGAGATGAACAAGGTTTAGAGAGACACCCCATAGTTGTGCTCACGCTAGAATACCTGTCAGACATCCAGGAGCGGGGTAGGGAGTTAAGATATGCTTCCGGAACTGAAGAGGAAGGCTTGGGCTGGCAATCAAAGTTGGAGTCTTCCCGGCATCTGGCTGGCCTGCAGCTTGAGAGGGAAGTTCTACAAGGCCTGATGAGACTGGCTGTACTTTCCTAGAACAAGACTCTATGAGAGGAAGTGGCCAAGGAAGGAGCACGAGAACCAAAATTAGATCAATGGATATCCCAGAACCTAAGGAAGAAAAATTATTCCAACAAGCAAGGAGTGGTCGACCCCCTCAAACAAGGCAAAGATGCTGAGACCAGAGAGGCTTCGGGCAGTTTTAGGTCACTGATGACCCTGATGAAAGGACCAGTCCTCATAAAACCTTGATGGGTCATGAGTTAGCATTTCTCCATTTACAGACCAAGAACTTGGCCTTGGGGTGGCCCAGCCCTGACTGACTGACGTTCTGTGGTCTTGCTGACCTTAAGGACCACACTTTAATCTGCTGTGTGACAGCTGCCTCAGGTCACTTTTAGAAGCAAGTAGACTTAAATAGTACTTTAAATCTACTCCATATATTTCTATACTTTAGTTTTATTTATTTAGTGGTTTGATTGGGAATGTACTGAATTCTCTAATCAGTCGCTGCACACGTTAAAAGAGAATATTGTAATGAACACAAGTCCCTGTTCTCAGAAGGAAGATGGAGCTCTCAGCACCTGGAAAATGAGAGTTGAGGATCCCAAATGTCTGAAGAAAATCTTCAGGCATTTAAAATAAAACACTTTAGAAGGAGGTCTCCAGAAATACAAAATCCATTGTATTTCTCTGAAAAAGAAAAAAGTACTTTCTTTGCCCCCTGATTGCTTTGTACATAGAGCAATACCACTGAACTCTAAAGAATTCGCCCGAAGAACACCTTTAAAGTATTCACTTTTATCCACTGTTGTACTGAGCAGTAGGAGGTGTGCTCTCGCCCGGTCTCTGAGTAAAAAGGGGGATTTGGTCCACTTTTGGCATTTGCATGCTCATTTCTTTCCCAAAATCTCAAAAGCTAAGTATACAACTAATAGAATAGAGTTCGGAAAGTTTTTTTATTTGAAAAGACTTCACTGAATTTAAAATTGATGATGTATTACTACCAATCTGAATATATGAGCTCCATTGTATCTGTGTATACTTCAGAACCAGGAAATGAATTTTTCAGTGTATTCTCCAATTATTTTAGTCACACCAGAAAAAAAGAGAAAGAATCTAAAAATAGGATTCACTCCTTTGTAAAACTGTGAAAGGCTTACCATATTCAAACTCTCACCCAAGTTGATTTAAAATTGAAGAAAAATATATGTATATATGTTAATATTTAGAAATGTGCTTTTAGTCATTTACCATTTAACCATTCTCGAGGGAGGTAGTTAAATCATCAACATCCTTACTTTCTAAGTTCAGAAGTCAGTTTATACACTGTTAAGACTAATTCACTGGGTTTAGTTGGTCTGAGTCAGCAGTTGGCTGGGAACAAGAAATGCCCCAAGCCTGACTCCTCCCGCCCTCCCCTCGGGGGCTTCCATGCAAATGAGACTCACAGAATCACTTCATTTCAATCATAATCATACCCATTATGCCCAGTACAGAGCCCTCTGGCTCCTTCCAACCTAACCTGCAGGTTTATGAGGCCTCTTCCCTCTCACTGAACCCAAAGCCTCCCCATGAGGGGGCTGCTGGGGGTCACTGACTGTGGCTGTACTCTCGGAGGAGGAGCAGAGCTGGCACCAGTGCCCTGAGGTCAGGCACATGGACTTCCTGAGAGGGGAGGAGAGTGATGTGGCTCCATCAGCGCCTGGGGTGCAGTGGAGGCGGGTCACTGCTGTGGGTCTTCCTTTCTGCAGCAGTGACGCTTCTGTCCCTGTGCTCTGTGCCTGCCACCAAGGATGGCCAGCCCCAGCTCAGCCTTCAGAAATTCCATCCATCCTTCCGAGTCTAGGTTAATGCCCAGAATCTCCAACATTAGCACTGGAAAGAGAATTCTGTTCCCCAGATGTCCCCCTTTAGGGTCGTCACGGCTGTCCCCACTGTCACCACACCCCCGACACTAGCATAGTGTCAACCTCCCTTCACAGGTCTTGTGTCAGTGTGGAGGAAACTCCTCTCTCGGCTCCTGCTCACACACTGGCTAACACTGTCACGAGCGTGTCACTGAGTATCAGAAGAAAATAAAATAGAAATAAAAGATTTTAAAGCATTGACATTGTTTGGCTTACAAAACTCTAAACTATCTTGAGCACAGAAAAGCAGCCGGGCACCGGGAGGGTCCCCTGGAGCGTGTCTGTCTGTCTGTGGCCGGTGCATCTTCACCTTGCCCACCAGGCCTCCCCTCTGAGGTATGTTTGCTCACATCAGGGCTGCGGCGTCCAGGGCTCCCCCGGGTGTGGCCATCGGTTGTGGTCCATAGCTATACATATTCCATTGGTAAATGATGTTTGGAAAGCCTTTGTCATTCTGTGAGACTAAGGACCAGCAGGAGTATACAACTTGTCTCTAGCACAGGCCTAATAGTATAATAGTCAGAGTAAGTTAAGTGAGGCTGTGCTAAAACAGATCAAACTCTCCTGGGCTTAACGCAAAAGGATTTACTCTAAATCTCATCCACTGAACGTCCTCAGCAGGGCAGCGTCCTCCACAGAGCCTTCCTTCTGGGAGCTGATGCAAGGACTCTGCATACTGCCTTCCATCTGATGGCCCCGAGTTCTCCAGAAGGAGCAGGGTTTTCCCTGTCTCATCATAGAACCATGCGGAAGCTCATGGTCTGTTCACTGAAGCTAGTCACATGGCCCAGACATAGGGGTGGCATGTGGATGGTGGCACATGAGCATCAAAGACCCTGCTACAGGTAGACCAGGAGTCCCGACCTTTATACCTTTCAGAGGCTGGGATGATAACATGAATATTCTGCCTCATAGAATACATAGCACAAAGTTTTTACCTCCTGATAGGAGGTAAAAGTCATTTTCGACAGGCATATTGTTCAGTCATTTTCAACAAGCATATTGTTGTCTTCATAAAATTCTAAGTTTATGAAATTTCTCCAAAAAATAGGCAGGGAATTCTGGGACTAGAACAACTTGTTAACACAACCATCTCTCCTCTGCCAACTCCAGCTCCAGTCTCATCATCCGCACCAAGCAGCTACTGGGAGGAGGAGGGAGGCAGGGCCTGAGAGTGGGAATGGGAGACCCCACAGTACTCCCTGCCCTGCGGGTCTCTGGGAGCCAATGAGCAGCCCACTCATGTCCCCAGGAAGGATCTAAAAAGAGTGGTTTCT
The DNA here is from genome assembly GCF_022682495.2 of Desmodus rotundus. Lineage (NCBI taxonomy): Eukaryota > Metazoa > Chordata > Mammalia > Chiroptera > Phyllostomidae > Desmodus > Desmodus rotundus. The sequence continues at coordinate 208,019,320 of NC_071387.1, read as the reverse complement.
GAGAAGAACTTGTCAATCTGCTATTTATAAAGTGATACATCATTGTTATTTCACTTTATTTGTCTTAATGCATTTTTAAACTAAGTTTGGGAGACATTTAGATATGTCCCTTCCCCACGCCCACATTTCTGCTGCCTCACTTTCTTTGTTTCGTGATCTTGCCAAAGCCAAAAATAAACAGAAGGGGAAATTTTTGAGAAAAGCATATTCCCAAACACTGTAGTGAAATGTACATTTTTGCTGCCTCTTTAGAAAGTAATCTGACAAAGCCCATTAAAATTGGAAATACAACGGCACATCCACCTGGCAACCCTGTGCCGAGGAATCACTGTTAAAGGAATTCAATTGCTCACATGTAAAGATGGATGGAAACAGCTACTTAACGAGGAACTGCCCAGAGTCACACAGAACTGGAGACTGAACTGGAAGCCAAAGGGATGTTTGATAGTCAGACTTCATACGGCTGCATGCATTACGGTACGTCCACTGCTGCCCTCAGAAGGGCACATTCGAGCTGCCCACTTGCCATGGGAGGAGTTCCACAAGGTCCCGATGAACAAGGACAGGGAGAAAAGCGTGTATTTTATGATCTCATTTTCAGAAAGCCAAAACCCTCTGTACTCAACATGAGTAGGGCAACATAGAGGAAGCCAGATCTTTATGTTTAAAAGCATATTGCCATCCACATGTACTTGATAATCAATGATGTCTCTTCCCAGTATTTGCGAACCGACTAGTGGTGCAACGGTAACATTACAGGTTACCATTTACATTCACAAGCCAGGCATCGTGGTGGACACTTCATGCATTAACCTTCACAATCACCCTTCAAGGTAGTAAATGTTACCCACATTTCACAGAAAAAACCAAGGTTTAGAGCAGTCTGGTCACTTGCCGAAGGCTGTGAGACAGAACCGGGAGCCGAAGACATGGCATTCTCTCCCACAGGAGGCGCTTCCCGCGTAAAGTAGGTACCTAAGTGTGAACTAATTGACTCGCCCTGAGATAGAGGCCTAAGGTGTACTTAAGTCAACATGCAAACTAATCACCTCAACAGGGATTCAAAACATGGGATCTAGAGTCAGAGAGCTGTGAGTCCACCTCCTGGCACCATCCCTCAGTAACTGCGTTGTTTTGACAAAATTATGTCATTTCTGAAGCTTCAGATTCTTATTTTTAAAATGGTAATATTGGAATCAACTCCACTACCTCACAGGGTTGTGGAGAGGATAAAATGGAAAAAACATATATAATGCTCAATATGGGACCCGGAATCTATACACTCGATAAATATTAAGATTATAACTTTTGTCATTATTATTACCAGAATACAAATATTTTAGGAATGATAACATCTGATTAAAATATATTTAATATCAAAATAACTATAGTTAAGATCTTTACTACTTGTAAGCCTTATGACACACATAAATTATAACATTATACTTACTTTCTTCTTCACTTTAGTGTTATCCAAGTCTTTTATTCTTTTATCAGTTTTTTTAAAAACATTCTCTTTCTTTTCTAGAGCTCCTAAAAAAATATTTTGATTGCTTCTTCATGGTGACCTCTTCTCAGATTAACAATTTAACTCTTTCTGAATAGGCAAGGGCTTTTTCCCAATAATTTTTTTTAAATGCTTCCATTGACTTGGGATGGAACACACAACCTATAGATGATGCATTACAGAATTGTACACCTGTAACTCACATAATTTGAGTAACCAATGTCACCCCAATAAATTCTATTAATTTTTTTAATGCTTCAGTTAATTTTTGCTCTTCTCTCATTATTACCTAAACATTAGGAAAGAGTCCTAAAAATAGGTCAACTACCACCATCTGTTGCCAAACCGCCCTCGCTGACTCCGGGGCACGCGCCACTCCGGGCAGCAGTGAGAGCCGTGGGCACGCGCCACGGCCACCAACATCTTAGGAACGAAGTGGTTTCTAATTGGATAGGTTTAAAAAAAGAAAAAAGGCATCTTGTTATTTTAACTTGTATTTTTTCAATGTCAGTAAGGTGGATGGATGTTTTTCATAGATTTTTTTTGTCATTTGAATTATTTGTGAAGTAGCCAATCAAGTTCTTTTGCACGTTTCTCTTTGGACTTTTGTGATTTTATATTGAGGCTTCTGAGAGCAGTTTACACAGTGCTCCTGTTTTCTTTGACAGGTAAGTGTTTTCAAAGCAGGCAGGTACGTGTTTGCAGCATCGTGGTCACTGCACCCAAAGCTCGAATGAGTGAGACGCGTCTGCACCCGTGCACATGCGCTCAAGGAGCGCGTACCGTGTGCCCACCGCGACAAAGGCACCCGTTTGTGCCGCGTTCAGTCCTAAACCACATCCTCTGCTCTCCGGAAGCATGGGCTCTGATGGAAGATTCAGAACATATGCCAGAATAAAGAGCAATAAAAGATGCAACATGAACCATGTCTGGTGTGGCTCAGTGGACTGAGTGCTAGCCTTAACCAAAGGGTCACTGGTTCGACTCCCAGTCAGGGCACTTGCCTGGGTTGTGAGCCAGGTCCCCTGTTGGGGGCGCACAAAAGGCAACCACACATTGATGTTCCTCTCCCTCTCTTTCTCCTTCCCTTCCCTTCTCTCTAAAAATAAATAAATAAAATCCTTTTAAAAAGAGAGAGAGATGCAACATGAAAAACGCTATGCTAATGGTCACAGGGTTACTGTCTACCTGGGGGTCAGAGTGATTTGTGTGTGGGGTTACGTCCACTACACAGGTGGGGAGGGCCTCGGGGAGGGGGGTCTCAAATAAAAGGAAGAAATGAGAATAAAGAAAATGAGAGGCCATGTCATTTTGGAAAAGTCATGAGAAAAAAGTAGGGGTCAGAATGCATGTTGCTTTTCTAGGGAACTACAGGGGAAGCCCTTCGACGTCCACCTGAAGAGTGAATTTTAGTAAACTTTCATCACTGTCACTAATAGGAGGCCTGCTTTCGTACTAACCTGGGATCACCTACTGTAAAGGTTTGTCTGAAGGTTAAAAATAAAGCCTATTTTATTGTTTCACTGGTCTTCAAACCCCACTCTTAGATGAAAGAGTCCCACCCAGGACATTTGAGGTCCAAACGTAAAGCTGACTTCTATTACTGTGTCTCCTGGTCATTGTAGCCATTTATTTGCAGTTGCAAAGAACGGAGCACCTGCCCAGCATGGCCGAGGAGGGAGGCCGATATTTTTCTCACAGGACAAGAGGCAGAGGCCTTGGGCAGTGGTTCAGAAGCCCAGATATGTCAGGACCAGTAAATCTCTGATTCCCAAGCCTGTCACCTCATCTCCCAAGTTTGCTGTCACAGCTGCCAGCATCATATGCACTTTAACACAGGCTGATTCTGACCAAGTCTCTCCTTGGTATAAGGAAAGCAGAAACTTTTCAGACAACTCACAGCAGCATTTAGCTGAGAAACACATCACACAACCTTTCCTCGACACAAGGGAGCTAGGAGAGCCGCAAGGGTACTGAAGCGCTGGAAGGAAGAAAGGAGGTAGGAATGAATGTTGAATTGGCCTGTCTCAGGCTTCACCACACAAACCAAAGACCAGGTAACTCTTTCAAGACACAGAAGCTTCAGAATTAGCTCTGCAAGATCACGGAACAGAAGGATATGGGTAACCATGCTCAGTAATTCATACCAACAACTTTCCAATTGGTGTTGAATATAAACCAAGTTTAGGGGTTTGGCTCATTTTTGTAACATCATTCAGTACAATGAAAGTTCTGAATAACCAAAGCACCAAACATTGAAAATCTTAGGTACCAAAAACCAAAGAGGTTCTTGCAAGGTTTTTATGCTTTGTCTTTTTAAGTGAGTTCAGGTTGGCAGAACCCCATCACTGGCCCGCATTATTGATGGGGGTGTCTGCAAAGAAGCAGATGTTTTGCCAAGAAAGGGAAAATGAATCATTGTATCTAATAAGATGAGGATCTTAGGAAACAGTCTACACAGCTCAGTGAGTGAAACTAGCAATTAATCTTGACATGTTTTGCAAAAGGTTTGGTTGCTTAACATTTCTCTCAAGTAATTTTTTTCAAGTTTGCTGTAGGCAGGAAGGTAAAAAGACTGACATGCAGGAAACTGAACTCTCCTTTCCTCCAAAGGCCAACTGTACCAGTTGTGTATTGAAATATGAGGTGCCTCGTGATAGGAGATTAGACAAAGGCGTTCACCAACGTGCCCTCAGCCCCAACTTGCTCCAGGAAGTGATGAAGTGGCGCCATTGGAGACAGGAGTCACGACCAATTTATTGCTTCATTCTGGATGTTGCCTATGTATGCAAAGTGTTATTTATAAAGGTAATTTATGTGGCAGTTGGGTTATGTGGTAATCACCAGGACATAATGTCTAAAACTACACAAGGACATGCTGGCATGCAGACAGAAATTCCCTTGTACTGATCTACCTATGAAAGCGTCCCAATACATGTTCTGTGACCAGAATGCATCTGCTGATCCCCCACATGCTTCATTCAGGAAGAAAATAGGAAAACCCGACATTTCCAGATTCACCACCATCCCCATTTGGGTCCACCTTCTGCTAAAAAATAAATTATAGATATCTCATGTCAATAACTGAACACGGCTCTCATATATTCCTTTAATTTTAAGCACATGTATGCAGTTTTATTTATAAAGATATGAACAGAAATCCGAATAGAATAAGGTCAGAGTTGGTCAGGAAGCAGGATTACATGAAGTCAGTCACAAAGTCTCTACTTGGTCACAGAGCCAAAATATTTATTGGCTACTTTTCTACGAAAACTTAAATGAAAATTTGTATTTTAGAGAGAAGTAGAAGAAAACTTTAACTTTTTTGAGACCTACAAGTCTGTTCTCTTTTATATGCAGTTATTGTATTCTTGAAATGAATAATCGGCACTGTTTAACTGTTTCCAATATACTGAAATTCACAGAAACACCATTTGCCGAGATTTAAACACTCATTCATAATCCCCAACCACCACTAGAACCATTACTGTATTTTCCAAGACAATGACGAGATAACAATAGACTATTGAAGGGCTGGAATTCCACCAATATCTTCATTTCTTATCGTTTTCTATTCTCCACACTGACCCACCTCTGCTCTGCCTGGACTTGACCCTCATTCCATCTATCGTTATTCCATCTGGGCCTCTTGGTAAGGCATTTCACAGACACGCACACGAAGCATTACCTAAAACTCAAGGAGAACGTTTCTCAACATCTTCAGTTATCACACGCACATAAATTTAAAACCATGATGTGATATCACTACACATCCACTAGAATGAATAAAATAAAGATCGACAATACTCAGTGTTGGCGAAGATGGGAAACAGTTAAATTCTCACATTTCTAGTGCCAATGTAAGATGGTACAACAACCTTGAAAACGAGTTTGGCAGATTATAATAATGGGGTTAAACATACACTTACGACATGGCCCATGTGTTATTAGTTCAGGTCCCCTAAGAAGCTGATGTGAGGACTGGTTTTAGAAGTAAGAGATTTGTTTGGGGAATTTGTCACTTGAAGAAAGTGGGGACAGATAGCCTTCACACCATAAGGCAGGTCTGACACTGTGAAGGAGAGGGGGAAGGAAGAAAGGGTCAGTGGAAAGAGTCTTGAATGATTGTCAAGCCCAAGGCAGGTGCGGTCAGGAACACTCAAGTCCAGCTCCCACTCTGGTGGGGTCACAGGCTGGACCTGCCCCAGCTCCCCTACTGGGCGGGGTCATTGGCCAGGAAACGTGGCAGGACTGTGTGCGGCCTGGCCACGGCGCAAATGGCGGAGGACACCACGGGGTGCCAGCCGGGGCTGTCTGTTACAGCAGGGCACACGAGAAGCAGTTTCAAGGCAACCGCATCTCAGCGGTTTTAATCATAGATATTTACCCAGTTTACTAGCTTCCTCTCTATTCTTCTCCAAGAATACTGTCACTTTATGGACACTTCTGTTACAGAACTTGCTAGCTTGTGTTATGGACAATTATTATTAATGTAGTTCCATTTCATGAGTGTGAAGGTCTTAAAAACATCACTCACTCGACTTTGTATCTTTTATTCTCTAACTGTATCGCCCAGCAGTTCTGAACATGTACACACAAGGGATTATACACGTGTATTCACAGAATCTTTACTCGTATTAGCCAAAAACTGGAAATATGTCCAACAACAGGTGAATGAATAAATGCATAGTGGTATATCCATACAATGCAATACTATTCAGCAGTGAAACCAGATTAATTACTGATACACATAACATCATGGATGAAGCACAAAAACTTATGCTGAGTCATAAAAGGCGGTGTGCTATATGATTCTACTTAGTGGACATTTAGAAAAAGCAAACCAATCTCATAGAGACAGGAAGCAGATCGGTGGTTGTGGCAAAGGGGCTGGAGGGAGCTTCTTGCGATGAGGCTGTCTGTGCCTGGAAGTGGTAGGGCTACAGTGGGGTGGGTATATTTTTCAAAACTCATTAGACCATACTTCTCAAATGGGTACATTTTATTGAGTGTAGATTATATCTCAAAAGGTTGATATTTTATAAGTGCACAAGAATTTTATAAAGTAACATTTTCTAATGTTTGCTCTTTTGTAAATATGAAAGATGCAAGAGATTTGTTGTTCAGAAACATGTGGGATGAACAACATATAAATAGATTATTCCCTTATGCTTGGTCACACAGTCCACTGAACAGTGCATGGTCAAGCAAGGCATTGCTAGCATATGTGAAATGATTAAAAATAATTTTATATTTAACACCATCTTTAGCACCATCAATACTTGCCTTTTAAATGTCAGGAAAGCTGAGGAAATGCCACAGAAGTCCCTGATGTAAAATAGGGAGTAAAATTCACAACTGTATATTTTTAAAAACCTAATATATGAAAGAAACACATAAGTCATTCTGTCTTATTCATAAACTCGGGAACTCACACTGTTGTTCCAGCCATTACTAAAGGAACAATAAGAGAAACCACATTCCCAGAGAGACAGAGAATAAGGAATATTATGGGGGGGCCTGATTTTAAAGAAGTTCTTGAGAGCGTATTGTTAACAAAGTCAGTACCATGATTAAAAATGCAGTTATTTTCGCAGAGAGAAAAATGCACTAGCAACAGCTTTGGGTGGAAACTATCTTCAATCAGCACCTTATCATTACGTGTCAAGGGGCAAATGGAAACCAGAAATGAACATGGTTTAATTCATAACCCCTACCTAAAAATAGTTGAAATCCATATCCCACTGGATGGGGGGTCAGTAAGACAGTTTTAACTGAAACAGAGCATGAAAATGCCTGAACCAAAAAGTAGTTAGTTTAACTGGGGAAAAGCCCCTTCACCCTCTGCCTAGCAGAGTATAAATCCATCAGTACAAAAGGGCACTGAAGCCAATGGAGAGATTATCTATGAATGTTGTCACTGGAATCAATATGTTGAAATAATTACCTATAAAATTCAGGTAAGAATTATTCTTCTTATACAGTTGACTTAGACAATTGAACTAGGTTATAAAATATTTATTGTAATAGGTTATAACATATTTCTTTATACCCTCAAAACCCCTAAAAATCACAGTAAATACATAATATTATTCATTACCTTTGTAGTGAAAGATAGATTGAATAGAAATGTAGTGAAACAGATTACATTTCTTCTTGAATCACCCAAATAGTTGTTCTACTTCCTGCTTCACTTGGTTCTATCAGAATCATTCGACTTCTCTCATTTTATTAGAAAAGTAGCATAATCATTTATCATGGTTTTCGTGCATCCCCAAATAAAGTGAAACCTATTTGTACATTCAACATTTATTAAGCACCTACTATGTGCCAAGAAGTGTGCTACTCAATGAAGACACAATAATAGACTATAGAGACATCTTCTCTACCCTTGGCAGCTTCCATGACTGGAGCAATTAGAAAACACAAACTGTAATAAATGCTATGAAGGAAAAGCAATGGTCTGGAGACAACCATGAGAGAGAGTAGTCAGGGAAGGCTTTCCAGATGTGGAGCATTTGATCAGAGACCCAAAGGAAGAGAAGGACCTACTAAGTGTTGAGCCCTGGAGTGAGCTTTCCAGGCAGAGATGAGAAAGGGCTCAGACCTCTGAAAAAGGAAATGAAGAGCAGGGCTGGCAGCTGGCAGGGGAGGAGGAGAGGTTATTGGCCAAGGGTTGGGTCCCATGAGGATTTGCAGGCCTTGACAAGAGGTTCCAATTGAATTCTAAGTGCAGTGGGAAATCACTGGAGGGCTTTTATAAGGAAAGTCCTGGGGTTCTAGTAACCCCTGGATAAGGTCACTTTTCTTGCTGAGTGGAAAATGGGTTAGAAGACAGAAAAAGCAGGTGAGGGCACCTGATGTTAGACCGCTGCAGTCCTTCGGGAGAGAAATAACGGTGGCCCGGGTTAAGGTGATAGTGATGGATTTAGAAAAATGAGAACAGGTCCTTATCTGTTCTATACAGCATGTAAGCTCCATTGCTAAGAGGTGGAGTGGGGCACAAGACAAGAAGAAATCGATGTCATCTCCTACCATCTAACCACGTGAGAGAAGTAAAATGGACCTACTGAGATTAAGAATCAAAATTTCCATTTTGGACACATGAAGTTTGAGGAAACTGGAGTACATATCCCAAGAGATATCGGTGGACAGGAGAATGCATGTGAACCACGTGAGGTCTAGAGATATAAATTCAGGAGACATCAGGACAAACATAATATTTCAATGCACAGAGTTAATGAGATCATCTAGGAAAGAAAGGTAGAGCAGAAAAGTGAGCCCAGCACTCTGCCTGGAAGAATGCCAGAATTTGTAAAGTGCTGAAGAAGAAACCAGCAAAGGAAACTGATAGAGGGGCTCAGTTATGGACAAGAAAAACCAGAGGAGAAGCATGTCTTCTAAGTGTTGTTCTCAAGTCTACAGATGAGACTATTTCAAGTAGGGAGAATACTAGCTTGAGGATAAAGGGTTTGCTAGACGCAGCACAAATGATTGGTGACATTGGAAATCATCATGACAACACTGTGGGAGGTAAACAAGAGGTTCCAACATCCGAATCATAGGGGTGCCAGAAGGAGAAGGGGAAGAGCAAGAAATTGAAAGTTTATTTGCAAAAATAATGAAGGAGAACTTCCCTAATCTGGTGAAGGAAATAGACTTCCAGGAAGTCCAGGAAGCTCAGAGAGTCCCAAAGAAATCGGACCCAAGGAAGCACACACCAAGGCCACATCATAATTACACTACCCAAAATGAAAGAGAAGGAGAGAACCTTAAAAGCAGCAAGAAGAAAGGACACAGTTACCTAAAGGAGTTCCCAAAAGACTGTCAGCTGATTTCTCAAAAGAGCCCTTACAGGCAAGAAGGGGCTGGAAAGAAGTATTTGAAGTCATGAAAGGCAAGGGCCTACATCCAAGATTACTCTATCCAGCAAAGCTATCATTTAGAATGGAAGGGCAGATAAAGTGCTTCCCAGGTAAGGTCAAGTTAAAGGAGTTCATCATCACCAAGCCCTTGTTATGTGAAATGTTAAAAGGACTTATCTAAGAAATAGAAGATGATCAAAAACTATGAACAGTAAAATGACAACAAACCCACAACTATCAACAACTGAGGCTAAAAAAACAAAAACTAAGCAAACAACTAGAACAGGAACAGAATCACAGAAATGGAGATCACATGGAGGGTTATCAGCAGGGAGGGGAGGCAGGAGAATGGGGGAAAAGGTACAGGGAATAAGAAGCATACCTAGTAGGTACAAAATAGACAAGGGGAGGTTAAGAATAGTATAGGAAATGGAGAAGCCAAAGAACTTATATGTATATGTACGACCCATGGACGTGAGCTGCAGTGGGGGAATGCTGGCAGGAGGAGGGTACAGGATAAAGGGGAATAAAGGGGAGAAAAAAATAAGACAACTGTAATAGCATAATCAATAAAATATATCTAAAAATAAATTAATTAAAAGACAAAAAAGAAAAAAGAAGGTAAACACTCCTAGACTCAGACTGGGAGGGAGACTTCACACTTTTTTAAGATGGGAAATATGGAACAACATGACCGGAAGTAAGTAATTAAGAAGGAAGTGAGAGAAAAGGAGGCCAGAAAAATTGTGTCACTGAAGAGATAAGGGACTTGAGAAGGAGGCTGGAGATGGGATCTGGATCTTTGGTGGGAAGAGGAAATCATCCTCCATCAGGACGGCAGTGAGGAAGGGGGGCGTAATCCTGGCAGGAACACATCCGAGGTCTGGAGGGAGGAAGGCTGGAAAATGGTATCGTGAGATCTGTTTTCCCATTCAATTCTCCCAAAAACTTTCCCAATTAATACCCAATCCACCCTGATTTGGAAGGTTAGCTGAGGAAACAGGTTAAACACACCTCAGATGAAGCACTGTCCTCCCCCGTGGCCATTCCCTGAAGACTGACTCTCAGTACAGAGGACTAGTTGTTTTACAGAACACTGATAGGCAAGGGTCATAACCAGCATGCTGACAGACACGTGGAGTTTTTCTAAAGAAAGTTACGGACCTAACGGAACACACCATACTCCTTTTTCTCTCTGCAACAGATGCGTAGGGCATGTTAAGGCCCAACCATGTATTATTGTTATCTGTGTCATATATCAATTGAAGGAAGCACACGTTTTTATTATTATTTAGTTAAGTCCACTTAGATGACACAATACTGCAAACATCTGTGATATTTAGGAATATGGATAAGAGGTTGGGGCAAAACAAAAATCACATGTCTCCTTCTCAGGCATGCTCCTGGTCGAGGGCTAAACTCACCCATTCTCCAAAACGGCTTTCTCTCAGTGTCCACTGCTATGTGAAATAAGTAGGGCATCCCTCCAAACCTAGGGACTCTGGGAGCCAAGGAACCAGGTCTTAATCTGGGAAAATGATGGAGTCACCAGAGGATAAAACTAGAATGGACTTTTGAGATCATCTAATTCCTTGATTTTCACCTTTGTTTTTCCCCAAAGTACTTTTTATTTTGCAGTGAAACTTCATGTCAAGCGGATAGAAACTGTGCTCAGGCCCTGAGGCTAGACTCCCTCACACACTTCGGTAGCCCCCAGTGAACCTCCAAAGAACCACGGGGCTCCAGGGAGAGACATGCAGAGAGAGAATAAATAGATCTAGTTAGTGACAAACGGCATTTGGATTTGCATCAGACTTCAACTAGCCCAATTCCCAGGCTCGCAAAGCCGCCACGGGAGTCGAGTCAGTTTGAGGCTCCAAATATTTATACTGGCCAGAGGACACTGACACCAGGAAGAAGCCCGTGGTGTCTGGGATGACCCCGGCTCAGAGCCCGCTTGATGTGCTCCGGTTGCAGTCTCCCGGGGCAATGAGCCTCCATGTTGTGGCAACCGGGCCGTCCTGGCAGCAGAGCCAGCCACGGGCCACACCCCGCACCTGCAAGGGGCTTCGGCACCAGGCTGAGTGCCCTTAGTGGGCTGTTTTTCTTGCATCCTGCATAGAACATGGAAAGAGCAATTAAATAGTTAGAAAATAACAGTTTTTATTTTATGTGGCATATATGCTAAAATATATAATAATTTTAATAATATACCACATTTGGAAATGGTCTTTAAATCTGTTTGCTTTTGGAATATAAAGTTGACTTTAAAATCTATGTAGCATGTGGCAAAAGTACGGAATTTTTAAAATATCAACCAAAGGTAGTCAAAGGAACAGCTCCTACCATCTGAGTCTGCCAAAAACAAATGGAACTCAAGGATTACAGTGATTTTGGGTTTTTTTTTTAAGATTAATGTAGGGTTTTTTGCCATATAATGTAGCTGTATGGTCTACAATGTCTCAGCCTCCCTCCCTTCCTCTCTCTCTCTCTCTCTCTCTCTCACACACACACACACACACACACATACACGTACACACTCAATAAAATTTTCCTTCAGTGTGACTGGTTGGTTTGCTCAGCTGCTTCCTAGCAACCAGGGTCTGTCATGGTGGTGAGCTTCCAAAGGTCCCCCGAAGCATCTGATCCCTGCGCCCCACTGCTGCCCCTCCTCTGCAATCTATCACTGAAAATAGAACGCATTTAATAGCACCTGTCATCGTCCATCATCATAGCAGTTATAAAAATATATAGTAACACTGATGATATAATAATAACAGAAAGTCTACATAATCATTTAAGATGTTGCAAAAAGAAAAAAAAACAGATTTTTAACTTGTTTTCATATAAAGGCTACTGTAAATTTATTTATTTTTTCTTGACATAGGTTAAAGACACTTAAATTACTATTTCAAATAAGGAAAGATTCTTTGGCATAATCCTCACTAAACTGTTGCAAAGTCACCGAACCTTGAAAGGAAAGTGACATAAAAGCTTCTGTTAGTGCGGTAATATTACCATGGATAGGAAAGGCTTTCTAATATGGAATTCAATTAGCCTTTATGCAGAAATCACTCTGCAATCCCCTTAGTTTCACTATTTAGGAAATCTTTGTCTTAAAATCTGAATTTTTAATAACCATTCAGTGGCCCCAGCTGGTGTAGCTCAGTGGATTGGGCGCAGGTCTCTGAATCCAAAGGGTCGCCAGTTTGATTCCCAGTCAGGGCACATGCCTGGGTTGTGGGCCAGGTCCCCAGTTGGGCGTGTGCGAGAGGCAACCACACGTTGATGTTTCTCTCCCCTTCTTTCTCCCTCCCTTCCCCTCTCTCTAAAAATAAATAAATAAAATCTTTAAAAAATAATAACAGTAAGCATACAGTGGGGAAAATACACAGCAAAAGAATTTTAAAGGCAGAATCAGTGAACCAGAGACTGTCATATTCACAAATTCACTAATGGGTCCTCTATGATGTATCAAGAGTGAGTCCGGGACATGGAATTCTCCTCAGGTGAAGATGCAGCACACAAGCCAATCACCTGAAGCCACCATAACTGTAAGTGGGTACATCGCTAGAAGGCAATTGGACAGCACAGATCAAAGACTTCCCACCTCCACATATACTATGATCTAGCAACTACACATCTGGAATAGAGTCCAAAGAAGTAATAAGAGTACTTTGCAGAAACATCTGTATAGAAATATCCCAGCAGTAAGAAGTAGGTCAAATAAATTAATGACTAATCAGTGTGTGAAACACTATGAAATGGTTACAGAATGATGAAAGTCTATACACAAAATTAGGGAGGAAACAAAGTCAACAGTGCTTGAAGCTATTCCGGCTGGTTCCTACTTACCTCACCCCAGAACAGTCCAGTTCCTACCAGAGTTCTGGGGACACCCTGGCTACTAGTAGTCACTGTCAGCAGAAAAGCACACGTTCATGAATTTCACACTGAGGCTTGTGTGCAAGAAGATTGGGTAATTTCTGCAGGAGTTGTGCAAAGAAAGGACTTTCTTCAAGGACTTGGGACCGTAACGAGGAAGAATGTTCTACTTTCCAGAAGGCCTGGCCCACAGAGATGGGGGTCAGGCTGCATAGGGAACAATTGAGTTCTCATTCATGAAAAGAACATACCTCATCAACATATTGGGTTAATAGAAAAAACTTATTATCAAAAGTGACATTGGGAGAAACTAATTTAGCCTAAGATGGCAGAACAAGACAAAGGGTGAAGAGTATTATAATACTTAGGAGTTGTCGATTGAGACACTTTGCTATCCCTTTGACAACATGCCACTGTGAGGCAGTTAGAGTCCAATTCTAGGTACTCTGTAAAGTGATTTGCTGTCCACACACACGAGGTTGGTCTAGAAAAAGCAGAGCCATTGTTAATATAGTGAGAACAGTTTGTGCAACATCGATGTAACCTGGCAGCCAAGGAGGGTGGACAGGAATGTGCACATGTAAACAACGACAACTTCACTGTACTCGTCAGTGGGGGCGGTAGATGCCACTGAGTGAGCATGTGTACTGTGTGGCTGTCATATTCCAAATGACTGAGCAAGTAGAACAATGAATCTGCATCAAATTTTGTGTTAAGCTTGAACATTCCCCTGTGGAAACTATTTGGATGACTCAGAAGGCTGCAGCTATGGGCAACTGGTGATTGGCAGCTTCATCACAACAATGTGCCCACTCATGCATTACATCTCGTGTAGAGTTTTTTGGCAAAACATCAAATCACCCAGGTGACTCAGCCCTCCTACAGCCCAGATTTGTCACCCTGTGACTTCTGGTTTTTCCCAAAACTAAAATCATCTTTGAAAGGAAATAGATTTCAGACCATCAATGAGATTCAGGAAAATAGGATGGGGCAGCTGATGGCAACTGGGAGAATTGTGAGGTCCCAAGATGCCTACTTTGAAGGGGATGGAGGCATCATTTTCCTATGTACAGTGTTTCTTGTGTCCTGTATCTTCTTCAGTATATGTCTCCATTTTTCATAGTACATGGCTGGATACCTTCTGGACAGGCTTCATATATGTATGTGTGTATATATAATTTAATTTTTATGTATTTAATGGATTTGAACAATTGCTATAAGAGTAAAGTGACAGTTTGTGTGAGCTGAGGGAGGAATTAGGAAGGACAGTTCTTCAGTTTTATTTGCACAATAGGTGGGATGGCAGACAAAAGGGAAACAAAGAAAGAGGTTGGAAACCCCCAGAGGCTTTGCTTGTGGAGGAATCCCGTTAAAAAAAGAGAAAAAAGAAAATCCACTTGGAAAGAACATGATGACTTACAGGTATCCCATCTCCCAGTAACTCCTTTCCTTTGCCTTCTGCAGCAGGCAATTCAGATAAAGACAACTCCCTTTGATAAATACGTGCTTAAGACATTCATGTTAATGTAACATCTGGCTACATAAGCACACGTTTCTTATTGTAGTATCAGCCTGATCTTCCCTACTACAGAGGTTCATAAACTGGAATTTTTTATTTCTCAGCAGCCTATCACTTTGTCAAGGAGGTAAAAACTAAATTTAAAGAAATACACAAGGAGGTATTATAATTAAATATGCTCCAGGAAAATGCAGCAATCTTTTGTGATAGGTAGAAAAACTTACTTGTCTACCTGGGGTTACAATATATCATAAAGAATCTTCTAAAAACCTACTTGTAGATCCTAATAGTCTCAAAGATCGTCTTTAAATATACTACACGATCTATACTGTTTTAAACAAACACAGGCTACCTAATTTTTGATATATCACAACTATTAGGATCTATTATAATTCAATGGCCATGAGCATCCACAGAAATTCAGACTCCAACGATGATGGCTGTTCTCGAGCAGGCTAACTACCCTGTGTGGGAAGCATGCACCACAGGATGGCTGAGGTCTTTTGTTGTAAGAACACTACCGGTATGGGGCGGTTGTTAGTACTGCCAGGAGCTGTACTAAACACCCTAACCAGGAAGATTAAGATCACTTATCTCACGCAGTTCAGAGTCTGATGGAGAGGATAGACAGATGGACAAATAACTGAAGCAATGAGATAAGTGATGTAGGAAGGCGAGCAAGTACCTCCACATCATAAGCATCAAGCTTTAGCTGGTCAGCTGGGAAGGATCGCTGAAACGATGATGCTACTTGAGAACTAAAAGGCAAGACTTGCCATGGCTGGTGTGGCTCAGTGGATTGAGTGCTGGCCGGTGAACCAAAAGGGTCACCAGTTTGATTACTAGTCAGGGCACATGCCTGGGTTGTGGGCCCGGTCCCCAGGAGAGGGTGTGTGAGAGGCAACCACACATTTATGTTTTTCTCCCTCTCTTTCTCCCTCCCTTCCCCTCTGTCGAAAAATAAATACATGAATAAATCTTTTGTTTGTTTGTTTTTTTATTTTTTATTGTTATTCAATTATAAATAAATCTTTAAAAAGAAAGATAAAACTTTTCCAGGCAAACAGAAGTATAAAGGCATTCTGGGTAGAAGGGCCTACGTGTGCAAGAAACAGTATGGCGCCTCCTAAGGATTCCAAGTACTTTACAATTCCAAGAGACTGGGTCGTGAAGGCAGTGTTAGATAATTTTATACAGTCTGTTGGTGATGAGGCGTTCTTGAAGAGTTTTACACAAGAGTGAAATACCACACCTGCGGTGGTCGGGGTTCTCCAGAAAAACAGCATGAAGACTATGTGTACACATACAGAAAGAGATTTGTTATAAGGAAATGATTCACAGGACTGTGGAGACCGGCACGTCCACTGTCTGCAGGGTGTGTCAGCAGACCCAGGAGCGCCAATGTTCCAGTTCAAGGCTGAAGGTCATCTTCTAGAGAACCAGGAAGAACTGACATGGCAGATGAAGTCCGAAGGCCGCCTGCTAGATAAATCTCTCTTGCTTTGGGGAGGCTGATCTTTCTGTTCTTTTCAGGCCTTCAACTGATTGGATGAGGCCCACCAACATTATGGAGGCAATCTGCTTTACTCAAAGTCCACTAATTGAAATGTCATTTTCATCCAAAAGTACACCACAGAAATGCTGTTTAGTCTTTCACTGAGGGATACTAGCAAATGTACACAAGGATTAATAAAAAAGAATATTCATCTTTTCTCCAATGTATGAGAAATTGGAAATATCCTAAAGTTTTTGTTCAACTAAAGGGAAATGGTTAAGTCTATGATAAATACGGTTCAATCATATAAAGTCATATATATTGACTTATGTTATAAAGTACATGTGTTATTATAAAAATATGATCATAATATAAGGTTAAGGGAAAAGGAACAAACTGTATGTTGTATATTACACCTGCAATAACAGGATATACTTTTAAAAACTCTATGCAGAAGTGAAAATTTAGATGAAAATACCATAAACATCTGATAAATATTATTTGGAATGATTATGGGTGTCTCAGTTCCTCCTTTTTGCTTTTTAAAGTCTTCTGTTCTTTTTTAACCTTCACCACATGCTGCATTTGCAATAACTGAAAGAAATATATATTGATTTTATAGAACTTGAATATAAATGATACCATTTATTAGAAAACATAAAAAGTACATCTTGACAATCTTACATTTATGTCAGATTTTGTTGGTAACACTTTCCCACATAATATTATCTCAAGCCCCTGGCGTATCTATCACTTTTGTGATTTTAAGGACGTAGAAACTGAAGTTGCTTAAAGTCATCCCACTGGTAAGTAACACAGCTCTGTCTCACATGCAGTTCTGAGTGCCAGGCCGTGGCCCTTTCCGCTGCACCGAGGGCTGCCTCCCACTTGATCCGTGCGTGGCGGTAAAAGGAGCCAACTGAGCACTAAGCTACAGCAGCTTTCTGTTTCAGGTGCTTGCAGGAGCAAACCAACCTATCATTATTTTTCATTTCATTGAGGTTTTTTAATGACAAATTTTGACTGCAAAGTCTTTTCAGAGTGGAGAGTTCAAATTAAAATGTCAGTTTTGATTTGGTGAAGATGCTTTACTTTCAAAATATTTAAGGAAAATATTTTCATTAAAACCAAGATGATTGGATGTTAGAGTATAGAAATGTCATGGTAAGTTCTACCATTTAGTAGGAAGATTTCAGGCCTTATTAGATAAATCCTGAGAATTCATAAGGCAAGTAAACATCAGTCTCATTAAAACATGTGCATGTGTGCATGCATACTTATATTAAAAAAATTTTAATGTAAACAACAAGTTCACAGTCCTTACATTGTAGTTTGTCGATGTCCAGGACAAACAACCCCACCTGTTCACAAGCAGTCTCCCACAATTATTGACAACGACAGCCTGCATTGAACTCCGTACAGTGTCTAATGTACTTCTGTCCATTCTGTACACTAACATCACTCCCATGGATGAACTGCCATGCATTTTGCTAAGCCTCATTTGTTGCCATATAAATACGGTAACTCCTTTGGAGTCCTTTTCCTTTGTACTCGATCCATGTATATTTGTGAAGGTCACTTTAGTCTAGGTTGACACTGTCCAGACAAGCAAAACACAATTTCTATATCTCTCAGAAAAATCTCAGAAAAATCTCACAGTTCCTGATACCCTCCGCCAAATGGTTGAGCATTTGACAAATAATGTTATTAGAGCCAGATCCACGGACAGTTTTAATTTGAACTTCATTCACCCATAGTTCAGCCATAGTTCAACCCCTTCAGCCATGGTACAAGGATCATCACTACGGGTTTGGGAGAAGAGGCTATTGCACAAATTCCATTTCACCTCCCTGAAATTCTTTCTTTCTTCGAAGGCCTAGAATGATCCCTGTCCCAACTATCTCTCCTGTAGCAGGATCTCACTTGCCTTCACTCTTACTTTTTTATTCTCAGTCTTTTTATATTATTATTGTTATTCTATTACAATTGTCCTAATTTTACCCTTTTTCCTCCTCTGCCCAGCCACCCCCACTCCCGCAGTCAATCCCCACACTGTTGTCCATGGGTCATTCACACATGTTATTTGGTCCCTTCCCCTTCTTTCTCTCATGACCCCCCTCACCCTACCCCTCTGGTTGCTGTCAGTCTGTTTCATGTTTCCATGTCTCTGGTCCTATTTTACTCATTAGTTTATTTTGCTCATTAGATTTCTCTTATAGGTGAGATCATATGGTATTTGTCTTTCACGTCCTGGCTTATTTCGCTTAGCATAACAGTCTCCAGTTCCATCCATGATGTCACGAAGGGTAGGAGCTCCTTCTTTCTTTCATCTGTGTAGTATTCCCTTGTGTAAATGTACCACAGTTTTTAATCCATTAATCTATTGACGGGCACTTAGGCTGTTTTCAGCATTTGCCCATTGTAAATAACACTTCTATGAACATCGGGGTTCATAAGTTCTTTTGAATTGATGCTTTGAGATTCTTGGGGTTTATTCTCAGCAATAGAATCACTGACTCAAAAGGCAGTTAAATTTTTAGTTTTCTGAGGAGATTCCATACTGTTTTCCACAGTGGCTGCACCAGTCTGCATTCCCACCAACAGTGCACTAGGGTTCCCTTTTCTCCACAGCTTCTCCAACACTTGTTTTTTTGTTGATTTATTAATGATAGCTATTTTGGCAGGTGTGAAGTGGTCTCTTATTGTGGTTTTTATTTGCATCTCTCTGAAGGCTGGTGTCATTGAGCGTTTTTTTCATGTTTATGGGCCATCTGTATGTCCTCCTTGGAGAAGAGTCTATTCAGGTTCTTTGCCCACTTTTTAAAATTATTTTATTGTCATTCAATTATAGTTGTCTGCATTTACCCCCTACCACTCCCCCCACCCCAGCCATCCCCACCTCCCTCCCCTGTTTCCGCCCTGTGTCCTCTATAGTTGTTCCTGAAAACCCTTCCCCCCTTCCCCCCATTATGCCCTCCCACCTCCCCTCTGGTTACTATCAGATTGCTCTAAATTTCAGTGTCTCTGGTTATATTTTGCTTGCTTGTTTGTTTTGTTGATTAGGTTCCACTTAAAGGTGAGATCATATGGTATTTGTCCCTCACCACCTGGCTTATTTCACTTAGCTTAATGCTCTCCAGTTCCATCCATGCTGTTGCAAAGGGTAGGAGCGCCTTCTTTCTTCTTGCTGCGTAGAATTCCATTGTGTAAATGTACCATAGTTTTTGATCCATTCATTTACTGATGGGCACTTAGGCTGCTTCCAGCACTTGGCTATTGTAAATTGTGCTGCTATGAACATTGGGGTGCATAGGTTCTTTTGGATTGGTGTTTCAGGGTTCTTAGGATATAATCTTTGCCCATTTTTTAATTGGATTTTTTGTCTTCCTGTGTTGAGTCATATGAATTCTTTCTATATTTTGGAGATTAAACCCTTGTCTGATGTATCATTGGCTAATACATTCTCCCAGTTGGTTCCCTTTTCATTGTGATGATGGTTTCTTTAGGCGTGCAGAAGCTTGTTTAATTTGATGCAGCTTTAGTTTACATTTCCCTTTATTTCCCTTGCCCTAATATAATGGCAAAAATATTGCTACAAGGAATATCTGAAATTTAACTATGTTTTCCTGTAGGACTTCACAAGTTATATTATCATGAGTTATAGTATCACAAGTTATATTCAAGTCTTTTATCCATTTTGAGGTTATTCTGGTGTATGGTGTAAGTTGGGTTTAGTTTCACTTTTTTTCAGGTACCTGTCCAGTTCTCCCAACACTGTTTATTGAAGAGACTATTTTTATTCCATTATATGCTTGTGCCCCCTTTGTCAAATATCAATTGACCATAGAGACATGGGTTTAATTTCTGGGCTCTCTGTTCTGTTCCATTGATTTATGTGTCTGCTCTGATGCCAGTACCAGACTGTTTTGATTACAGTGGCCTTGCAGTATAGTTTGATATCAGGTAGTGTGATCCTCCAACTTTGTTCTTCTTTCTCAAGATTGCTGAGGCTATTCGGGTCTTTTGTGGTTCCATATAAATTTTTGAAATATTTGTTCTAGATCTGTGAAATATGGCATTAGTATTTTAACAGGATTTGCATTGAATCTATAGATTACTTTGGGTAGTATGGGCATTTTAATGATGTTAATTCTTCCAATCCATAAATATGGTATATGCTTCCATTTATTTGTATCTCCCTCAGTTTCTTTCTTCAGTGTTCTATGGTTAAATTTATTCCTAGGTACTTTATTTTTTTTCTTGTTGCTATAGCAAATGGGATTTTTTCTTAGTTTCTCTTTCTGATAGTTCATTGTTGGCATACAAAAATGCCATCAATTTGCCCCAGCTGGTGTGGCTCAGTGGATTGAGTGCTGGCCTGCGAACCAAATGGTCACCAGTTTGATTCCCAGTTGAGGCACATGCCTGGATTGCAGACTAAGTCTCCAGTAGGGTGCACATGAAAGACAACCACACATTGATGTTTCTTTCCCTCTCTTTCTCCCTCCCTTCCCTTCTCTCTAAAAATAAATAAATAAAATATTTTTTAAAATACCATCAATTTCTGAATATTGACTTTATATCCCACTATTTTGCCAAATTCACTTATTAGGTCAATTTTTTTTTTTTGGTGGAGACTATAGGGTTTTCTGTGTACACTATCATGTCATCTGCAAATAATGAGCTTTAATTCCTCCTTTCCATTTGGATGCCTCCTATTTCTTTTTCTTGTCTGATCCCTGTGGCTAGAAGTTCCAGTACTGTGTTGAATAGAAGTGGTGAAAGTGGATCCCTTGTCTTGTTCCTGATCTAAGGGGAAAGCTTTTAGTTTTTGCCTGTTGAGTATGATGCTGGCAGTATGTTTCTCATATATGGCCTTTATTATGTTGAGGTGCATGCTCCCTGTACTCCCACTTTGCTGAGTGTTATGGTGATCCAGATCCAGCAATACATTAAAAAGATTATACACCATGATCAAGTGGGATTTATCTCAGGGATGCAAGGATGGTACAATATTTGCAAATCAGTAAACATAATACACCACATAAACAAGATGAAGGACAAAAGACACCTGAGCATATCAATAGCTGCAGAAAAAGCATTTGATCAAATCCAGCACCAATTTATGATTAAAAATACTCAGCAAAGTGGGAATAGAGGGTGTCTTCACTCTTCTGCTTGGTAAGGATGAGGACAAAAGAGCTTCACTAATCCTTCCTCCTCTGAGAATTCCTAAGTCCTTTTCCCCAGCCCATTAAAAGCCAGCTCAGAGCCAGCAGATGAGCACTGAAACCGACGTCCCAGCACTGTGCCGCTGCTCTCCCACCTCTCTCACCTTTGCTCTTAGCCTTCCGTCACCAGCATCTCTGTGGCTTGTTCATGCTGTGTTCTACTGTTCTGGACTGCCTGCTGCCAGACCTCTCCTCGGCCACACACCTGCCCTGGCGAGGGCACCGCCTACGTCTTAGTTCTAAGTAGTCTCACTGCACATGTAAAGTAATTTGAAAAGCACAAAAGACTTTCTTTTGAACTGACTCAACCCAATGGAGAAAATGCTTCAAAACAAGTATTCTGCTGAATTTAACCAGATTTCTTTAACCATTGTATTTACACATGGTATATCATGGTCAGTCAGATCCATTGGAAAGCAAATTAAAGAGGGTTTGGGTACTCTTCAATCTGAAAATTTTCATCAAACTAAAATTCAAGTAATCATTTACAGAATACTTAGTTTCTAGCACTATGCTAAACTCATTAAGGATTATAATAGAAAAATAATACAAATTAGTTGAGAACTCAGAAGAAGCATAGACAAAGAATTTAGAAAATAATGCAAAAATATAAAATAGTGTATACATAAAAGGCTTTCACCAAGTAAAAGCCAGATGTCCTAATGAAATTTTCCTACGTGAAATATTGGTGGAGGAAGGTTCTGTGCAGGATATAGAACTGAAAACGGACTCCACGAATGAGATTTCAGGAAAGGACACGGGAGAGGACACAGAGGGACGTGTACAACCATGCAAAGAACAGGGGCTAGAAGCTCCAAGAAGTCAATTTCTCTATTCACATATCTGTTCCACACACACGCCGCTGGGGGAAGTTCAAAACTGCCGTACCTTCTTCCCTTCTCTTAAGAGCTGGAATCTATCTCTGTCTTCCCTGAGGGCTGTCACTGTGATTCCTTTAGGCCAAAGGGACCGTAGCAAACATGGCACAGAGGCTTGCAAAACACTTGCACCTTGAGGCTTGCCTTTGGCTGTACTTGGTATCCTGAGACCACCATGGATGGCAGAGAGCCCAGGCTAGCCTGCCGAGGATGAGAGATGAAAGACGTCAAGGACAAGTGAGATGGTACAGAAGCCCCCACGCACAAGCCTGACCGCTGCCGACGGGGTCAATGAGCCACCAGCCTGCCAGCTGACTGTGGGCACAGAAGTAAGCCTGACAGATGAGGGAAGCCAGCTCAGACAGGGCAGCCTGCCAGTCAGCACTATGCACACACACACACATACACACACACGAACTTTTCATTTCTTCATTCAAAATCACTACCATCCTACTAACCAAGTAAGTCTCCAAACCGATTACCCAGCTTTCGGTTTTTCCTTCCAAACTACCTCAACCATGGCTGTCAGATTAGGTTTTCAAACAAACACAACTTTGATCTTCTCCCTCTTCTGACCACAAACTTCTAGTAAGTATGTAATTCATTCATCCATTTAGTCACTCAACATGCATTTATCCACCACAGGCTAGGCGCCAGCTGCTAATCTAGATGTAGGAAACAGAGACTTAAAGATGCTGTACAAAGTCCCTGCTCCACCAGACTCACATTTGAGCTCATCGTTTTCCACGGTAAAGGCTCTCTGGTCTGGCTCCACCGGAGATCACTGAGGGAGCTGTCCCATTATGGACGGGACACAAACAACAGAACAATAGGCCACACACAGCGTTTAAGTGGTCATCACAGGGAGAGGGAGCAGATGGGCCCATGGGACAGGCTAAGTCGCTCTGATGATGACTTATTTTTTACATTTCACTTTGAAACCATGTAAACATTCTATACAGTAATAAAACAAATTAAACATATAAATTAATCTCTAAAAATTAACATAAACTAAAACAACAGAGCCTTAATATATAACCAATTGCTGGTGCAATCAAATAGGTGAACTATTCAAAATAACTTTAAAACAGAGTGAACTGTATACCCCTAGGGATTTATACACAGAGAACAAAAAGATTAAAGACTGAACAAATTTTCATTTGTAATATTATCAGAAAAGGTGTTAGTATCATTAATCTGAAACTTTTATATGTGCATTGTAGACAAAAGCAAATGATTCATTATAAAATATTCTCATTTTAACCTTCCTGGTGTCATTGAGAATGGGGGCTTGAGGGGAACCTGGGAAAAAGAAGATACCAATATAAAATAGAGCTCTGTAGTGCTGCATTTGAGTTGAAAGTATCAGTATGAATTGATGATCTTAGAAAATAAAATCTCCCACAGCTCTGTCTATGGAAAAGGCTCAGGAACTCTTCCTCACAGCAGTGGGAACCGCACCGGACAGTAATCTCAATGTGCTTTCCCACTGAAAGATGTCAGAGCCCCGTGGGGAAATGAACGATTGCCCAGGTTTGGGGCAGGAAATGTACACGATGATCCTGATACATCTTGTGTAGCAGAAAGTAAACAATGTTTCATATACCGTTGGGGTCACATCAGTCAAAAGGAGTCAGGAGCCAAGTTGAAGAGGTTTCCACCAGGCAAAGAAAGAACAAGGTGAGAGAGAATTAATGGCAGTAAGATGGCAACGGGCTGGAATATCCCCAAAATGTTTGAATTCTCATAATACTAAATAAACAAACTGGTTAAATAATTGGATCCCATTGCACAATGTTGATGAGCAAATTCATTATTCTGAAAACTGGTAAATAAGAAAAAGAATCCTGTACCCTACCTTAGGTAAACTTTTAATCAACTACTAGACAAGAGAAATGACTCTTTACAGAAGTATTCCAGCAAGTCAATGAAGAAAAGGCAGAATATTATTTGGCAATTCCTGTTAAATTAATGGCTCCAACATTACCCATCAGTGGTTGCTAACATCTCAATAAGAGAAACAAACAGATATTATATGCTTCTAGTGGAGTAACACATCACAACCTAGAGAATGGTCTGGAAAAAAAATAACTGGGACCTAAATCTTATCACACCTCCAGTTGCAGCTGCCCATAGATCACTAGAGAATACATTAAATGGCACCACAGAAATGCAACGAGCAATGTGCAGAGTGGGGGAATGCTAGAGGACAATGTAGTGTCTCAAACAAAACAAAAACAAAAGAGAGGGAGAGGGTGGAAAGGAGTGGAAACGCAGGTTAAGAGACATATCAACCAGCCTCACTTAACATGTGGCCTCGTCAAGACCCTGGTTGGGATAATCCATAAAAAATTACTCATGTGCACACTCACATTTATGAAATAGTAGAAAATTACAACACAACTGGCTATTTCATCATTTTAAAAATTATGTTTTTTAAGTGTTATAACGGTATTTTGGCACTTTTACATACTTACTTAGAGATACATACTGAAATGTTATGGATGTAACTTTACAGGTTCCAAGATTTGCTTCAAAAGAACATAGAAGGTGGGGAGGTTCGTAAAGGAGACGAGTGAAACGGGACTGGCCTCGAGTTTATAATGGCCAAGGCTGGGTGGTGGGTGGGTGCTTGCTTTATTGTTCTGCCTTTTGTAGGTACATTTAACATTTTCCTTAGTAGAAGTATACAGTTCTATACTGACACAAAGGCCCCAGCCTCAGAGATTCTCATTTAATTGTTCTGGAGCTCAGGTGCGGGGGAGAGAGAGAGAGAAAAAAGGATGGAGAAGGAGGAGGGGGAAAAAGAAGGAAGGAAGGGAGGCAGGGAGGGAAGAAGCGCAATCTCTCCCTGTGGCCCTAAAGCCCCCACAGCCTGGGCTAAGGATGACTCGTCTGCTGGCCCCCCATCCCTGCCTGCTCCTCAGACCTGTCTGTGTTTCTCAGCGGTTGCATCTGAATGAACCGGGATCCATGTTCAATCAGTTGTTTCCTGGGCCTGTTCCCAGAGGGACTGAAACAGACTGTGGGGAGGCTGGGGAGGGACCTGGGGAAACACAGAGTTACTGAGCTCCTTGGCTGACCCGTCTATGGTTCAAGGTGAAAGTCTGCTCTGTGCTCAGCAGACTAGGACTTCTCGTCATCCCCAGCTCGAAGCCCCACCTCTATCCCTCCCTTTGTCCATTCAATTCCTTCCTTCTCTCACCTGAAATGTTTCCCCTTGTGTCCATCCAGATCATACCTATTCTATAACCAGGCTCAGAATCACCCACCCATGAAAGACTAATCCCCTCGGCTGAAGAGATTCCGCCTCCCCGTGAACTCAGTTTCCCCTCTCGCACAGGCTTATACCTGCTTATATATAATGCTTCAGGTGTCTTACTCAACAATAAGCTTCTGTAGGTCAAAGGGCCTTTTTTCACATCTTTGTAACCTCACACAATTTGGGTATTGTTAAGAGTTCAGTAAACATACACTCACTCAACGAGGCAACGGAAACACACTCACCCGCAAGCCCTGTCCTGAAGGACGAGGTAACACCCCGGTTCTACCTTCAATGTGCAAAGAAGCACCCCTCCCAGGAAGGTGATCAGGGGGAGTGGTTCAAGATCAGTGATTATCAGGGTTTCTCAATAATCAGCTAAATCAGCTATAAAAGCTTAACTACTTTCTAAATCAAATTGCCATGCTTACTGTTTCGACAAATGAAAGAAATTGGTTTAAAGAAAATAAATGTTCCAAAGTACCATTTTACATGTGATAACTGTGTCCAAAAAGTGTTGACTATCCTAAGAGGCCAAGTTGTATAAAAACGGAAATAAATATGCCTTTGCATACAAATGGGCTTCAGTTTTATGAGATTCCTAAACAAAAGGGCTATGTTTTTATAAAGACCTCCACTTTAGGTTCCTGAAGGAAAGAAAACACTTTTCAAATTTCGACTGGGAGGTTCATCATTATAAGGTAATGCATGGCGTCCCTTGAGCGTCTGCTGCGCTCGGCAGTTTATCTCATTCTCTCGCTCAGGCTTTGGGAGTTAGCATCATCCGTGGTTTCCCAAGGACAGTGATGCCTGGAGAGGTTAGGTGACTACCCAGGATTACTCACCTGGCAAAAATAGGGTTACAGCCCCATATGCCTAGTTCTTTCTACAAACCTTTGCCTTGGTAGAACTCTGCTGTCTGCAAAGAGAGCAACCACAAACGCTGGGGCCAGGGCAGGCAACAGAAGGGAGAGCGAGTTAGAGGACCAGAGACAAGACCAGCCAGTGGAGGGCTTCTCTGTCCGGCATGTCCAGGTTCACATCTTACTGCTTTCCCAGTACCGCGCCTCTCTATCTTCAGCTCCTTCTCCATAACAATCTGGACCACTGGAGCTGTTGTAACATGAGGGACCTGAAGACCCTGGCTCAACAAGTGAAAGGTATTGATCAGTAAAAGCAGCCCTGGCTGTTGTGGTTCAGTGGATTGAGTGCTGGCCTGCGAACCAAAAAAGGTCGCCAGTTCAATTCCTAGTTAGGGCACATATCTGGGTTGCGGGCCAGGCCCCCAGTTGGGAGCATGTGAGAGGCAACTGATTGATGTATCTCTTTCACATCAATGTTTTTTGCCCTCTCTTTCCCCCTCCCTTCCCCTCTCTCTAAAAGTAAATAGATGAAATATTTTTTAAAAGGAAAATATTGGTAAAAACAGCCAGTGAGGACAACTTTGGTCTTGTCAGGAACCAGGTTGTCCTTGTAGATTTCTCATTACTGGGCCATCAACTAATTCAGTGAAATGAGCTGACTGGTTTTTCGCCCTTCACGCATTCTGCGAAATCACATGGATACCATCTGAATCACTGTCATCCTTTGGGGAGTGTTCTTGGCAAATATTTTAAGGCTTCACATATAGAAAAGAGAGTGGAACATTCAAAATTCTGCAGACCACACTGGCTGGGTAGCTCAGCTGGATACGCAAAGGTTGCAAGTTCGATCCCCACTCAGGCACATACAAGATCAACCAATGAACGTATCAGTAAGTGGAACACCATGTCGATGTTTCTCTCTCTCCCTCTCCCTTCCTGTCTCTCTCTAAAATCAATCAATATTTTTTTTAAATGCTGCAGATCTTCAACCCCTGAGCTGAGCTGCTCTCAGCAGCCTGGCCTCACATGATCTGTCCTGTAGAGAGAAGGCTCTGCTCTGCTCACAAACCCTGCCTGAGAGGATGCAGCCCAGGAAGGCTCAGTCCAATACACCTGTCGTGATTTGCCTCTCCGGCAGCCCTCTGCAGCCCGCGCTGCTTCGCCCGGGGAAAATGACTGCCATTATTTTTTCCTACAGCAATCCTTCCTACCAGCTCAGCCCTGGCCGAAGGTGTTGGCCCAAGAGGGCACTGGGATGGGCTGCTCCTCCGTCTCTCCCTCCCTAATTTGACTGGTTTTATCTGAAACCAACCAGTAAATGTCTACCTTTTAGGATGTCTAAGTTAGAAAAAAGTTCCTTTCTAGAGTTCATCTATTTCAACCATTCAGAAGGCACAGAAGGAATTTTTGGGGGTGATCTGTGTCCATGGTTAACTTCTGAGGAGACCCATACTCTGCTGCCTTCAACTAGTGTGACGTTAGTAATAGAGACAATAATCAGAGGTGCCAAGTGACACTGAACGCAGCTGATAAACTGTCTGTCTGTTGACCAGTTATAGCCACACATATTATTTATAGAAAAATGTTGATAAGGTCTACACTCTTTTGAGAAACATAAATGATTCACCAATATAAACAATTTTTAATTTACATGTTTCTGTGTATAATATTTTACCCTAAAAAAATGTTTTGCTAGCACCTTCCTGGACATCAATTGAAGAAGAAAGTAATAAAATGGTCTAGTTATAATTTTAAAATAACTTGATAAATATTTCAATAGATTGAGTCAGATACCTATACTAACGAGCACAAATATTTTTTCCCAGCAAGCAGTGTGGTTCTCTATCTCCTCTATGGCCAACAGTCTCTTGCTCTTTGGGGAATCTTTCACATAATAACTTATGGAGGTGCTTTCATTCCCCTTTTATTCACAGAAAACTAGGATTGAAGATTCTACCTTTTTAATGTAGTATAAAATTTTCTTAAAACTTATGATGATTTATGTTTTCTAAAAGACATGTTCAGATGTTTACACTTTTAATAATGCAGCCACTTTTTACACAAATACAGAAAACACAAGACATAAATACAGTATTAGAAGTATCATCTTGCTATGAAACCAGCACTAAAAAAAGATTTTTATTGTTAAAGTCTTCCTGTAAGCACTCTGCATTTATGAGCTTAAATGGTGGGGAAGTCTGTTTTATCTATCCCTGAAATGATTTTGTTAGTCTCTTTAACTATCTAAGAATTTTTTAAACTAGAATTAAAAACCCAAACCTATCATTAGTAGTCTTATAAATCCTTGAAAGAAAAACTGTTTACCAAAGAAAAGAAACAGAAAATTTCTTCTGAAGCAGAGGATGTCCTACAACCAGAAACCATGTGTAAATCATGTACCTTACACATTGTTCAAAACTCTTACTTTCTCTAGTAGAAGGATGTAGAGGAAAAATCATAACCCAATATGCAAGAGGAGCTTGGTCACCCTCCCAGTACGAGGACTTACACTTTCTTCCTGCCTCCTGCACCACTCAGCAGCGGTTGCTGAGTAACATCCTCATAATCCCGAGTTATTAAGAAAATTAGGGGTCAGCTTTCTTTTACAGGAGAACTCAACCTATGGGAATCAGGCCTGCGCGCGGTCGTGGCATTCCAGATGTGAGCCTGGTGGTAGGTGTGAAGGGCACCCCACGGAGAGAATGTGCACAGTAAGGAAAAAGACAAATTACCCAGAGCTATTACTGTCATTAGTTCCATCAGCCCGGGAAGCCCTCCCAAGGCATTTTCGCTGCGGTGTCTGGAGCAGGCCTGGGCCTCCTCCCATCGCGCAGGGGGTCATCTTCTGCCGGCATAGTCACATAGCTTGACATTTCAGATAAAAAAGAAGAAGCCTGGGCCCTCATCCTCCACACCGGCGTCTGTTTCTCAGCTCTACAGGAGCCCGCCCTGGAGGGCTGCAACCAGCTGTCCAACGGCGATTCGCTAGCCTCCCCGGAGGGGCCACTGTGCTCTCACAGAACCGCCTTAGCTGGGACGCTGAGCCTGTGCTCCAGCAGTACACCGCAGGCTTTTTCCGCGAGGCTTCCTTAACTTCATGAACATTTTGCATTGATGAACAGTGCAGAATCTATGTCCTACAAATGTGATGAAACGATCAGACATACATCTTAAGGTTAGATGGGCTATGGCATTTAGGCCGTGCCACGACAGCCAATAGGAAAGGCTCAAGGGCCTGTGGATGTGACCGAGCCACGTCCCTGAGACGTCTTTGATTCTGGAAGTGCACGTGGGTAATATTTATGATGGGATGTTAAGCACACAAAAAAAGAATATGTTCTATACACATTATAATCATAACTGTAAGCATCTGGCTATGGGAAGTAACATGCAAAAAAGCTCTGGGTTTTGCTAGGGTGGTATGGTTTTTAAAAACTGCCCTTTAATTACCTGCTAAAATCCTTTTAATGTTGCATTTTCTACTCAGTTCAAGGAAACCATGAAAGTGTTTGTAAACCTGCATTCTTGTGAAGGGAACAGTAACGACCTGAAGGAAAACAAACTTGAAAACATGAAGCATCCCCACCCCCCACCTAAGAAAAACATCAAGACTCAGCATCCATCTCAACAGGGAACAAAGAAAAAGATGCCAAGAACAAAGTAAATTCATTCCAAATAACAATACTTCTATCACACTCTTCTTAATAACAATAATCCTACACACAGGGTTTATTACACAACAGGCACACATCAGACTAGTCCAAGAAGCCTTTCTTCAACACGTAGAGACTGGTTCAGAGAAGGTAAGTAGCATGCCCAGGACCACACAGCACGTGTTCTTATCCTGGACGCCCTTGACCACTAAGTTACAGCGTGCTCGCGCTCTCTCTCTCTCTCTCCGTCTCTCTCATCATTTCAAGTAAGTTCCAGTAGTCGTTATTCTGAAATAGCCCTCTTTTCTGTTCCTCCCCCGACCCTTGGCCGTTATAAAGCAGGCAGTTCCCACCTAAGTCAGGCAGGTCTGATATGGACTCATACTTTAATTTGCATACAGGGAATAAGTAAATGAGCACCTACTCTGCATTGTGCTGGTGCTGGGGTGCAAAGCTGAGGAAAACACACACTGGAGGGCTGCAGACATGCAGGGGATACACAGATACACACACACACTGCAGTGTGTTAGGACGGCACAGAGCTGGAGCACATGACCTCGGCTTCCTGACAAACTGGCATCTGAACTGAAAAATGGAAGGATGAGTTGGGATTAGTCGGGTGAATGGTGCACAGTTAGGAAGTAGTCCCTATAGAGCAGCAAGGGGGAAACAAAATACAAGGGAAACAAAAACGAAACATCGTGCATTACAGAGCTGGAAGGCAGTAATAAGCACAAATGCTTCGCTCTACCTGGAACAGTCTCACTGTGTGAGGACCTGGAGGTCTTGTTTTCCAAGGAAAAATTATTCACAGTGCCAAAAGGCAACAGTCGGTTTTCTCTGATTGCATGTAAACAATAAAAACTGCTTTGTGAAAAAGTATGTCTAAATTAAGTGTTGTTATGCAAATTGCTGATGCAATTAATTTAAATATAATTGTGTCTGTATTCACAAATTCTGTGAGACGTTAGGCAAGTTACCTTGACTGGAGAGTACTTTCCCCTTCTGCAGAATGGGATACACTGATCTTCCACGTTTGTAGGTGAGAATGAGGGACGGTGTAAGACAATCACCTAGGCTGGTGGCCGGCACGGGGAAGGCAGCCCTTGTCTGCTGGCTATGGAAGAGTTTAGAAAGCCCGGTCCCCATACCTCTCATTTTAGGGACAAGAAGAAGGAAGAACAGTTTTCTCATCTGCCTCACACTTGGCTCCTAATACTGATTGGCTGTTCAAATATATTACTTTACTAATAGCAAAGTTCAACTGTGTTAATGATCCAAAAGCCTTCTTGTTGTTCCCTTAGCTCCTATCCATTCATTCATCCCCACTGATAGGAATACGTGCTGTGGGTCGATGCCTACAGGTCAGAGCAGAACCCTTGACCCCCTCTGGATAAGGCCTCTCGGGACAGTTAGGACATTACTAAACCTAAGAGAGGGTGTCACAGAAGTTCATTCACTGCCAGCCACCCATCATCTGGTTTATGAGTGGCTTGCTATAGAGATGATTAGTTCAAAACCAAGAGATTTGGGACTCTCTAGAGTGCCTGACTGTCAAGAATTTATCTGGGCAAGTTTCTTTCTGAGATAGTTAATTGGATTATGCCTTATAAAATCAAGACCTTTATTTGAATTTACAACTCTCCACGATATGTTGCCAATGTACTCTTGTTAAGCATTAGTGAGTGATTCGGGCTGCCATTCTCAGATAGTGGGTGGTAGAGAGAAAATGATTCTCATTAACTTTCAAGTATAAAAATAAATTATCATCATTCAATTTGAAGAAAAATGGGTTTTTTTCCCTCTCTAGAAGGAAACCAATTTTCTAAAAACAAATGTAGTTTGGATTGCTGTGGCATTTTTTTTTCCATAAAGAAAAACAATCTAGATTTTGTCTTTGAAAAAATACAGCTAATATCAGGTGATATCAAATTAACCTAGTTATGAGGCAAATTGTTTCCATTATTAATATACTTTGTACATGCTATGCATTTTAGAAAGTACATGGGATGAATGCAAATGATATTTCATTCAGAAAAAAATATATCAAAGATTAGATTAGAAAAGATTTTATATGCCAATTCTAGATTCCACAAGGAATGGAATAACTAAAACTTCACAGTTATGAAACTCTTCTTTGTATCGCTTTGCTTTGTGTGCTTCAACATAATCCCAAAATTAGAGCTCAGGGGGGGAAAGAAGGAACCCCTACCATTCTGGGGTATAGCATTAAAACATCACCATGACTAAACATTTTTACGAGGTATTTCAGCTACCCTCGCTGGAGTCTGTTGCTTAGCCAACACCCACTGTTCCATACTAGACCTCATGCCTTTACCCAGCAGATGAGTGTTTCCACATCCTTTATTTAGCCCTAAGAATCCCATAAGCCTCTTGTTCCTCTATTCATCCCTACCTCTTTACCAAAGATTTTGTTTATCCTCTCATGTATACTCCGAAGTATCAGGCAAGGGCAAGTCATCTTTTTGAACTACAAATATCTAACACAGTGCATTTGTATGTGTTTACTAGATTCAATCATTTTTTAATAATTTTTTTAAAATTTATTGATTAGAGAGGAAGAAACATTGATTTGTTGTTCTACTTATTCACGCATTCATTGGGTGTTCCTTGTATGTGCCCTGACCGGGGATCAAACCCACAACCTTGGTGTATAGGAACAACGCTCTGACCGACTGAGCTACCGGACCAGGGCCACTGGATTCAGTCTTCATTTTCCCCACAAAGGGCTCACTTTATAAGCGTACCTATAGCTGTATACGCCTTACCATTTTGCACAGGCAAAGTGAAACGAAGAGAAGTCACAAATTCTTGGTAGGCATCCATGTCAGAAGGGAACTTCTGGCAGATGTCACCATGGATCTGCTCTTGCTGGGGCCACGTCTGATGCCCCAGTGCTTTCAGACAGCAGAGCGCCAGCAGAGGATGGGCCCTAACACAAAACACGGGAGGCTTTGCCTCTGCTACCTGAATCTCTAAGGCCCACCTAATCTTATTTTCCTCTGGTGGTTTTCAAACCTGTTGTTTTTTTTTTTTCAAAGTCTTTTCAGCTGACTTTTTAACAGTATGATAACACATAGCCCAAGGTACACTGCCTTCTGGTGAAACATCACTTATTTGAACCTTATTTGTTTAGTGTCAACAAAACTAAACAAATTGCTAACCTCTCAAACAGTTTTACAATATGCCAACAGGCTTTTTTCTTTGAGACTTTTGCCTAGATTCTTATAATTACTAGATAATTACCTCTCCATACTCACTTTCTTTTGACAACTTCATTCTAGCCTCTGGGATTTTAACATCTAATTGGTCTTTCCCTAGATTGTGGGTTCTTAAGTCTTTCTGAATTCAGCAAAGCCAGACTGCCAAAGGGAGTTTAGGTACTTCTGCCCTCCTGAGCCCAGCTAAAAGGAATAACAGAGGTACCAGACTCTGCTCCTTCATTTGTCATTCTTCACAAACCTGGGATCTGGACTCAGTGACCACTTTGCCTACAGAGTAGAGCTCAAGAGAACCGCGGCACTCAATAAATGTCCAATAACAATGGTGACGAGTTAGATGATCTATATTTAAAATATTTCCCCCTAATTCCCCTCCTAAATCTGGCTTCCATCTTTGCCTCTTTATGGTATCCAATGATCTCAATTCAGCCAAGTTCAAAGGCATTTTCTCGGTCCTTATCTCCCTTGATCTCTCTGATGTGTGGGGCACAGCTTTTCATACCTGCCGCTTTGAAGACTTCTGGCTTCAGTTTCTGAGACACGTCTATTGTCTTTTCTTTTTCTTCAGGACCACCTTAATCTCTTCGTCCATTCCTCACATTTATATCCTTCTTCTTTCCTTACACCTTTCCAGTCATTTTCCTTCCAATGTATCTGTAATAAATTCTTGTATTCCTGTGTTTTCCTACTTTTTTTTATTCTGCACAGATTCTTTTGTTTCTACTAAGTTACGTAAGTGCACATAGATACCTCTATGTTAATGCTGATTGAGTTTTTCACACGGTCTAGACTCATCGGGGACACATCAAATTGCAACTCTCCAGTTCCGGTGCAGCACTCAGCAGCACACGGACATGTCACTGTCCCTTGTCCAGCGCTCCCCTTCCCTTCCAAAGTCACTTCCTGGGAGAAGCCTAACTTGATCACTCTGTCTCCAATTCTCTGCCCACTTCATCTGCTTAGTTTTTCTTCACTGCATCCATCAGTACCTTCTTCCCAAAGTGCATTTATTTCCACATCCTTGGAAGGTATACAAAAAGGTAAGCTTCGTGAGTGCAAGAACTCTTTGTTTTGCTCATGGCTGTGGAGCCGGCATACAGAAGAGTGCATAGCAGGGAGGGAGCACCAGGTAAGTAGTTGGATGGGTTAACAAATGAGTGAGCGAGTGAGTGAGCGAGCGAATAAATGCATCAATCTTTCAGAATTTGTTATTCAGATTCAGAACCGCAGAGTCACGCCAACTTCTTACATTCTCAGTGCTGTAGTCCAGCGATTTTCCCCTGGTGCGCCACCGCAAGAACTTTTAAAACATGCACTACCTGACTACTTAGTCGGGGTGCTGGCATTGTTTCCCTCACACTGTCAGATAGAAAAATTACATCAGCCTACACAGCAACTGCTGTCCGGTGTGAACGCCCTGTCCTGACCCACAGATACAGACGCCAAATAGTAGAGTTGCATGTTATTTGTCACATCACACAATAAAGATGAGTCTGATTGGCTAATTCATGGTACTGGAAACTCTTTTATGCAAGTATAGGCACCTGATTTTTAAAAAACTCCCTTTAGAGCAAAAAGAGTAGTTAATTAGTATTATATATTTTTTGTAAATCAATCATAATTATACTTGGGGTTTTTTTTGTCAGGTCAGCAAAAAATACATATTTTGGTGTGCTGCCAAAATTTTAGTGATTAGTTTACGTGTGCCATGAGATGAGAAAGGTTGAGAATCCCTGCTCTAGTCTTTATCATCTTGTGTTAGGCTGAGGCTAGGCTGACATAATAAGTACAATAATAATAAAAAGTTATTTCTCATGTACAGTTTGAGCGGAACGTTTCAGGTCAGCCAGCAGACAGCTGCATTCCCCAACTTCGTTCAGGGAGCTGGTCCTTCCCCTCGAGCGGTGGCCCCTTCTCCACAGGACATCTGCCCAGTGGAAGCTGGCCCTCCCTGCGTTCTGGCCAGTTGGAAGGAAAAAGAGAACACGACAAAAGCACGTGCCCAGCCCTAGAATAAGGCACATTATTTCTGTGTGTGTCGATTCCATTGGCAAGGATGTGCTCGGGTAGCCACCCACAGGTAGAGGAAACTGAGACACGCAGTCCATCTGTCCGCTCATGAGCAGGAAGAAAAATTGTCAGGGACAAGTGGCTATCCCCTCACACCAGTCAGTTTCTCAGACGTCTCTAGACCAGATCCTTCTTTCCTCTTCCCGCCAACTATGAGAAGGGCCGTCCCCTGCCTGAACCGCCGTGATCCCTGACTTGTTACCTTTTTCCAGCCTTCAGCCTTTCATCTCACAAGCTGATCTCATTCCAAAGCCAAGCAATTTTTCCAAATTATAACTGTCACTTTTAATTCCTCATCTCAAAATGCTGTGGCTAGCAATTCTCACCTCTGTCAATTATGAATTATTTGTTTTGGATTTCAGTGCCCATCATCCTCCCCCACTGCATAAGGAGAAAAGATAAAAAGGTCTCGGAGAGATAAAGGAGCCCTGCACATCCTACCTGCACCAGCCCGCAGTCGCGTGTCCGTCTCGCCCAGAGGTTTTTGGAAGGGAGCCTTAAATTTTCAGTTATGTAACAACACAGTTTGTTTGTCCTTCAAGGCCATGGATAAAAGTGATTTTCAGATCAGCGCTTGATGATGAAATGACAAGTCACAAAATAAAACTTTGACCTGGACTTAACTTAAAAACAGACCTGTGTCTCTGGGGCATCGATTTGCAACTGGTGTGCTGTAAGAATGTTTAAAACATGAACTACCCAACCATCGAGTCAGGGGCACTGACCTCTTTTCCTTTATACGGTCAAATCAGTGATGACAACGGCCAACACAATAGCCGTCCAGTGTCAATGGATCAACATTATACCTACTTTTTGGTCAAATTGGCAAAAAAATATTTTTGGTGTGCTGCAGAATTTTAGTAATTAGTTTGTGCGTGTCATGAGATAAAAAAAGGTTGAAAATTGCTTCTCTAGAGCATTAATATAAGTAATTGAATTCCCTGAAGCAACAATTTCTCTATAATCCTTTTGTAAACACCCATTTTTAAGTCATGTGTTCTGGGGACCTTTGAGGGAGTGTCCCCAAAACCTCTTCAGGGGGTGTCTATGAGGTCAAAACTCTTTCCCTAATAATGCTAAGACATTATTTATCTTTATACTTTCATTCCCTCACCAGCGGGCAAGGAGTTTTCTAGAATCTACATGATGTGTGATGTTGCCACAGATTGCATTAAGGAAGCACATGTGAGCGTTAGGATGTCTTCTGTGAAGACAGGTATTTAAAATACTTGCAAAAAACCTATGCCACTCTTCTCACTACATATTTTTTTGTAATCTGTTATTTTTCATTAAAAGGTCAGTTATGTTAACAGGTAGTATGTTATTACAAATGACTAAGAAATATTTCAAAATACTCATTTGTAATTTGTCAAACAGTGAACACTGATAGAGGTTAACGCATAAACAAAAGCTTTTTGAGATGTTCAATATTTTCAAAAAGCATAAAGGGGTCCTGAAACGGAGCAGCCGGAGAGTCGCTGCACTAAGAAGCCGAAGCGCGTTGTGCTGGTTCGCCGCACCCACCCCCTTCGCCCCTCAGTTCCTGGAAGGGAGGAAGGAGAGCGGACATCAATGAAAATGTCTATAACATAGTTTCTTACCTCTGATCCACCGGAATCCTCACAGAAAGCTTCAAGGACAAAGTTTTGCTTCTTTGATGTTCTGCGCTTATACACATGAAGGAAAGACAAGGGAATTGAGAATTGTGCTGAGAAACAGGTACAGAGGTCATTAGGAAAATGGGCTTCGCTGGCTCTCATACATAACTAATGACTGCAAAGTGCTTTCCGGAGGCAGAAGTGTTATGTCAGGGCAGAAACAACCACCATGCAGCTCTGGCTCTAGGAGAGACTGCCTCCCCTCTTGATATTCCCAATAAAAAAGATTTAAAGTGGTCTTAGTCTGGATGTGATTCTGCAAGGTTTTAACTTCAATAACCAAAATAGCATTCATGATGAGCAACACCCCTCCCCTACACTCTTGGCCCCCAGACCTCGACGCTGCAGTGTGTTTCCGAGTCTGTTCCACACGAGAGCTCTGCTCCAGCGAACACTGGGAGCCGCGGCCAAAGGCTGCACCACGCACATTACAAATGCACACATTAATCTCCACGGATGATTTCATAGAGTCCATCACCACTACACAGTGGACACAAATAAACAAAGCCCCTCTCAAATACAGTAAATAATTCAGTGGAAACAACTTCCTAGGTGGCGAGTAGGGAGTATGTACCAGCTTTGGCCCTAGTCTCACTGGTGGATAAGCTATCCCATCTGCCTGGAGGAATAGTTCTGAGCTATAAGCTAACCAACAAAAGGTTACTCCTAAATTGGAAAAGGTAGGGGGGAATCATTTCAGGCTTTTTCTTTCTTTCTTTTTCTTTTCTTTTTTTTTTTTGCGGGGGGTGGTCTATAATGTATTTGCTTCTAAAATCAATTCTAATCCCACCACTTCGTGTGCTCATTCATTTTCACCCGCAAGACTGACGAACACACTATCTGGGCCTACACATGATTGAAATGATTTCTTAGGCCGATTTTGGCTCTACAATACTTGCTATAAAGACATAGCTGGACGAAATACCTCCAAGCCCTGTATTGCTCATGACACATGAGGACATTTTCCGTTAACATTAATGAGACTTATGAATCCATTGATGGGATAATAGAACTAAAAGGTGAGTTTTTATTGGTGATATACAATCCTTCATGCAAGGGTTCAACTTCTGGTGAATAGGTAGAAATCTGGCCACGCATGAAATGCAAGAGCATTTGAAATGTCTTTGAAGTTGTAAAGACTTCAAGGATACACCATAGCCTTCACATATGAAATGTACTTTGATGCAAAAACACTTGTAAGTAGTAATCTCTAAAATATTTCTGTATATCACTAATGAATGATCCCAGAACTTACTAAGCATTTTCATCTCCAGAAACTGATACTCCATATTTTCCACGTTTAATCTTTTTAGACATCATCATTCATTTGTTAGTGAAAGCACATGACTGTATTTTATAAACAGAGTCACTTGTTTTATTTCATGAATTAAATCTTAAATCTTATTTAGGTTGCCAAGCTATTTTTACTTCAAATGTTTCTTCTTGAGAATGGATCTCCCATGACAAAAATTTTCAGGTTACTGGTATAAACGCTTAAATAAATATCACTTATGTAGTCTCTGGGTTCACAATGAGATTTTCACCATTTTCCCCTTTGTTGCTTAAAGTATACTGTTTCAAAATATGTATGCTCTTTTCAGAAATCCCTTTTTCCCCTATTTCTTCCCAGTTTTCCCCACAAGTCAGATATACCTTTTCCTTTGCTAAACCTATTTTTAAAGTAAACCTCCTGCATATAGTTTTTAAAAATTAACAGTTGTTCTGATGAGTAATTAATGAAATTTTTAAGATGAGACATGGTTTTACCTAGGTGCAGGCGATTTTCTTTTTAATGAGGGAAAAGAAAGCTTATTTAAAAGTAATTGAGAATGAGATTTAAATCGCCACAACTGCAGACCAGAATGTGTAGCACATTTCGCCAATCATTTCTTCACTGTGCACCAAACAACTGTCTCATATCGCAGAACTGTGAGAAAGTAAATACAAGATGTTGAAGAAATATTCATTTAGAAGCTACTGGGAAAAAGTAAATCTTCATAGTCCTTCAAAGTTAATTCCCACCATATTTTACTTTATCATATTCAGAGGCCTGTCTGGCATTATCTCGCTGTACCTGCTGGCTTAACAAGTTTCAAACAACACTTTGTATTTGTGACGGGTCAAAATAAACAGCAACTCTTACCCATGAGAAAAAAGAAAGCCAGTGCCCGAGTTGCCGTGAAGGGTTATTTTCTGGAGAAAGAAATGGTGTGTTTTCTTCCTTTTTTCAATCTCCCCTGAGAAACCCTTCCATTTCCTGAATCTTGGGTTTGGGGTGGGTTTTGTCTCTTTGCATCTGAGGGCACCCAGGCCGAGCCCTGGCAGGGGAAAGGCGCGATGAACGGTCGCGGGTGTCTCCGAGCCTGGGGGAGGGTGGTGTTTGTATTACCACCACGTGAAGCACAGAACCAATTGCCCTCACCTCCGCGTTTGGTTAGGTTCCAAGAGGCAGTGTGATACACTCCGGGCCAATGACACACACACACACACACACACACACACACACACACACACACACATCTAGTGTTTGCAAACCAGAATAGTGAAGAACAAGAAACTAGGAACTCTCCCTCTTTTTTCAAACAACACAATATTTCCATGGGGAAGGACCAAAATTATAATTAACTTCATTTCACTCAATTACTTTGAAATGCGAGCCACAAAATCCTTGAGGATAAATCCTCAAGCTTGGCTATTTGGCATCGCAAAAAGGGCATTACAAGTTCTTTCCCACTGGTCCCTTTGCTCCCGGAGGGGTGACAGCGCCCGCCCCTGCGGTGGGAACCCACAGGACAGCCCGGGGGCGGTGGGGGAGGGGAAGTGCAGGGAGAGGGGTGTCCACATTCAGCCCGGAGATAGGGCCAGGAAAACACTGGATCCTCGGCCACTGTCCTGGGCTTGCGGAGAAAGGGCGCTCCGCCGCTCAGGGACACCCTGTCCAAGATGGTGACGCATCTTTCTCAGTACATTGTAAGGGGTGGGGAGGGGAGCAAAAAGAAGCTTATTACTGCACTAAATGTTTTTATTGATCGCCCTTGAGTCAGAGCCCACTGACCCCACAAACCGTTAGTGGCTGTCGTGAAGAACTGTCATTTCCAGGCAGCAAGAGGAGATGCGGCATCAGTCCAGCACACCTCGCCCCGAGCTGTCCCCACAGTCCCTGCACGTCCTGCACCTCCGGGCTGGAATGAGGAGCGGGGCAGCCGCTGGGTCCCCGCAGGCCCTGGCCTGCAGGACCGGGAGGGAGCAGTGTCGCGGCGCGCCCCCCGCCCCGGCGGCAGCCACTGCGGGCACTGGCGCACCCTCCACCCCCACCCCGGTGCCGTAGCCGCAGCGCGGAGGGCCGGGAACACAAATGACTGTTTTGCAGCATTCCCCATTAAACAATAAAGCGAGCTGTAAAGCCTCAGGTGCTGTGTTTGTTGTGCCGTCTGCGCCGCGCCTGGGCCGGGGAGCGCCTCTTCGGCTGATTCCGGGGAAAGATAAGGAGCCGCCGAGCCACCAGCTCTGTCTAGACTCGCGACCTCACAAGTCAAGCGCCTTGTTTGGATTAGCCCTCCAGATCGGCCAGCCTGATCAACTCCTGAAAGAGAAGGGCCCAGCAGCGCCCCTTTTTCCTCTCCGGGACCGCGACTGTCCCTTCTTTAAGGAATCAAGGGCGACCTCCCCGTGGGGGTCGCGGGGCTGGTGAGGCGGGGTGGGGCCCCCATTCTTAGAACACCCCCCAAACCTGAGTACATTCAGGCGCTGCCCGCCCGCTGGACGCAGGAAATGCAGCAGGAGGGACCACTAGGCCGACCGGCAAAAAATAAGTTGCCAACTTAACCAAGTCCTCAAATAACCACCCTGAACCGAGCAGGCACTTTGGATCAGGAGAACGGCTAGCGCGTCCCAGGCCAGGCCAGGGCTCCGAGGGACCTCTCGGCGCTGTCGCAGAGAGCCGGTCAATGCGCCTTTTCTCCCCACCTGGCAGAAAGCAACCTTCCCCCACACCTTGCCCCCCAAATCTAGGCATCCCCCCCTTTTAGGGGAAAGCGGTTTTCTTTTGAGAACGCTCTGGGTATCATTGCCTTAGCAGTTTTGCAGGGGGACGAGCAAACAGGAAAGATCTGCAAAATAAATTTTCAAAAAAATAAAAAGACCAAATAGTGTCAAGTGCCGCCCGGGGGGTGGGGGGGAGCCTGGCTTCTCCGAGGCACAGAAAACCGGCTTCTCGGAGCCAACAGCTCCAGCGCCATAAAAATTAAGGGATGCGATAGGAACAAGGCTCAGAGCAAACACTCGGCCTTCCCTCGCGCCCCTCCCCCACCCCGCTCGCTGTGAACCGACTTCTCTGTCTACACTTCAGAGTCCCCGGGAGGTGTGGAGAGATCCTCCATCACGACTTGGGACATTGTAAGCTGTGAAGTTTATGTTTGTGGCGCCTGGGCTCAAACAGCCATTCAGTGGCTTGCTCTGTTATCAAGAAAACAACCACCAGAATAGGTCAGTAAACAGCGCTGGCCGCCAGCCCCTGAAGTAACTACTTGCGTTTCAGTTTAAAAACACCGACTCACACTGTACGAGTTAATTGTTTTTATTTTAAATAGTGAACGAGAATTCAAGATTTTGGGTCATTTGGGAAAGGAACACTTTTTAAATAAAGGCACAGAAATATTCCTTCCCCTCCCCCTCCCCCAGCACCCCCAAAGAAAATTGGACTTGCCTTGTAGTGACGCAATCTTTAACTGTTGATTAGCAAAGAGGAAGTAAATCGTCCTTAATGAATAGAGCTCAAGCATAATTCAGATTAGAATTCTCCTTTACGAAAGTTGGCTACACTGAACTTTACAAATAGGAGAACAAGTACTTTCTTCTTAGTTTACTTACATTAGGGATGAGATTAAGAACCCTAACTAGCTGGGTTCCATCCAAATGTGGCTCTTCCAGTGGTTTGGACCCAGTTTTAACTTTTTTTTCCGTCTTTTTCTCAAGAAAAAGGAAAAAGGCTAAGTGAAGCCACATGGGACTTACAAGATATTTCAATGACAAAGGCCTTATGGCTTAAAAATCACGGTGCTAGGGAAACGCAAAGTATTTCTAGGTACCTTAAGTCAAAAGGCTGAGAGAGACCAGAACAGAGGTCAATCCGATCAGTTTAACCATCAGGGCAAACAGAGGCACAGCAGCGCCTTCCGCTATTGACTTTCACAAAAGTTGTGAGTTGGTGTAAGTGGCACACACACAGGGACAGACTCTCCCATAAGCAGACATGTTATTTCAATGAAGGCAAGATATCGTCACATGTATGACTCCAACACAGGGAGGGCAATTTTTAATGGTAAAAAGAAGGGGGGGCAGGTCCATCTGATGAAAAGGAATGACCTCAGACTGAAAAAGAAGGTTACCGCTCTGAAACAATAGGGGGAGACCCTGTCCTCCGTGAGAGTACAGATACTGGCATGGATTCTGATTTAGGGGAGCATCCTGGATGTTTCCCATTGCACACTACATTTCAGCCTGCAGGAGCTGGAGGAAATGAGTCATAGTGTCCAGAAGGAAGAATTCAGAATAATAAGGGGGGTGGAGGATCAAAGATAATGGCAAACAGGAGGAGTTTCATTAGAAGACGCAGCTCAAAACTCTGTCTGCAGAGGTGTGCAGGGAAAAGGGAGTGTGCACAGGACATGGTTTGCAAACAAGAAGACATTTCAGCTACACACTTGAGAGCACATGCTGAGGAGTCTAGAAGGGAACACACCTTTCATATGAATAATACAAGAACCAGAATGCTATCGACCCATCAATCCACTCTCAGCCATCAGGCAACAAATATCTTGAATCTAGCGAGTGAAACCAAATCATTCATCACTCCCCCTCCCAAATTACTGTACTTAAATTCAAGCTGTGGACTTCAGAATAGGCTGACATCTATATATGGAAAACATCACCTCCTCCCCCGCCCCCAGCCCTAATCTTGGAAATAAATGTCAGGATGATAAAGCATCACAGAGATGTATGCCTCACTTAAGTCCCTCCATTGCATTCAAGCCCTAAATAAAGTTTTTCTCCCCCCTTTTTCCATCTTTAGGTTCTAAGTAGCCCAATGAGTCCACCAAGCGCTAGGGCTGGGGAAGGGGATTTGAGGACCAGGGCTCCACCGATCAGCAGCTGTGCACGCACTGGTGACACCAGTACTCACGCTGGCCCTGCCATCCCTCCTTACTAGTTAGCCCTCCCAGGTGTGACGGCCAGAAATCCGAACGGAAAAGGCAGACAAACAGAGACTGTGAACGGAAAGCTGAAAGAGTCAAGTCCAGTGCAAGAACAGAAGAGAAGGGAGAGAAAAGAAAAAGGCAAAGAAGGGAAAAGGGTGCCCCCCCCCCCCCCGGAGAAGATCTGTGTGAGATAAGACATAACTCCTGTTTTTCTTAACAGAACACAAGCCATTATTACCGCGGGCCAAATTATTACCCCTCTGTCAAGAATTAGACACAACAACCAAAGTAATCAACGAGCATGGCTAATGCACGGTAACATTTTCAATGCAAAGTTTGTTTTCTCTCTGACACCACGTGAGAGCCTGTAATTAACCCGTTCCGTAGACCTACGCCAAACAAAAGCCTAATTGAGCTTCGTTCCCCTGATTCGCACAGCATTGGGAAGGGGGACAGCGCCCTGGGAGCTGGGAGCCTGGGGCTG
Organism: Desmodus rotundus; assembly: GCF_022682495.2. Lineage (NCBI taxonomy): Eukaryota > Metazoa > Chordata > Mammalia > Chiroptera > Phyllostomidae > Desmodus > Desmodus rotundus. Next base: position 207,975,511 of record NC_071387.1, on the reverse strand, counting down.
CTCTCCGCCCAGCTCCCTGGCAGGGGTCCGATGGGCCTTTGCCACAGACAAGGGATTAGGGTACGTTAGCTTTCCTATTTATTACGAGTTGTCAGATATTTAAAACGGCATTACACGCATCCTACAAATGAATCCAGTTTCTAAAGAGTATTATGGGTGGGGGGAGGGGCGGACAACGAGGTGGAGGCCCAAATCCGAAGTCCACACCCACAAGCGAGGGAGCACGGAGAAGCCTGACTTGGGGCTGGGCAATTTACTTACGCCTGGGTGCTGGCTCGCACTTAGGGAACTACTGCAAAATGCCAGGGGGGGAACGTATTAGGGGACAAGTCCACGTGGCCTGCAGAGCGCACCACTGGGCCCCGTCCCTAAGAGGCGGGTCCCCAATGGAGCCCCCTCCAAGGCTTTGGGAATTGTCGTCGAGGGAGGAGAGAAGAGGGACGGGGGTCCCTAGGAACTGGGGAGGGGTGGGCAAGAAGACACACAGACTGACTGATCTGGGAATTGCTGAGAAAACTTTTTCTCTAGGCCCATTCTTCCTGCGCAAATAAAGCAGCATTTCTCAATCGGCTGACAGCCGCCACTGGTAAATAATGGTCATACCTCACTGGCTAGGCAGAAAGCCTCTCTTTTAGCACGAGCTTATACTTGAAATATGGGTCATTTCAACAATCCTAAGCAGGAGGCTTTGGTATAAAGAAAGCACTTACTCTAAGAAAATAAAATAGTGATTCAGAATCAAAACCCTTTTGAAGCAGGACCCTCTTCCTATTTGGGGTGGAGTGGGGTGGGGGGAGGGTAAGAAGAAAGACAGGAGGTAGGGAAGGCAGGCAGCAGGCCAGTGGACAGCATCTTACTGTCAAAAACCGGTAATGTTATTGCAGGTGAGAGCCGGGTCCCACTGTCGCAATGCAAATTTGCAAGCTCAGCCTTTCCTGTTTGCAGCGAAACATCACAGACTGGCAGTTTACCCCATTCGCGTGCAGTACTTAACTTCAGACATTTTAACAGCTTACTTGTAAACATATAAAAGAGGGACCCTGGATCATTGAGTTTTTTTATTTATCTATGCCAAACATTTATTAGTGAAATAGTCCTGAAGATATAATCCTACATATGGCGCTTTGATTTCACATATTTAAGAAAAAAATGACAAAACACATAGAATCAGACATATAATTCAAAGACCACGGTACAACCTTTATCTTTTTTTTTACTTCAGCAAACAAAAAAAATAATGTCAAATGACATGAAAAGTGGCAAGTCTTCTGACAATAAATAATAAATTACTTTATAACTTTTGCAATGCAAGAGCAAACAAAAAAAAATGTTTCCTTTTTTTCCTCTTTATTTCCAGAGAGAGAAAACAGTCATTTTAACCAATAACTATACACATCTTTGGGGGAAAAGTTCTTGGACAGACACGAGTCAAACACAATCCCGAGACGCTTGTGGCAAAATAGAGGTAACCTTGTTGCAATGCTTTATAAGTTGGTTTTTAAATCTGAATTCAAAAACCTTTAAAGTCGCTTCAGACTTCTTGATAGAGGATGGATCTCAAAAAAAAAAAAAAAATGGGGAGGAGGGGCAAAAGGAAAAAAGAAACCAGCTACAGGACATGCTAAGAAACCCAGGATTTCAATTAACCCCTTGTTAAAATCAACTGAAAACACCGAAAACCAACGCAGCTCCACCTTCCTGAAAGGGCTCTTTCAGACACGGAGGCCAGTTTCTCTTCCTGCTCCTTCGCTGGAGCTCCTGGTTGGCAAGCCAACGACCAATACAGAAACAGCACCATTCAGAATCGGATGGTCTAGAAAATCCCTATTTCTGCTTTTCTCTAGGTGTGCAGTGAAATGAAAATGCTTTTTTTGAGATCCTTGAATATAAATCCTCTACGTTTTAAAAACGTCTTTTTTTCCTCCTTCAGTACTCCTAAGGTCACTGGATAGCGTGTGTTGGGTTTGGGGTTTGTTTGTTGTTTAATTCTAGTAAAATCCCATGATTGTCTTCACAGTGTTGCTACCATATTACCTTGTCATTAAAACAGACTTCGTGCATTTCATGGAGCATTCCCTTCTCAATTCAGCTTTCACTGACTGGGTCGTTACACACTTTCGTTTCCGAGTTCAACATTGTACGTTCCCACTGTCTCCAACAGGGAAAAAAATGCATCTGCACGGATGCTCCTCATGCTTCAATGGGACTGGCCACCATGCTGTTAGGTGTGTCCGGGAGCTGGGAGGACATGGAGGCCACTTCACTGCCAGTGGAGTTAGAGCCCGGTCCTCCTTCGGAAAAATTGACCTGCAGAGAAGGTGGAGAAATGAAAAAACCGGCTTCGATCACATTTATAAAGGGATGGTAAAGTGCTACGCGTGTGTGTGCCTACGAGCATCTGAGTGTGTCGGTGGAGAGACATGGAGATAGAGACGTCTGGGTATGTATAATTCAGTTTTCACAGGCTTAAAGAAAGCCTACAACAGGAGTTTGAGAAGAAATCCTCTCGCTTTCCCATCTTCCAAGAGATCTGTTTTAACTGACACTGAATTCCCAACATTGTGGTTGCATTAAATTATTTAAGAACTAATGTGTCTCCCTCTGTAAAATGGCATGGAGACTCTACCACGCATGCTCAGAATAAAATCACCCCGCAGGCTACACGCTGCCCTGGGAGCAGCCGAGTGCTCGGTCTCCCCGATGCAAAACCTCTCTTCTTGAGTTGGAAAATCCCTCACACACGCGCAGACAGTGTGACGGGGGATTCGGAGGCGGCTCCACAGAACAGTGACGAACTCCTCAGAGGGATCACAGCATGGGCTGTCCTCCTTGTTGGTCCTGCTGCCTGCCCGATGGCCTTCCTCTGTCTTCCTTTCTCTTTAAATCAGGCTCTTCCTTCCGAGAGGAGACTCATATATTATAACGTCATCGCATGATAAATTACCTGGCTTCTTTTGAGCTGAGAAAGCATTGTGTAGCTGTTGCAAAGCTCCTTCTCCACCCAGCCCCTCACCCACCTCCTGCCAGGGCTCCCACTTCTTCTGCTGGCCTCTGTCACCCAAGTTTCAGGAGCTGCCCCGTACCCTCCCCTACCTGCCCTCTGGGATCCAGGTCTCACTGAAATAACTCTAAGATTAACCTGACTGAAATAAGTTGTTTTTCCTAATTCCAGAGTCTACCTTCCAATCTACCCTTTCTAAACTTTCCCATGGTGAGGTCAAGGGACTTCTCAAGTGCTCCTAGACTGGCCCACTTGCAAACAGAAACCTGGGCCAAGGCCTGCAACCACGGACTCTGGCCCACTTGCCCAAGCGTTGCAGCAGAGGAGAAAATGCCCTCCAGGAAAATGTGGGGGTAAAAAAGCTAACCTCGTATACTGAATCATCTCATGTAGTTTGACTCTCCAGCCTTTTGTAGGCGAAAGGTGAGTTCAGTGCTCTCTTCTGGGTGTGTAAAACATATTAATGCTAAACAGGTTTTCACGTAGCATCTCTCTGATTGGCAGAACTCACGTTCCTCTTGCTGCATACGTTCCCCACAGTATGTAAGTGAGCATGCAATTTGAACTCCTACACTCGAGCATGTTTAAGCAGTCCCGCATTTTAGATGAGAACAGCCCCAGGAAGGGATGCAGTAACAACAAGCATCAACCCTCCCTTTGAATCCCTGAATTCTTCCCTGATATATCGGAAAACTGCACCCAACAGATGCCTGCTGCCCACTGATGGCGACATCAATTATACGTGTCCACATTAGGACAATCACCTTGATTTAGGTCCTTAACTGCACCATTCTCTAGGGGCTGAGGAGGGAGGAAATTTACTAATTGCTGATTAAAATGTCAAGGTGATCTCTCAAGCCCCTTCTCATCCAAGAGGCACGATTTTGCAAACCTGCCGCCTTCCCACGCATGTCTAGTTAGTTAGGCACCTTGACGCTAATCCATCAAAGCGGGACTGACAGAAAATGCAGCCTACATGGTCAAATGATGAACTCTCATAAAAAAAGACTCAAGGAGGACTGTTTTTCTTGCGAGCTTTCCTCCTTCTCTTTACTACTCCACCCTCATCTCTGCCCAACCCTGGGGCCTGGGAGGCCCCTGCCCCAACCCCCACCCCCAATCTTTCATTGTGTAGCAGTTAAACCAGAATCTCCTTCCTTTCTGTGGGAGAGTCGGCCCCTCGCACTGGGAGCTGACACTTACCAGTTGCTGAAACGCAGGCTGGTCTATGTCACTCTGCAAGGCGAAGTCACTCAGTACTTTCCAAGGAGGCTGGTAACTCTGCACCTCCACCGGGTTTGCCTGCAAGCCACCATCGTGTCTCTCTGGACTGGCAGCCACCATGGGGGTTCCTGTCATGCCCTGGATATTCTGTGAATAGGCACCCCCCATCCCCACATGTTAATGAGCAAACTCCCTCCCTCCATTGTCTGCACAGGCTGAACAAATATGCCCAGGTATTATCTTATCTCTATTGTGGCTTTTATTGACTCAGGAATCTGCAGTGCCTATGGATATTAGCCGGAGTGCGGTTCTGTTTCACTGTGTTTTACTTTGCCGCGTCTGGGGGCTGGACCCCTAGGTCTGCCTGGATCCCATTTTAAGCCAAACTCTCCTGTACCTCTCTTCTCGCCGTTACTGCCATGGTTTACCCCAGTCCTCCGTCAGCCATCCCAGGCCACCAGGAAAGCTGAGGCCGGACGGGCCTCCTTCAGCCTCCAGACGCGGTGGCTTCACGGGCAGTTTCAGTCAGATTTTCTGCAGGCGGCTCTCCCTGCAGGGCCAACCCCCACCCTCAAGCCTTTGGGTCTGGCCGCTATTGTGCTTTTAAGCACTAACCAACTTAGAAAGTGCCCTGGCCCGGGCTTAGCCGGCCTGCCAAGTTTAATGACAGCGGGTTTTATGGCATTTAAAAATAGGGCCAAAGCAGTAAAAGCAAAAAAAAAAAAAAAAGGAACTCTTTAGGTTAATTTAACCAGGAGGCCTGTGGGGTGGGCGCTGGAGTACACAGGGATGATCTTGGATAATAGTGCCAGGGGCCTGACATCTCCAGAGGCCTGGGCTTGACCTTGAGCAGAGAGTGCCCTGATTTTGTGGGTCACTTTGGGGGGACTCACGGGCCTCAAGGTGCTGCATAAGGCCTAGCCAGGCACGGGGGTTGCGGGTGGGTGGTAGGCAGGCAGGGGACTCCCAGAATGAACCATACCCTAAAACCCTGGATTTTCACAGTTAGCCAAGGAGTGGTCCGCCCTGTCTGAATGTCCACAGCAGAGCCTGGCCTTGCAGCACCCTGCCCACACAGAGGTTGCTGTGGAAGGTGGAAATGAATCTGAAGGGCATGAACCCACCCGCGCAAGCTGGGGGTGTGGGCAGCCACTCCAACCCACAAGAGGGCAGTACCTACCCCCATCCCCTTTACCAGCAGACCGGCCCAGCATTGACTCTCCCTGAGATTTGGGTGGGGTTTGAGGGGCTGCCTGTCAGAGCTCCTGTTCCAAGTTGGAGGGAAACCTGGAAACCGTGCACCAGCCAGCCAACCCGGGCAGCCAGCACACACCTGGCGCGCCTCCTCTGCTTCCCTGGGTCCCCTGCCCAGTGGCTGGGCCACTCACAGTTTTGTCATTGGGCTGCTGCTGCTGGAGCTGCTTCATCATGATGCTCCGCTTCTTGTCCTTGCACCGCTTGTTCTGAAACCAGACCCGGATCACGCGGGGGCTCAGGCCCGTCATCTCCACTAGTTGCTCCTTCATGAGCGCGTCGGGCCGGGGGTTGGCGGCGTAGCAGGTCCGCAAGGTGTGCAGCTGCTTCTCGTTCAGCACAGTCCGCACGCGGGTGGTCTTCTCGGGCTGCTTGTGGACGTGGGGCCGCAGGGCCGGCTGCCTGGCGGAGATGGGCTCGGCTGTGGGGTAAGGGGCGCCGCCGTGAGCTGAGGCCGGGAGCTGGCCCACCCGCCGCTCCCGGACAATGGCCGGCACTTTGCAGCCTGGACAAAGCAGGGGCAGCAGTGGTAAAAATCTCGCTCTCTAATCTCAGAGGTCAAAGCTGAGTAATCCGCACCGGATCGCAGACTCCGCCTGCTCTGTCAACACAGCGGCAGCCGAGGGGTGCGCGTTTCAGGGCTTGTTCCCCTGCTCGCACCAGGGGCGGCATCTTTCAGAGCTGCTTCTCCTCCCTCGCCTTTCCTCACCCCCAGAATGGGCCCAGCTTACACCGAGGACCCCACCCCAGGTCTCTTGGGCGAAGGTCACAGAGGGTACCAGGGAAGGCAACGCAGAACACCCCATGACACCCAGAGACGCCACACCAGCCAGGATGTCTGCCACACCGAAGGCCAATGCCCAGCAAAATCCAGCCAGAAAGCTTTAACGTCAGTCCGGAGGGGACACTCCTGTCAAGGGGCTGAAGAAATTCATCATCTCTCCATCATCTCTCCAGTCCTTGACCTTGCTTAGAACTACATCTACCTGGATGATCCTGAAATGGGCTGACCCCAAGCAAAAGAAAATGGACTCTGTTGAGCTGCCTGGGCTCTAGCTGAGGACAGCTGGGAAGTGCTGTCTCCTAACTCGGTGCCCTCTTCCAGCCTCCTCTGTCTCCCCACAAGCAGAGCACAGGTTGCACCGAACAGGAGTTGCCACCTCCTGCTTTGCCCCGTGTGAGAAAGTCACAAAGCCCGGGGTGGGTGGGGGAGAGGGTCGCATTCATGGAGCTGCCAGAAATCAGAGGGGGTGAACTGTACTTTTCGCAGCCAGAGTTTAGTGGGAAGTGATACTTTAAAAATGCACTGGGGCAGATCTGTTCATGACCAGGAGGCAGGATTGGAAACATTGTCTGCCTTCTTACCCGTGGCCCCCTCCTGGCAGACGGAGCTGTTTCTACTCTCCTTGGCGGGGAGGGGCATGGTAAGGCCCTCTGATCTGTAGAGTACAAATTCTACACCTTCCAGGACCCCCAGGGTCAGGTCAACACCTATGGGGTCAATTTAGTGTTATAGCCACAGGCTCCAAAGATGAAATTCTCACCAAATCACTTAGAATGAATGGTTTAAAGAGGCAGGCTCCCTTTAAAAGGCAATTACTGCAGATTAGCTTGTTGACAGTTTTAAATTACAGCTCTGCGCAGGCCTGCCGTTATCAACACTGTATCTTTTCATGTTCATTTTCTCACAAAAGGATACAAATAAATTTTAAAAATGTTTTGGAGTGTGGGGCAGTTGGCAGGGAAAAGGGATTTGAGAAGCTAAATGACTTAAGGCCACCTAAACTTCCTTCACTGGGTTCAGGAGGAAGCTCTGGCCGGAACTCCACCCCTTTAATTAGGCAGCAACAGGGCGAATACCTGGCAGGAGCCGATGCCCGTTTTCAGTAAGCTACAGCTTGGAGGCCAAGGTGAACCAAAGTACTGTTTGGGTGTGTGTGTACATGTGTGCACAAGCAGTGTACACTCATGTGTACCCATATTTACACACACAGACCCGCAAGTGTGCTAGGAGAGGTAAAGGGGACAATGAGCACATTGAACCTGGCTGCAAGAGAGCCAGAGCGAAGCAGTGCAAACTGCACCCCCTGCACTGCTGGCCTTGCCACCGCTGCCACAGCCACCAGCGACTGCCGAGTGGCTGCCGGGGTCGGGTCCACCGCGCGGCCGCGGCGCAGTGCTTGGGCGAGGGCAGGCTGGCCTAGCCAGAGGTGCCTCCCGCACCAGGCGGCCTCCCTCCGGGCCGAGGAGTACCTGCCATTTGCAGAGGCCGGGCTGGGTGCAGGGGGCTGAGCGGGTCGCCAGCGCCCAGGCTGGCCCTCTCCACCACGTCGTGGTCCGCGCGGCAGAAGAGCCCGTCCTCCCGCAGCGCGAACTCGTCCCCGGGGATGAGCTGGCGGCTGCAGGCCACACAGCGGAAACACTCGATGTGGTACACCTTGGAGCGGGCGCGCATCACGAAGTCGTTCTTGCTGAAGCCGATGCTGCACTTGGCGCATTTGATCCCGTACAACCTGCGCGGGCCGGAGGGGATAGAAGCACAGGGACAGGGGTCACCTCAGGCAGACACTGACGCACCCAAAAGTGCCGACTACCCGGCCACAAGGCCCTGAGCCCCGAAATCGAAATCGGCAGTAGGCAGACAAGCAGGGAAGGGAAGAACAGATGAGATTAGGTCTCCCTCCTTCTCCCTTTCTTTCTGGTCCTTTTCCTTTCTTTCGAATCTGTGTCTGGGCCGTACCTCTGATTTCACCCGGTCCACACTAAGGACAAATGTCTGATGTGCTCTGAACCCTGGGCCATGGTTCCAGTGATCAGTCACAGGGCGGCCCTTGCAGGTCTGGAAGGAGTCCAGGGGGACTCCGGTAGCCATTGGCCCTACACTTTCTAGAAAGGTCTCTAAACCTGCAACCAAAAGTCCTCCTTCCAAGAGGAAAAGAGACGGTCACTTCACCTGGTTTGCAAACACACACAAATGCACGGGCAGAACAACAAAATGAAACCGGAGGGTTTCCAGGTCCCTCTCTGCAAAGCCCACTGCAATTTCTCGGGAACTAAAGGTTCTTCCACAGGCAACAATGTTCACAGAAAGTTTCCTCTGCAGTCTTCCTTTCATTATTATTTTTAAAATTTGCTTCTGCTCCCTCAATCTTTTTCCAAGTGGCTGAAGCATGTACCTCTATTTCAGTTTGCTTGAGAGCCATACCAGCCAGAAAAATGAAAAGTCCCACTGCTAAGGTCTTCCTCGCTGCTGACCTTTCCTTACCAAAAGGCAAGCTTTGTAGGTTTCTTCTCCGAGGCACTGCCCTGGCCCCCTTGCTGTGTGTATCAGCAATAACAGAAGCTGGGGGGCATTCCTACAAATGGAGGGAGGGGATGGGAGAACGGAAGGGAGGAACAGACTAGCACAAAGCAGGGAAGGAGCACCTCACTCCCCTAAGGGGAGAAAAGCATTGGGGAATCTAAACGATCTCTCCGTCCTTTCATACAATTTCAAAAGGACACACACACGAATTGAGATAGTGCAGAGGTAAAGATAAAAGCAATTGGCTCCTTCTACAAACGTGTATCGAGAATTAGGCACACGCAGGTCCGTATGCGATTGAGCAAAACACTATCTCCGCAGGAGCAAAGATGCTGCAGGAGGTGCAACGGGAGCTCTCCCTCCCCAGAATCTTGAGTTCACACACCAATCAAGTAAACAATGAAAAAGGCTCATTTGTCAGAGGTTAGAAGGTAGATTCAAAAGTTTTGCCTCCCTCCGCCTACTCTAAGTGAGATCTTCCATTTCATAGGATGAGGGCCTTACCTTGCTTGTGACCAAACAATTTGGAAAACCCCTCCCCCTTTCTCAGGGTCCCCTCCTCCCGGTTTCCTCCTACTCGGCCCCCACGTCCATCCAAGTATTCATAAACTTTTTTTGCACCGTTCAATTCTATCAATCAAGATTCTACTCTCCACTTCCACGATTTTAAAATGAGAAGTAAAAAATCCTGGACACTAAGTAAGCAGAAAAAATTTTAAGTGTACAGTTAAATCTTGACTAAACTTTAAATTCTCAGTTCCAGAAACTCCACGACTTTCCTATTAATAGCCACTAGATAAATGTTTTAATATAATTTTGATATATTTTAACATACTAGCGAAGGTGTTATCTCTTCTGTTTGTTATTGAAATAATGCAAGTTTCTTTAAAACTTCAACTGGCTTCCTAAGGCAGGTCAGAGAAAATTTGCAATTAACAAAGCATGAAGTATAGACTCAGAGTAAATGGAAAGAAAAAAAACTCAGAAAGTTTCTTATGGGGTTTTGTTTTAGCCTTGTCGGTGTGGGCAATTCGCTCATTTTATCAGTTACCAGATTTTAATGTGAGAAAGGAAGCTGTTCAATTATCTAAATATACCAATTGTTCGTAGACAGATGATGGGCAATTTGATCTGCTCTGTCTAATTCATCAGCTCAGATAAGATAAGAAAGAAAAGACAGTCAGATGTCACCAAAGGGTTAATATTTAAAAAGATTAAATTTCCGGTCTTTTTGCAGAGAATATTTGGTTTGGTTTTTAAATGTTCTACGTAGAAACTCTTAGCCTAAAAGTAGAAGTCTATTTGCTCTTTCAAAATGTATCTTTAAACATGTTTGGATCAAACTTTTATTTCGCCCATTACACTGATCTCTCCAAAGAACTGTAACTTACTAGTAAAACACTGAACTAAAGTAAATATACAGAAATGAAAAACACTGCAAGATACAACAAAAACAACTTTTTTGAAGACGTTTAGAAACCCCAAATTACCCACCTTTATGTTTTTTGTTGTTTGTTTTGGAAAGGTGAGGGTAAAAGAGAAAACTGATTTGAGCCCCACAAATTCCAAGTGCCACTCCACAAGCTTCAATGGCCATACAATTTAGGAAAACCACTATCAAATTTTGTGGGGGGTTCCCTTAAAAGTGAGATGAACAGCATAGTTTAATTTATGTGATACAGGTTCAGGGTAACTTTTACACGCCGGACCCCACTAAGGCAAACTTTGCAAAAAAGGCAAAGCCACACCAAATAAAAAATAAGGAGTGGGGGAGACGGAGAAATCTCACACAATTAAGGAAGCGGTATAAATGGCATACCTGATATAATCTCTTTTACAGTAGGTTTTCCCATCTCTAACAAAGCACGTACAGCTCTCGTCCAAATACTGATTACACTCTGCACATTTCAAACATGCCGCATGCCATTCCAAATCCGGAGAAACCCTCAGAATATACTGATCGTGAATTTGATTGCCGCAACCAACACATAGGGAAATCAGACGTTTTTCTGAAATGAAAATAAATACATGATTGACTAACCGTTTACTTCCTACAGAGATAAACACACTTTTAGTGTCGTTCTCTTATAGGGCGTACTCTGGGAGTTGTTTTTCCCCCCCTTTCTTTTTTTCTTTTTCTTTAAAGAGTGTTGCACTTTGAGATGGTAATTGAAGTGTGCCATCAAAACCCTGACTCATTTTTAAAAGGAGGTGGAATAGATGTAAAATGCAGATTTGAATAGTCTACATTTGTAAGCCTAGCACGCAATCAAACCCGTTCATTTTGCATTTTCCCTCCCTCCTCCCTCTCTGCCATAACCACTGGAAAAGATTATGGATAAGTCAAGTCAAAGAAAAGGTTTTGACTAGAAGCGTTAAGTGAACGCGGGGATGTCTATATTTTCCATGAAGCAGGCTCTTAAATAGCACCTAGGACTGGATATTGTTAGCAAGAGCACACATCAATACAGTTGTCACTCGTTCTCTTTTGCAAGTCTAATGCTACTTCACATCCCCGGGTATTGTATGTGCAGGCAGACCTTTGCAACAGAACCACCTTCTCGGAGAGCGCAGGATTCCCGGGGAGGAAACCACCACTTAGCACCAGAAGGCTGGGGCTTTGGAGGGCACACAGGCGAATTCAAACATACGGTACGATCAGTTCCCCAAAGATCAGAACCGACAGCAAAGCATGCAGGCGTGGCGGCAACGAAAAAAAGCCACCTCCTCTCTCTCTTTCTGTCTCTCCAGGCAATGACTCCAATTCCGAAGACAGCCCTCGGCACCCGTGCCTGAGAGAGACCCCCGCACAGACCAGCACACCGATCCCCACAAGGTAAAAGAGCCTCTTACTTTTTGGTGGATCGCCCATGTCTCCCATATCTGTAAGAGGGAGTAATGTCCACAGTGAAATGGTGGTTGTACAGTTGGTGAACAGCCCACAGGGAGGATGCTGGAGCTGTGGCTAAGTGGGAGACAGTGGCCCGGGGGCTGCCGAGGCTGAGCCAGCCGCTGCCCGGCCGCGCCGCGCCCTCGCGGATCGGAGAGTCCAACTGCAGCCGGAGGAGCTGGCGGAGCGGAGGCGCTGCGGCGGCGGAGGACTCGGCGCGGCTCGGGCACCTCTCTTCCTTATCTCTTACTCAAACTTCTCTGCTCCAACTCAGCTCCATCGCCATTGGTCTGACGCAGCGCGCGGAGACGTCAGGCGAGCGCCGCGCCCATTGGCTGCGGGGCGCGCGGCGCAGCTGTTCTGATTATCATATTTCAGCCCCGCCGCGGCCGAGCGCCACTGGCCGCGCGGCGAGCCCGCGGGAGAGGATTAGGGCTCCTCGGCAACTCGCCCCGGGTCCGCCGCTCTCCCGCGGCACTCCCCGCGCGGCCGCTCCGGCCCCTGGCCTCCCTCTCCTGCCGCTCCTCCTCCTGCCCCCTCCCTCGCTCCTTCCCGGCCGCGCCGCCTGCGCCCTCGCCGCCTGTCGCGCCGCTCCTCCGCCCTGCGCTCCTGGGGTCGCCGCCGGCCGGCTGGCCGGGTGTTGCGCGGGGCTCACTTTTCTGCCGCCGGTGGCGAGTAGCTGGTGGGTAGGTCTTCCCGATGATGAAGTCCCTCCCGGGTTCTAGCAAAGGGGTCACTCGGAACAGCCAGTTTGGCTCGCTTTGATCTTGCACTTGGGCGCACAGCTCCGGGCCTGGCCGCGCTTGGCTGCCGCGGAGGGTGAGTTCCCGAACTGGCTGTGCTTGGAGCCTCGGGGAAAGAAGGACTGGGAATGGGACGAACGGACCTAGAGGACTTGTTTGCTACTGCTCCCCCGGGACCCTTTTCCCTGCGACCCCAGATATCCAAAACCACTGGGCGGAAGGGAAGGGGCCCTCTGGCCTTAGCGGAATATGAGGTTGGAGGCGCGCAGGTAAAACTAAATTGGTTCCGCGGACTCCTCTCTCCCCTTTCGACCCGCGCGGCGTCTGCTTTGCAATTTAACTCTGGAATTAGGAAGGGTGCTAATTCGAGTGCAAAACGACCTGGTCTTCCATTAGTTTTGGGTTTGTAAGAAGGTTATGTCCTGCCCAGTTGCTCTCTTACTGGTCTCCGGCCCTTTGTTTTTAGCAAACGTGTTCAATTAGCTGGTGGCGTTTGGGTAATTACAAGGACAGTCTCCATGTGCCTCTATAGAGATTTTTAAAAATGCGTTAGTCTAAGGGCATGCAAGGGAGGGGCTTAAGAAGTGTGAAATAACTTATTTCACTTTACCCGGTGTGTTTATCTGATCCTTTTCTCTCAGAAAACAACCTGGAGAAGGAAGGATGTTGGCAGCAACTCACGGGTAACCCTTTCCAATCATTTCTTACGTGTTCCCGTCATCTTTCAGTCCCCCTAAAACAAATTCCCAGTGAGGCCACGAAGAACCCCCCACACTTCCCTCAAAGCTGCTAAATAGCTTCTCCTTACGTCGCGTGACTGCCAGTTTTATCTGAAAAGGCCCACAAACGCAAGCGGCAGTGGAAGGGGTAATTTCGGTGTCTGGTTGCCGCCAGTAAACCCGGTGTGTTAGGAGACTCCTCGCATTGTATCTTTCCCAGATCTCCCCTGATAAGAGCCCGGGGCCCCCAGCTGGCCTCCGTGGTTCGGTTTGCTCAGAGAGAAGCCAAGATGCCTGAGTTTCCGCCCTACTAGCTGAGGTTTTTTCAAGAACATGCATTTTTTATGTTTTCTCTCAAGGAAGAGCTCTAACTGGATTTTTATTTTTATTTTTATTATGTCAGTGCGTGTGTGAAATCGAAAGTTGGATGCACATAATTTGATAAATTTACCAGATTTGGGGGGTTTGGTCATAATTTCTAGTTTCTGGTATTTATGCATGGAGCCTTTTGGCAGCTGCTTTTGCAAAACTGATGCTGGTAATCACAACACGAAGCAAGTCTTGCCAATCAGTATACCGGCATATTTCCTTTATAGATAACAAAGTTAACTCTAGTTAAAAAAAAAAAACCCACTATAGTGCCAGAAATTAGAGGATTTTAACCAATCATATTCCATCATGCCACCTTTGTAATATGGAATTAAACAACGGAAGCTGCCAGAAACCCGATGACTTACATTTGAAATTCACAAAGCACCCTCACCATGCGCCCTCCTCCAAACCAGCCCCGCAGCCAGTGTGGCATTGGAACTCCCTACACTAATAAGCCATTCCAAAGAATTATTGCTGATGCTGATAGCAATTCCAAATAGAAAAGCTGGCATGTACCTTGGAGGAAAACCGTTAGTAATGGGCAATTTCATCATAATGGTGAACAGACCATGTGCTTTGCTTGCTTTAGCCCACTGTTATGTAAACAAGTATTTCCTTAATAAGTCCCTAGGCCAATGGATGCAAAGATCAAGCAGACCATACCCCCTGTCCAAGGGGGAAATCTGAGGGAACCCAATAATTGTTTTGTGATGGATGTGCTCTGGAGTTGTGTCTGTTGCCAATACGTTTTATGTTAAAGTTTGGGTAGCCGGCATCATTGTTTCACTTCACCTTGAAGTTCAAGTATCATCACAGATTATTCCCGTTTCCTTCGTTGATATGTGCACTTAATGCAGTAAATATATCTGTAAAAGATTTTTCTAATGTTTTTATAGAATATATCAAATTGTGATTAGCAATATTTCTCCCCAGTATTTGGTCACAGGAGCGACCTCTTGTGTTCAGAGGGGGGATTAGACCCTCTCTTTTCAAAAGTGGACTCATTTTGACCTTTGAATAAGTCTGCCAGTTCAAAAATCTATCCTTCAAAACAGCGGTGGTGTGACTCCCCTGGTGTGAGCTCTTCTGCTGAGATAAAAAGAAGTACGTGAGTAGTTATTAAGTATAGTTCCTGTTACTCTCAGGCCACTCAAATATACTGTACAGTGTCTTTGAATAGAAAAGAGATGCTTAGATTTAATTAAGTTCCTCTTGGGTCTGTGGCATCTGCCCATGTGCACCTTCCAAAGCGCAGCTGTTACACCTGAAACTCCTGGTGAGCTCTTGGGCCTGTATTTGTATGTGCTGTGACTTTCTCTCTGCTTTAATTAAAATTGAAACATGCCACATCAAACCTAATGCCAGCTACAGGTTCCTAAACAAATATCATGGTCTCAAGATGCTTTTCAAAAAATCTAATTTCAGAGAAAAAGACAAGGGATCTTTATGTACCATTGGGTATGAAATAGGTTTTAATTGCCATTGAAAAGTGGCATTCCACATTTTGTATTCATTTGTTACCCAACAACCTCTGGCAGATATAAGTGAATTTTAAGTTGGTTCTTTGGGAAATTATATACAGTAAGGGAGAAAGCTTTTCCCTCCCCAACTAACCAAACCTGGGAAGGGAAGGGAGCTTTCATCAGCTTTCCCCAAACTGCAGATTTGTTTAGGAAATTAGTCCCAGGAATGCGATGCTCTGTTTAGTCCACTTCAGAATTGGTTTGAAAGAGTAGAATCCCAATTGGGATGCCAATTTCCATAAGTAAGCTAATCAGGCAAAAAATATAACTGAAGGATTTATATTTTCTGATATCCAGAGCACATAATTTGTTGGGGGGGAGGGTCAAAATGAAACATTTTATTCATCTCAGGAAACAGATATAGAATATATCCCATTCCCCCTTCTTATTTTTACTTTTCCGTGTAATCCAATCGTGTAGCTAGAATAAGACTATATAAAGCATTAGTACCTTAAATCACGGCTAAGAGTCAAATAAAATTGTATGTGTTTAAAGGGAGTCACGGTTAACCATTTATACTCCACCCAGAATGGGATTGTGGGTGTTTAAAGCTAATTTGTCTCTTCCAGTTTTATTGTTGGTGGCTTATTGAGGATGAATCAAGAAAATCAGTCTAATTTCAGAGAAAAAGACAAGGGATCTTTATGTACCATTGGGTATGAAATGATGATCTCTTTTTCTCTTTTACCTTTTTTTTTTAAGAATACTAAGTAATGGTAATAATAAAGACAGTTGTTAACAATGACAACAAACCTGTAGTTGCGATTCTCATTTTATTGCCAGGACTCCTGCTGCGATGGTGGTTTTGTTGAGTGTCAATTGCTTTATTAACCAGTTAAAACAATCTAGGTGAATTAGCAAGACTTTTCTTATGCACATAGGGCTTTCTCGCAGTGTCTGTGAGTTCAGGTCGCCTGTCACCAGCATACCTGGTGTGCTCTCCTGGGAGGCAGCGTTAGTGTGCGGTCTGCTGCTCCGTTTTCAGCCGAGATAGAATTCCAGGCTCCCGGCAGCAGCAAAGCCACAGACCTCAGCAGAGGAGGCAAGGCGAGATTCGGCAGCTCCTTGCCTGCGGAGTTTGACCAAGCCTTTAAAATTGTGCTTTTGGAAGTATTTATTGTGATTTCACAAAAGCGGCTGGCAGTGTCGCGTGGAACATTTTTTCTTTTGGAAGCCCTAGGGGACTAGAAGCAGGCCATTTTTAACTGGACCGGACTTGTGCGTGGAGCCCCTGCTGGAGCTGCTGAGCGCAGTGCGCTAAGAAGTTCTGGCCCAAGGACGCACTGAACCCTGCATCTGGCAAAGCCTCCCTTAAATGTATCCGATTCTCCTGGGGCCAGTTGGAGTCCGGAGAGGAGAAAAAGCTTTATAGCCCAAGTCCTGGGCGGTTGGGCTGAAAGCTACCACATCTGCCCAGAATCTAGCAAACACCCACGGGCCCACCTGAGCTCTCGGCAAATCCAGAGCAAGTTAACTCGGTGTAATTGAACAGATGACATTGTTTCTGAAATAAGTGACACCCTTTCACCCACTGCAACCAGTCCAATGGGCGGCTCTCAATTTAGCACCAAAGGAATAATTCCCAAGAGCCCGCTGGAGGTTTACTGGGAGCCAGTGGAGGGGGGTTGGGGAGGGAGGGGAAGGGAGGCGGAGGTACCTTGGAGGAAGGAGGTCCGGAGGAGGAGCAGCAGCAGCAGCAAATTTCCAGCCAAGCAGGGGAGGTACGTGGAAGCCCGGAAATTTACCAGGATGCCCCAAATAACCTCTCCTAAGTCTCCGAATTCAGCGCTCCACAAACAGCCTCATAATAAGAGTCCAGGGCTGGAGCGCTCGGGTGGGCTGCGGAGGTGATGTCAAGAGTTATAGCTACATTCTATGAATTAAACTGGTGGCTAAAGCGCATAGGGCCGTTTAGCGTCACAGAGATGCGAGGGTGGGGGCTGTTTTTAAGGGGAGGGGCAGTCATTGGCTTTACCCTACGGAATCCAGGCAGAGGCTGAGAGTGGAGGAGAAGCCGCTTTCTGGGCTGGAGAAAAATCTGCAGTTGGAGAGGTAGGACTTCAGGGCCGATTTTGCAGGTCGCAGTCTGTATTGACCCCCGTGGAGGGGCCTGGGAGGCCAAGTGCATTTACAATGACCTCCGCCTCTGCCTCTGGATCCATGCTGTTGGGAAAACTCACCAATTCTGTACCTTCGCATGAAGGAAAGAATTTGCCCTGCCCCGTGCCTGCTAAAGACCAACTGAGAAAAGGGGCCCAGGAGAGAACCACTTTTGAACGTCATTTGACACAGTGAATGTCGCTCCCAGAAGGGTTCGCCTTCCCACACGCGCAGCTACCTCTCCCCCACGTGGCCTCTCGCCAGGGCTCAGCCACTCTGGTCCTATGGTACTTTTGGGGATCAGATCCCTGGGGTTAAGTTAACAGACTACAAGAAACCCCACCGTCCGTGCTCAAAAAAACATGTCTCTAGAAATGTAGCCTCACTGAGTCCAGGGAAAAGGGGAGCCCGAAACAAAGAGCCCCCACCAACCTCCATCCCTTCCAGATTTCCAACTTGTCAACCTTCCAGCGGACCACCCACAGCCCTCAGCGTTCTGCCCTCGAGGCCGTTTTTCTGTTCCATCTTATCATTGACGGAAGAGGAGCAATCTAAAACAATCTATCCCTTCACCCTCCCACTCCGCTCAGCTCCTGCTGGACTTCAGGAAAAATGAATGTCCAGAAGATCTCTGTCAGCCCTGGGGTAGGAGGCCACGCAGGTCCTAGTGGGACCAGAGGCCCCATGGCCTCCTTTGCGCTACTGCGGTGCGGGTGGAGATGCGAAAGGCGAATCCCTGGCGCCGCCAAACCCGAGAGGAGGAAGGGCCCGCGCCTGTTGCCTGTGGCTAGGGCCTCCCTGGTGGGAGGCCATGCAGCCTCCCAGACGCCGGGAGAGGAGAAGAGCGAGCACCTCTGCCGCAGGGCTCAGAGAGGCAACCCTTCCCGGAGGTTCAACTTTACGCCGGAGGTCGCCCTCTTTTATGGCCATGCCCCCACTCCTCCCGGGTTTCCCCCCACAATGAATACAGTTGTAGAAAGAATCTGGGTGTCGGCTTAGTGGCTTCTTCAAACCCTGTCAAACCGCCTCTTTAAACCATCTCTGCCAGAGGCTCAACTTTCTCTAGTGCCTGCGTCCCAGAAATTGGAAAGACAATATTCTCTCGGCATTTGTCTCGGTGGCAGCGTCCGGAAATGACAGCATAGTTATTGGTGCAGGACGTTTGAGTGCCAATCTAATTGATACTATTACCCCCAAATATAGAAAACCCAAAGTATTAGTTGGCATTTTTTTCAGGTTTATTTTTATTCACTTTGTGTTGGAAACATTTGAATTAGAAAACAAGAGAGACACCCCGCAGCTTAGATGCCTTCTGTTGCTCTGCTCTCCGGAGGGGACCCACGAGGGCTGATTAGCTGGAGTCAGCTGCCTTTGTTGATTTAAGGGTTCGCACGGCAGGGGGCGGGGCAGGACGGAACAATGACCTTGTTGCCTTTTCCTATTGTCCATTGTTGACATATATCTAGAATGCCTCCACTGTACAAAATTCGATCCAAAAATGAAAAAATAAAAGAAGGTGTAAAGAGGCCATGGTAATAGAGTTCTACTTTAACTGGCTCTGTTTGGGGTTATATATACCTCACACACAAATGAAGACATTATAAGTATATATCCTAATTTTTATATACCACTTATGTTATATGCTAGCGATATCATTTTAGTTTTGCAAGATAATTCCTTAAAGAAAAGTTTGAAATGCTATTTCTAATATGCGTAACATCCTCCTTTCAAGAAAATAATTAGCAGGCTTAAAAATAAAATTCAGAGGTGCTTTTATAGAAATTAAAACCCTGAAACTCCATGAACCAAAACCTCATCAAACACGATGGCCCCTAACTAGGTGCTACAGGTTAGTACTAAAGGAATATACTCACCTGTTTGCACAACCTCATTTATTTCAGTTGTGCATTTAAAATGTGTATTTTACCATTAGTCTGAAATCTCCAATCACATCATATGAGCAAGAAAATCTAAAACAATTGTACATAATGATTAAGAAATGACTAACTTTTGTGGTTTGGTAGTGTCCTTATCTTTATTTGCATGTAAATATTAATACATTAAAATTAATATGACTAGATATCGCCACTGCATAATTTGCAAGAAACTAATGGCAAGTGAAAGAGCAGGGATGACAAACACTTGCTTACTGTAATATCTAGTTCGGGTCCATGATCGAGTGTAGAAGAAACTGAGAGTCAGGTGTAGCAGATCCGATGCTTTGCACTGCTCTCGGAGTGCTCCGTCTGGTTACGAACACACTGAGCCATCACGCCACGCCGTGTGTGCTTTCGCTTAAATGTAGCTAAATTGAGACTTTGCCACGTTTTAAGAATCCGCCCCCCCACCCCGGCCCAAGATACGTATAACAGCCTGGAAAGATGACAGCATCTTGAACTAGGATGCTAAATCAGAAATCATACTGTTACCCAGAACTAGCATCCTGCTGACTCTCACAGAGAAACAGTACCCAAACCACGTTTCTCTTCTGAGGGTGGCACCGTGTGCTGTGCATTTTCTTGGCCCCGTTTCAGAATTTATTATACACTCTGCTGTTCAGGAGCTGCACAGACCACTGCTGACTGTGATGGGAAGCACCGGATACAGTTTCCCTGGTTTTGGATTCCCATGCAGTGTATGAAAAACATCGAAACTGTACCTTTTAGGTCTTGATGGAGGGTTCCTTCAAATCTGGAGATACTGATTTAGCTGTCCCAAACGTCCCATGATGCACCTCTGCATAATGCTGTACCCAAGTCATTGTGGGTCTGCTGGCATGACTTTGGATATATGGTGTCAGGGCAAATACCGTCTCGTGCATTTTGCCAGCGTGAGGAAGAAACGTGAGCACAGCTCTCAAAGTGGAGGAAGAGGGACGTGGGTGGGAAATCGCCCTTTGGGATATGGTGGTGGAGAAAGATTTGAGTGCGGTGACTTCATCAGCCATCAAAAGAGAGAATGAAAGTAGGGATTAAACTAAGATGAGAAGAGTATTTAACTTTGTGAAGAGCAAGAGACAGCTTATTAAGGAAGAGAAGAAGTGCAGCCAATGCCAAGATGACAGATCGGTAGTTGCAAAATAGTCTTGGGGATGCGCGTGACAGCACAGGGAGGTGGAGTCACAAATGTGTAGCTGTGTGGTGCCAGGCGGGTGCCGGAAATATCGGGGTGGGGGGTGGGGCACTTTGTGAAGAATATGATTGCCTAACCGCTCTGCTGTGCTCCTGGAACTAATGCAAAATAATATTGAATGTAAACTGCCATTGAAAAAGTTTAAAAATTATTAAATCATGCCAAAATGACAAGGAATGGTTTTGGGACCCAGTTCATCCTGATAGGCCATACATTTAACAGTAAAACCCACGTTTTTACTCTTTAGTCTGGGAAAAGGAAACGTTATAGTTATTTTAATATGACATTTAAAACTGCAAAACTGATTTAAGGGTTCTTTTTTATAGAGAAGTAGACTATTTGTCAATTATTTTAAAAAGTTGTGTTACATCTTGAAACACACTATACTAAAATACTTAACCAAAAGTAAACTCACTATGGGCGAACTGTATCAGCATAGAAAACACAACCTAAAAGTACTGGCAATACCATAGAGTGGATTCCTTCCAGTTTTCATGCAACTGGGTTCCCTTAGCAGCAGGATTCAGCACTCCAAACAGGAGAAAGGACTAGACCCGACAAGAGACTGTAAGAAACGGCTGCAAAGTCTTCCAGAGTTTTTGTTAGCCCTCGCTACACACAGGAGTATGCCAGAAAGCGTAAGTCACGCATTTGGAGCTGCTCACTTAAACCACAGCAAAAACAGAAAGATGTGAAAACAGGGCCCTCTGCTCAAATTCATGCCAGGCAACTTGATGGGCCGCCAGCAACCCCGCTGTTGCGTTAGCATTTCTGGCCAGGCTGCGTGTTCTCCTAGCCTCCTTCTTCCGATGTGAGAAGAATGTAAACCAAACCCACGAGGGAGCGTTCTTCGCACCCGGCCACTTGGGAAGAGTTTGGGTGTCCAGAATGTTGGCAAGGTCAGACACAGTTGTTCGCATGCAGTCTTTTCGGGAAGTCACGGGGTCAGGATGTCTGCACATGTGCACAAGCCAACAGGCCCATAAAAGCCTGATAGGAGGCAGCAGTGCCCCATAAAAGGTCACGCCCAGCCAGAACGCAGCCACATTTGAGAGGCGTCTGCAGCAGGGAAGAAATATGAAACTGACAGCGTCAGAGGAGCTGCAGCGGCAGCACAGAGAGACGGATGGGGATTAATCACGGTAAAATACCGAGCAAAAAAGACAGCTCATTCTGCCAAGCGTGACTACTTCTCCGCTCACATGTTTCACAAAGTACACTCTTCAAAGTGCAAGCCGATTGGCCAAGGTCAGGTTGATCTTTGCTGGGCTAACAGAAGCAGCTGTGAAGTGTATGCCATGGCCAACTGGAAACACCTAAGGATTTTTAACATAAAAACAAAACAACACAAAAAAGGAAATTATTTGTGGTTCAAAGGCAGAAATACTCCTGATAACACATGGTCATCAAAATTGCATTTTCTCTCCCTGCTCCTGCCCTTCCCTTGGGGCAGTACTGACTTACAAAGGTTAGTGGTTGCTGTTAGCCTGTGGCTCTCTGGGACTTTTTAATGTGCACCCCTTGTATGTCTAGATTTAGCTTCTGGCCTTATTTCGCCCTGTCTTCTCATCGAGACACTCTCTGTGTAGGCAGTACATGCTACCTCACAGCCTTTGGGCATTGATTCCAGAGCCCCAAGGCCGCTAGGCCTACAATGGCTCCCCCTCCCCCACCGCACACGTCAGTGTCTTACCAAGGACACCAAGGGACTCCAGGGAAGGTGAACTTCTTGGACACCCAAGGCCCTTTAGTCTTCAGAGATTTTTGTTTGGTTTTGTTGGTTGTTTTTTAATTCAAACACCAAAACTTTCTGTAGATGATTTTTTTGCTTTTTTTTTTTTACCCATCCATGCTATTACAGAAATTTCTATAATAAGCATATTGACAATAAGAAAAAAGGAAAAAGGAAGAAAGGAAGTCAAAAAAGAAAACAAAGATGACAGACCTAAAAGGAAGTGATATGCAATGGGATACCAGTCAACAGTGAAAAGGAATGCGCTATTGACACGTGAGGTAACATGGATGAAGTTCAGAATAAATACGCTAAGCGGAAGAGGTAAGACCGACAAATGGACACACCGTGTGCTTCTCTGTTGGGAAATGCAAACTAATGTATGGTGGCAGAGAGGAGATACATGGGGCGTGGGGGTGTGGGGTAGCAGGGAGAGGCAGCAGAGAGGGATGGCCAAGGGGCTGCAGAAGACTTCAGAGGTGATCTGTCATTGGGAAGGGCATTGCTCTGTTGCAATGTTGGTGTCATGGGCATAGACATATGTCAAAGCCCACCAAATTACATACTTTAAATACGTGCCGTTCATTGTACGTCAGTGATACGTCGGTACAGCCACTGCAAACAGACCTCAAGAAAGAAGCCACTACTCGCTGGCCCTATTCTTTATTATTGTTGTTGTTGTTGTTATCAGCACTATACACTTGTTATCGTGGGTTGCCGGGGAAACGGCAAGCATAGAGTATTGCCTGGGGTGAAATGGGGAGCTTAAAGGCAGAGAAGGACCTTCCGCCGTCCATTGGCCTGACTGGTGTTTGGCAGCCGTGCTCAGGACACCGATCTGAATTTTCTGTTGCATAATCCTTTCATTTTAAGCATTTTTCCTTCCTCTCGTGGTTTTGCCATCAAGGATCACAATGTACACTTTCAGGAAGGCTTCTCAAATATCCTCCTTTCCCCAAAGTCAGATTAATTCTATAATTTCTAGCACACGGTGGGCAATTTTAAATCAATCTCATGTTGTGTAGGAATAGATAGGCCTTTTCGGCATCTTTAACACTCTTACATTTTTAGAGTAGAGAGTCCACATTTTGTCCGTTATTGCAAACTCTCGGCTCTCTAAATGGTCCCCGGGTCGGGTTGTTGGGTCCTGCTGCCTTGGGCTGACCTCCCTCAGATGTCCACAGCCAGCTGACCAGAGCAAACACACCCGTCCCTGGGCCCTCAGCTCCGTCATCCATGGCTCTCGGTGTCGGCCTGATTCATGTCTGAGTTCTTCACATCCTTGGGCACTGCCCGCAGCACATGCCTACAGCCCAAGGCTTTCCAGACAGGTTGGCCATCTCCCTCTTTCTGTCTCTCATGGATGGGCTTCTGGCACGTCCCCAGCCCACTCTTTCACTTTTTATAAACTTAAGTTGCTGTGAACTGACCTCAATATTCGATTTTCAAGTAGCCATATGTGTTCTACCCTGAATGGTCTGTGAAGCAGAGCAAGGGGGAAAGACATATTGTTTCAACACGATGGTGCGGGAATATAAGGTTTGTTCTCTTCGTGTTTTGGATTTGGGCTTTAACATGGCTGTCCGAGGAGAGGGTCAGGACGTTCCTCTTCCCATGGCTCTGGTTTGTGTGTCTTTCTGTGGGCAGGACACGCCCCGCCCCCGCCCCCCCCAGTGAACAAATGGAGCCCTGAAGGACAGGGCAGGGTTTGTGGCATTTGGGGGCAGAAGAGATGGAACCAGATCCAGAGCATTAGTGTTGACGAGAAGCTTTTCTTCGACTCTGGTCAGTAGCTTGTCTTGTAGTATGCTTCTGTGTTTCTGTCAGTTTTCTGCTTTGAAAATTCCCTCCTGCCAGAAAACATTTAAAGCAGAAAAAAAAGGGACATTGGAAGACGAGGTTAGGAAATCTTTTCCCTTTTTTCTCTTGGTGGAAGAGACTACTACTAGTATTTGCTCACTCAGTGTCATGCCCTCACACCTCTCTCTATTCTTGCCAGCAGAATCCTGTTTTCTGTTTGTTTGCCTATTGGGTATTTTCTCTGATAAAATGCTTGATTTTCCTAGCCTCTTTTGTACATAGAATGGCCAATAAGATGTAGGTCTTTTGGAAAAACTACTTACACAGCTGGCAGACAGAAAGCATGCACCTCTCTAGTTCTTGTTTCCTGTCTGCTCCTTGATAGGAATGTGGGCATTGTGGCTGGAGCTCCAGCAGCCATAATGTGTCTGTGGAATGACCTTCAGGTTGGAAGTTAGCTACAGCAAGCAGGTGGAAGATTTGCCTGGATCTCTGATGATTTTCTAGAGCCATCATATCATCTCTGAACTGTTGTATTAATTAGCTGTTGCTGTGTAAAAAATTGCCACAAATTTATCATCTTAACCCAACACCCACGTATTATCTCATGATTTCCTTGGGTCTTGTGTCTGGGCATAGCTCAACTGGTTCCTCGGTGCAAGGACGTACAAGGTTGCAGTCAAGGTGTCAGCCAGGCCATCCTTGTCAGGAGGTTTGACTGGGGGAGTCTGCTTCCAAGCTCACAGAGGTTGTCAGCAGAATTCATTTCCTTGCTGCTGTCGGACTGAGGTCCCAATTTTATGCTAGCTGTTGGCCAGGGACCGTTCTCAGCATCTACTTCAGGACTCTGCCTTGTGGCCATCTTCATAGCTCTCAACATGGCTGTTAGCTTCTGCAAGGCAGAAGGAGAATCTGCCAGGAAGGGCCCAGCCCCTCTTCACCTGAGCCAGGGGGTTTAGTCTCCCTCTTGACTAAGTCAAAATCAACTAACTTGGGACCTGTGACAGGCTGTGAAGTCCTTCCACCTCTACTGCACACTGCAGCCCAACACAGGAAGGACAGCCCACGGCAGTCACCAGCCCTGCTCACACGCAGAAGGCACCAGTAGCAAGGGGGTGAGAATCTTGGAGGCTGTTCTAGAATTCTGCTCTATCTACCCATGGGCTTCCTTTACCTTTAGAGGATAAACCCCTTGTTTCTCTAAACCAAATAGGCAGGCATCTCTCTCATACTTGCAACCAAACACCATTTCTAACTGTTACAATCTCTGAACTGTAAGGGAAAACATACAAAGGAATAACTGAGTAAGTAAAAAACGTAATTTCAAAATGAATACAAAAACATGTGGTTGTAAAATTTTTTAAAAAGCACAGCCAGAAGAGAAAGCCCTCCTTCAAATGCCCTGACATCTCTCTTCTTTCCCTGAGGGCAAAGGCTCACAGCCACAGTCCTGTTTCTTGGCATTTGCACCCCCATGTGTATGCACATATGCGATAACACATGTAACTCCACTTCCCATGTACATACACATCTATATTAAACTGAGTCATACCACGTGTGATATTAATGTAAGCACTCTACACAGGCGCACGCCCTCCACGCAGAGACTGGCAGTGGATGAGTCGGGTTCATTGTTCATTGCAGCAGGTACCCCTGTGGAGCCCCTGCACCCTGGAGGTCTGCGCCCCAAGGAGACCTGTGACAGTGAACACCGTGAAGACTGTTGGTGGTCTCTGCGCCACGGGGGCCTGTGGAGGGTCTTAGACAAGTGGGGTCGGAAAGGATTTAGAGCATTTGTGCTCTGGCTGGGACATTTGGGGGCGGGTTGGAAAAACTGGGGTGCTTGTTCACTCTGGATTGGATGCTATCAGGATGGAGGGATAGTCTATGATTGGGTGACCTAATCTTTTCTAGGAGGAGGGAAGACTGGGGAGAAAACAAAGCTGTAATTGGTAAAGAAGCAGCAATGACTTAAAGTGGCCAGGAGGTAGGTGTTGGGTATTTCTGGGGTTTGCACAGTGGCCTGGCTTTTGTCTTGTGCTCAGAAGCAGTGGTGGTCTTTACCATCACGGAGAAACCTTACCTTGTGGAGATTTTCGGGAGGTGGTTTGCATGAGTCCGACAGCAGAACCACAAGCCCCAGCTGTGGGGCCAGGCCAGCTCCTAACCCGCAGCTCTGAGGCCCAGCTGTCGGTGTGAGAGCAGTTCCTTCCGCAGGGCTGTTGCTCTCTCTTCCCCAGGAACTGCTCTGCGGAGAGCCAAAGAGAGAAACAACTGGGGCAGCCCGCTGCGCTGAACTGGAACACTCATACCCTGGAACTGGAACGCTCATACCCTGTCCATTATGGACATAATTATATATGTAGGAACAGAGCGTAGCTGGTAAGTCCAGAGTTTATTAGACACATTTCTGTGTTACTGAAAATGCCCTATATAGGCGGCTGTACACACATACACACACATATGCATACACACGAAATAAGTTGTGTGTGTATATATATATATATATATATATATATATATATATGTGTGTGTGTGTGTGTTTATGCTTTTTCAGAGAAAGGGTCACTCTAAAGAGGCATATAAACTTGCTTACAGTGCAGATACTTTTTAAAGAGAAAGCATTATTAACTACCATGTCTTGAATCAGTATAATCGTTAGAACTCATAGGATTTATCCTGATTGGTCTTTGTTTCAAAATTGTATAAAATAAGCAACTAGCTGCTGCTGCTAATATCAACAACATTTTCTAAAAATATGTTGAGTGTGTTGTGTCCTTCCAAATATTTATCTTTTAAAAATAATCTCAAAAAGCTATATTTCTGGAAACTTTTTGGGTGGGCAAATAAATGCTTCCAGCTGAGCCAGACGGAACTCCCCTCCAGCACTTACAGAGCTCCCCTTCTGATCTAGTCACCAAGGTGCCCTTGTCCCAGCATTGGTCCAGTTTATAAGGACTTTCTCTCTGAAGTTGTTGGAAGTGAGACTCTACACGAGCAACCAGCCCACTCTCTCCCCTTTCTATCAGAGAAAGAGGCCCTTCCCAATTCCTTGTGAAGTTCCAGCTGAGGTATGGTGCAGTTTTCACATCTCCAGTCTTTTAAGGAAGTGTTTCCAGCCTTGTCTATGCAGTAATTACAGTGTCATCTGAAAGGGGATATAGATTGCTTGTCCCAGGCAGTTAGGGTAACTTGTACTTTCTTGGGGGGAATAAAAGTCAGAAATGGGAAGTTATCTCTGAGTGCTTGGATTAAACTTCACTAATCAAAGGACAGTATCTTCCCCAAATCTTTGCGTTTCGTGTTGTTGAGAAAGGTGTAAGCGAAGTACCACCCCTTCATGCTTGAGATGAGTAAGCAACCATCAGCTCAGCAGCCAAAAGGGGACCAAGGTCATTCTCCAGTTTCCTGGTCCTTGGCCCTGCTGGGTATTCACTTGCCTCCCACAGTCTGTAAACCCGAAATACTGCTTCATATCCAGGTTACCTGATGAGTCAAAGGAGAAGGCAGAATGACGAAGCAGGCTGTTTTCTAGCACCTTCCACTTCCTATGGTACTGGTGCAGGGGTGCGGGGTGCGCCTGCTGAGGCATCCCATCAAACTCTCCCCTCTGGGGGTCTCCCAGCCTGGTTCCTGCTTTCTAGGTTTGCTCCCCACCCCTCTGTGACCGCTGGGGTCCTCTCATCGCTCTCAGCTGGTGCCACTGGAGGGCTGAATCAGCCCCATATCTGCTGAAGTTGGGAACGTTGATTGGTTTTCTGGGACCAACCTAGGAAAAGCATTTTCACGGGACCGGCTTCAGATTTCATACAGGCATGCCCGGCACACCTATTCATAGAGAAGGTGAAGTCTGAGTCTCAGTTGCAAGAGATACATGAAACATAATCAAAACTAATTTTCCTTTCCTATCACCTGCTGTGCATACCTCTACAAATATTAAAGATAATATTTCAATATTAAAGTTTGATGTCAAAATAATAAGATTATTGGTGTGAAACTGATGTGTAAATGTAGAACAGATTGGTTCTATAGGCATTGTAGTTACAACTATAACTATGACTATAATCAGCAATAACTGATTATTGTCATTATTACTACAGTGATTATTGGTGGCAGTGACAATAGTAGTATCCGGAAGGGTACAGTGGACATGTTCTTGTTCAGGTGGGAAAAGACTCAAGAATGGGAGATACACTAAGGATTTATTTGCTAGTTAATAATTTGCTGATGATTATATTTTTCCTAGGTGTGTAGAAGTATATAGCTACATTATTATTTAGAGATGCCAGTGAAATGTTTATATATATATATACACACATATACACATATATAACATACATACACATATACACATGCCATAGAAATAAATACTAGTAACACACTCATTAATATTGTACATAGATTTTATAATTACTATCCACGATACAATGTTTTACAAGGGTAGATCCAAAAAAAGCTGATATTATCTTCTTCTGGAGAGTGGCCCCTTGTAGTACAAGCTTTCCCTGCTAGGTGAGTGTTCTAGGAACCCATTCATAACAGTGTACCAGCTGGTGGTGGTGTGAGAGGCTGTGTTCGGTTCCAGTGAATTATTTTTTGAAGATTCTTTCAACACACTTGCCCATTTCATGATGGGTGATTTATGAGCACACCTGTCCACACTCCACTGTGTGTTCAGTAGTTTTTGACCCAAACCAGCATGACCTCCATGCCCTACCCTTCATATTCACCTGATCTTGCCCCGAGTGACTATTTTTCTGTTTGTTTCCCCAGATGAAAAAAGTCCTCAAAGGGAAACATTTTGCCAACGTGGAACAGGTGAAACAAAAAACTGCAGAAGCACTAAAAAGCATCCAAATTGACGAGTTCAAAAACTGTTTTGAGCAGTAGGAAAACAATCTCAGTGGGTGTATTGCAGCAAATGAAGAGTGCTTTGAAGGTGACTAAAGCTTAAACATGTAAGAATAAATACACAATTTTTTATAAAAAATTCCAGGTTTTGAGGTCACTTCTCATATATAGCTTTATAATTTTGACTGCATGCATATAGTAATATAGTACCCATCAAGTTGAAGAGGAGCTAATATCTTATACCAAAGACAGATCAATTATCATGTATATTAATTATGAGTCCCATCTCTAGTTCTCTTGTAAAGTGTAAATGATTTATTACAATGTTGGTAAAATGTTAACTTGACCTTGAAAATGCAAGTATTTGCACATACTTGGGACTTCAAGCACATTACGTTTCACTATCAAGCACCAGTATTGCGAAGGCAGCTCAGGGTAGTTCGGTGCAGACGATACGAGCATGAACTTTTCTGCTCTTAGTATGCCTGTAGAGATAGGAGCCTATTTTGTAGCTAAATGCCAAGTGCTAGAATTCCAACCTTAATATGCATATTTAATTAGTTTTATATTTTTACCATCTTTTGATTTGAGGCTTTTTAAAAAGTACGCATTGTTCTGAGAATGAAGCCTGCCCTCGTGTCTTTGTTTCAGTGAGAAAGTAGGACGGACATTATTGCGTCTCCGTATTTTGCGGTATTTCCAGGGGCAATACGTACCGAGTCTTCCACAGTCCCCTGCTCTCCTTCGTGACCTCCATCCACGGGTAAGGAGGTAGTTAAGAGTTGAGGTAGAATCTGAAGCATAATAGCAACCCAAACC
Organism: Desmodus rotundus; assembly: GCF_022682495.2. Taxonomy (NCBI): domain Eukaryota; kingdom Metazoa; phylum Chordata; class Mammalia; order Chiroptera; family Phyllostomidae; genus Desmodus; species Desmodus rotundus. The sequence continues at coordinate 207,946,047 of NC_071387.1, read as the reverse complement.
AGCTCTAATTAATGTGAGAATCTCAGACCCACTGGGTGTGGAACTTTGACTTCATTTCTCAGAGTCTTTCCTCATCTGCCGGCCCAGCATAAATTAATGTGTAGAGTCTGACATTTGTGAGCCGGAGAGAGAATTTCATGATTCGCGTGAAATACAGTTACTTAGCCAATTGGAGGGGACAAGAGGAGGGTTTTTATATTGTCTATTTTATTACTTTACCTCAGTGGATCTAATTCCATGAAGTGTGGATGTTTCTGATTTAAGCACATACAGAGGAACATTTCTTCTACTGGCAACTTTGACCCAGCTCTGGCGTGGGCATCTACGCACACAGTGTAAAAGAACAAGTTGTTAAGCGACAAACGCATTTTGGAGGCCATTTCGGATATTTATTTTCCATAGCATAGCAAATCTGTGGAGACCGACTACGTACTTTGACCAGTCCAGGTGCTGGCATTGCCTTGACGCAGCTCCTGGGAGCAGCTGGGGTCCGGGGTTTGACAGACTGTAAGCCAAATAACTGTGCTTCTGATGGGCACATGCACTTTTAAAGTTAAATTCTAGTTACCATGTATTCATTCTCATGACGAGCTGTTGTATCTCACTGATCGTCGATAGAGCAGTGAATGGTGTGCCTTTCTGAAAAGCGCCTCTCTCTATTCTTCTTTCTGCCTTTGCTACTTAGTTCAAAAAAAGCCTGAAATACATTTTTGCTCTTTGAATGAATTTTTTATAAACGTTGTTTTGTATGTAAAAAGAACAACCACCACACATGTGGGGTTTTTTTCTTTTATGGTTTGGTCAAATTGGGGAAGATTTAGATGCTTTTCTTTCTAAAGCGGGGGGACAGTTGTTAGAATGCAGTCTGGAAGAGGAAACAAGGAACATTTTGATAGACTGCCATCCTGTGTTAAACTGTCCTATGCTTGGCACTCCCTGAGAGCACCTGAAGGGAAATACGGTCACGACAGAGATATTCTGTGTTGAATCAGACAGATTCCTGGCAGCGAAGAGGGGGCAAACTCAACAGGCTTAACTGGACAATTCCTGATGGCGGGAATAGTGCAGGGAGGCGAGAGCAGGGCCCAGGGAACCCACAGGGATTGTGAAGATGTCCCCACCGCTAGGCCTGGGAGCCTGGAAGCTGTGGGAGGGAGGGAGCCTGTTAGGAGTGGAAACTACAGGAAAACGCCAACAGTCAAAGCTGCGGGTGGTGCAGGATAAATACTCTAGCTCCCTCTCAGCCTTCTCATTGCCTCCTGGGGCACAGACCCAGACTCAGGGTGGGGAATGGATCTGGGGACTCAGAAAGAAACATTAGCACAGTTTCTTATTGCTGATCTAGCAAATGACCACTAATTTCGTGGCTAAAATAACACAAATTTATTACCTTACAGTTCGGAAGGTCAAAAGCTCTCAATTTGGGTATCTGTAGGGACAGCTCCGTCCCTTCTGGAGGCTGTGGGAGAGTCCCTCCCTTGGCCCTTTCCAGCTGTTGGGGGCTGCAGGCACCCTCCGACTCACGACCCCTTCCTCTAATCATGAAGGCCAAGGGCGTCTGCTCGGTGATGACCCTCTCCAGAGGAGCCTGGTGGTGATGGGGGGCCCACCTCGAGAATCCAGGGAGTTCATCTCTTTATTTCCAAAACCTGAAGTCCACGAGCAAAGTTTCTTTTGCAGCGTAAGGTAATGTGGTTACGGGTTCTGAGATCAAGTCATGGATGTTTGGGGCAGCCATTTGCCGGTCTGCAGACGACAGACCCCAGGTAGCTACGAATATGAAGGAGTGGATGTCCCTGCTATAGGCGGGCTAACACTCGAGACTGACTGCTCGCTGAACAACTGATAATGAATTCCTGTTTACAGTTTGAAAAGCATTTTCCTTTTTGAAGAATGCAGAAGTGTCAAACTAATGTTCTATTCAATGGTAATTATTGCCGTACATGTTTAGGCCTATGTGTTTCAAATCGCTTCTACATTTTCAACTTCTCAAGTTACCCTTTCCACGGTTCATGTCATGACTCCTTTGATAGTTTTTATAAAAATACTGACTTGGAGAAATAATGGTTGGTAAAGTTTATTGAGTTATTATGATTTTTCTCCCCATTTTCATACGTTATTTCCACACCATCCCTGTAATGAAGATGCCGTCATTAACCATATTTTAGAGGTGATGAGACAGAAGCAGGTTAACGAATATGTCACAGATAATCTAACTAATAAGTGGACAGGATGGATATCACTTTCCATTTGCCTCCCTAGGTCAGTTGTCAACCCTGCCCTGCTGTGGGAGGCCAAAGGATGCAAACTGCTTCATCAAGGTTCCCTTTTCCCAGCTTCCGCTTGGCTCTGAGGGAAGGAAGCGCAGCAGGAGTTTTCAGGGTGAAAGAAGGAGACGTCTTGTTCCTCTCCCACCTTCCTGTCCCTCACTTTTCCTCCCGGCCTTGCTGCCTGGCGGTCTGCTGCCTGGCGGTCTGCTGCCCTCGCCAGCTGCGTCCTTCCTGTCGGGTGCTCCTCTGTGCTCAGCGAGTTCTGGCAGCATTGTTTCCTGCGCTCTGGCGGGTGGTAATGGTTTTCCAGGGTTCACTAGTCTCTGGGTTCTTCCCCATCCTTTGTTTCTTCCAACTCTTCTACCTCTGCAAGTAATCCCTTCATTAAATTTGATCTAATTTAATTGATTTTCATTGAAACCCCTCTGAATGTGCCATCTTTTTCCCTCCCTTTGGAAGGTAGCTGCAAGTTCATTACAAGGTTCTCCAACTTAGAAGCTGAACCCTTAATCAATTTAATCTGTTGACTTTGACAGAAACACATCCCCCAAGTGATTGGATTTAGAACTTGAAATAAATTAGTTACATTTAGTCAACTGCTTATGTACTTGTTTTACTAAGTTTAAGAACATGACTAGCTAAATTAAGACACATTATTAATTTTCAGGTGTGAACACAGCATACCTTTGGTTGGGTATAATGCATATATTATGTAATAAATCTATCTGTAAACATAAGGCCAGTTTGCCCTTGTTATTATTCTGCCATCAGCAGGCATTGTTTATAACATCTTATGTCACGCTCAGATTTCATGCTTTGCAGTGAGTTTGGGTTTGATTCATTAACGTTGGAAACCCATCTAGTTCTGCCTCCCGGGAGGGAACTCTTGCTCCCACAGCACACGATGTATATATACGTCTGTTCCTTTGCAGATTTCTCTGAGCACCTCCTCAGTGATGCTGATGCCTGTTTCCTTGACAACAGGGTAGGGTGAGCACTGAACCGATAGGGAGTATGTGTCAGATTTATTCAGGGGAGTTGTAGTTGTTCAGAGGAAATAAACAATATCACAGTGACCTTGTCTTCTTTTGTGAGCAAAGACGCTCATGAAGGTGCTCCACGTAGCCAGTGATTTCTGTGAGCCAAGGGGACAGGTACCCATGGTGCTCCAGACTGGCCTGTCACATTTTTGCATTCGTTCACTAGTACTGTTTACATTTTTTCCCAGTTATTCTTAAGTCACATGTACTGACCAACATGTTTATAATTTGAAACTAAACAAATACTTAATCATTTTCCTTTTCACTTGTGTGATGCAGCTAAGGGATGGCTTGGTGGTCTCTGGTGGTCTTTGTACCTAGAATGTGTAGTCAAAATGTGTATGACATCCTAATTGTGGGATCCAACAGCAGATCAATCAGAAGTCTTCCTTAGCACTTGTCCCTGCAAGCATCAATGACAATGTACATACTGATAAACCCATGATGTATCAAGATCCTAAAATGACCACTGAAGCATTAGAAAAACTATTGGATTGTTTTCATAGTCACCTAGATAGTAAATGACATTAGGAGATTCTTTCCACCAAAATCAATCTTCTCACCCAAACCCCAAATCAAGCTGGATCATGTATCCCAGTAATTTTTAGGTACGTGAGAATGGAGCCCCAACACCGAGGATGGGGGCCTGAGACCCGCGTTGTCAGGTAGACTACCTTTGAGAATCAGGTGCATCTGGAAAGTTCCTGGCTGACTGCAGTGGAAGAACAGGCACCCTTCCATTCCTGCAAGTAGAGAGGGGAACGCAGGGAGCTCTCCCTGGTGCTGCTTGAAGACTTGACCAGAGATGACCTCCTCTGTTCATTCTTCCCTCGGATGCTGCTCCTCTGATGAGTGTCTCCTTTATCTCATTTAAAAGGGGACCCACTTGCTTCTTCCCGATTCCACTGAATCTCTTGAGAAACACTGTTGCAGTTGTGCCTCATCTGATTTTAACACAGGCTAGATTTTAATCGTTGCCTGGACCTACCACCCAGTGGTCTCTCCTATCATCCACTCACCCTCTATTATTTTGCCCAGGACAAAGAAATCATCAATTGGAAACTAAAGTCATTTGCATTATTCTCTAGAAACACATAAAGTTCATTTGATTAAAATACAAGGTTAGTCAATATGGAGATTCAGACTATCAAACAAAACTAAAGACCAAAATGCCCTATGAGTTAAATAATTGTTCCACATTTTACACAGAAGGAACAAAAGCCATATAGCAAACCAAGTGAATTAAAGTTGGACATGTTAGGAGACACTCTTTCTTCATATGCCAACTTTTTTCAGTGCTATTCATTACTAGCATGGATTTAGCTACCTAGCATGTCATTACTCCTTGTGTATCCCTTTAAGGTCCAGATTGGAATACCTTTTCACATGGGGGACAACTGTTGCTCTGTCAAAGGTTTTCAAGTTCCCTGCAAAGTGTCCAAATACTCACAAGGGTTTTGACATCCAGGTGTGGTGCGAGGGTGCCAGAGAGAGGGATTGTGAGCGGAGCAGCAGACGTGGGAAGGCATCAGAGCACATTTGGGGCATAGTGAGTAGAGAGCATGGCTGGAACATCAGATATTCAGCTCACTGGTGAGAGGGAACACAGGAAACATGCAGACGATGATAAGAGTACTGGAGGTCATAATGCCTAAGACAACTGGATAGCAAGTAAACTGACTAACAAGGGGAGAGATGCAGTATTAGCTATGCAGTGGGGGAAGAGGAGGCACTAGAAGCCAAGATCTGGTTATAAGATGGTTAGAATGGCCTAGGTATGAAATTGTAAAGGCATAATCTAAGATTTTGTCGGTAGAGAAGAGAAGATAATTGGGTAAGACATTTAGCAATTAGATCTTTAGGAATTAGATCTAACAGAACTTGGAGACTAATTCTTAGATGGAGCATATTTTCCTGGGAAAATAAGTCAAAGAAGACCAAAATTTGTAGCCTGGATGACTAAACACTAGATGAGTGTCCACTAATTTAAACAGAACTATTATGAAATATTTGGTTGGGAAGTTTTGGTGTTTTAAGTAGCAGCAAAACACCAGGTGGCAAAGTGACCTGAGCAGTTGGAAAGATAAGAGTAGTGGAGTAGTGTGGAAGAGAGAGGCTGGGTTGTTAAGTCATGAGCTAGAAATAACAGTAATCTCAGTTAAATGAAAATGAAACAGGTTGATCTCCTCCTATGTTCTCTGAATCCATCTGGATCTTGGGACCACGTGTCTGTAGTTTGAAGGAATTTCCACAAGGTGGTGATGCATTCTTGTTAGGTACATAGAGTTGAAATTTCAAAATAAGTATCAATAAGGATCCAGAGACAACTATTTTTTGGCTCCATCTTTGTTAGTTTTCTGAAGCTACTAGTTGACGTGTTATGTGAAAATGTTCTTTAGTAATGACATAGGACTATATAATTTATTATTTTCTAAAATGTACCAAAAGTGTAAAGGTTATTTGGAGTACTAATTAAACCAGTCATAAAAATCTGAGATCATTTAGGTCTGTCCAAACTTTCCGTGTGAAAATAAAATATTTTCTCAAACGTTGAGCATAATTCATTATGTAATGTCTCTTCAGTCTGCTTGTCTGACAGAACACTCATTTCGTTTTCTTATTTTTTAAATCAGTTGTTTTCCCCCCACTGATCGTATATTGTTAAATAGCATTTTCTTTCTGAGTTTGAAAGCACTGTTCCACCCACACTTGCACCCTCACACGCTCTAGACAGCCACATCCCACTTGTGCTTGTTTGTAGGTTCAAACGAAGGCATGTTCTCTTCTCATGAATGAGTCATCCATGAAACATATAACATTGCAAATATTCACAAAGCACTCATTATCTGAGCCCTTAGCCACATAATCACTGTAAATACTCATGAAATTTCCCCCACATTCATTACTGACATCTACAATATACAGAGTTTGTATCACAGAATTATGTGCTCGAAACCTATACAATTTCATTAACCAATGTCACTCCAATAAATTTAATAGAATTTTTATAAAACATCTAAATTGTTCTCTGCGTTTGAATGAAAGGTTCTAGATTTTGTTTCACTCATATCTTAGCTCTTCTCCTCATAAGATCTTTGTTTAAAAGTATTGTGAAAAAGTCTTTTAAGAAATGAGGTGAGCCTAGGACTCCTGGCCAAGCTGGAGGCATAGGTAGACACACTGTGCCTCCTCGCACAAGCAAAAGAAGGATAAGAACAAATTTAAAAACAAAAAACAATCAGAACTGACAGAAAATCCAACTGTATGGAAGTCAACAACCAAGGAGATAAAGAAGAAACACTCACCCAGACCAGTAGGAGGGGCGGAGATGGGCAGCCAGGAGGAGAGCACTCAGGGCAAGGCGGCAGCTGGAGGACAGGGTGGTCCCACATCCATGCAGATAAACCAGGAAGGACAACTGGGGAGCAAGACAGACCCACAACCCAGGGCTCCAGTGCGGGGAAATGAAGCCTCAAACCTCTGACTGAAAACACCTGTAGGGGTTGAGGCAGCAGCAGGAGAAACTCCCAGCCTCACAGGAGAGTCCACTGGAGAAACCCACGGGGGCCTAGAACGTACACACACACACCTACCCAGGAATCAGCACCAGAAGGGCCCACTTTGCTTGTGGGGAGTGGGGGAAGTGACTGAAATCTGGCAGAGAGCCAAGCAAGTGGCACTGTTCCCTCTCGGCCCCTTCCCCCACACACAGTGTCACAACGCAGTGATGTGGCTTGCCCTGCCCTGGTGAGCACCTAAGGCTCTGCCCCTTACTTTGTAACAGGCCCACAGAGACAAAGAAATATGGCCCAAATTAAAGAAAACATCAAAGCTCCAGAAAAAATACAACTAAGCAACGAAGAGATAGCCAACCTATCAGATACAGAGTTCAAAACACTGGTAATCAGGATGCTCAGAGAAATGGTTGAGTATGGTCGCAAAATAGAGGGAAAAATGAAGGCTATGATAAGTGAAATAAAGGAAAATGTACAGGGAACCAACAGTGACAGGAAGGAAACTGGGACTCAAATCAATGGTTTGGAGCAGAAGGAAGAAAGAAACATTCAACAAGAACAGAATGAAGAAACAAGAATTCAAAGAAAAGGAGAGGCTTAGGAACCAGGAAGCTCAGAGAGTCCCAAAGAAGTTGGACCCAAGGAGGAACACACCAAGGCATCATAATTACACTAACCAAGTTGAAAGAGAAGGACAGAATCTTAAAAGCAGCAAGACAAAAGGACACAGTTACCTACAAAGGAGTTCCCATAAGACTGTCAGCTGATTTCTCAAAAGAAACCTTGCAGGCAAGAAGGGGCTAGAAAGAAGTACTTGAAGTCATGAAAGGCAAGGACCTATCTCCAATATTACTCTCTCCAGCAAAGCTTTCATTTAGAATGGAAGGGCAGGTAAAGTGCTTCCCAGATAAGGTCAAGTTAAAGGAATTGGTCATCACCAAGCCCTTACTATATGAAATGTTAAAGGGACTTATCTAAGAAAAAGAAGATAAAAATATGAACAGTAAAATGACAGGAAACTCAGTTATTAACAACTGAACCTAAAAAACAAACTAAGCAAACAACTAGAACAGGAACAGAATCACAGAAACGGAGATCACATGGAGGGTTATCAGTGGGGGAGTGAGGGGGAGAGAGGAGGAAAAGGTACAGAGAATAAGTAGCATAAATGGTAGGTAGAAAATAGACAGGGTGAAGTTAAGAATAGTATAGGAAATGTAGAAGCCAAAGAAGTTATATATACAACCCATGGACATGAACTAAAGCAGGGGAATGTAGGGCGGAGGGGAATAAAGAGGGGAAAATGGGACAACTGTATAGCATAATCAATAAAATACATTAAAAAAGAAAGAAATGATGCGAGCCTAGAATTCAGGAAAACTGATCCATTGGAAGAAAACTTGTAAGTATTAAATTGAATTGAGAGAGGGGAAAACTCATAAAAGACGTAAGCCTGGCAATGCACATATGCACTGGTCTTAATTTACCAGACATACGATGATTTTTTTATATGTGGGAAGGTGGGGAGAAGAAAAAGGGAAAGGGTTGCTTGTACGGAGAAACTAGAGAAATAACCATGCCCCCTGTATGAAAGCCTCGGCCACTGTGGAACGCTGTCAAGAACTGTGTTGATAGAGCGGAGAGCACTGAACATTGTCAAAGATCTGAAGGAGAAAAAAACGGAGGAGAGAGAGATTCACCCAAAGCCCTTAGTTTGTAAGGGTCCAGGAAGCCTCAGAAACTCTGCCTGTCCATGTCATTTGAAGGTTGTAGGTGAAGCAGGTGCGACTGATACTGACACTGGTGATTCCCCCCAGCAAATTACAGAAAACGGTTGATGAACGAGATTGTTCTGCAGAGCACATTTCAACATCAATGGAATTGGGTGTCTTCGGAGGTGAATGTCATCATGCAGATTTACTTCAGATGACTAGGAGAAGACAGTGCCCCGCACCAGAAGCATCCAGAGATAGGCTGACATTGCTTTTAGGTGGAAATTAGGAGGTGCTAAGATGGTAAGCTAAAAATGTGTTGGTTTATCACTCTCCCCACTACATGGCCTTTAAGGAACTGCTGAAGGACGCTTTGGTTAGCAAGTGTTTAGAGATCATTCATAATGGACCATTTGAAGGAGGAAAATCTTGTGCACCAGCCTCTTTTGATAACAAGATAATGTTCCCAGACATTCCTGTGTTGTTACTGGTTAGGAACGTCCTGTCTCCGTAGTTGGTTTTTGTTGGTTGGTTTTGGCCTGCAGTGTTATTGATTAGAAAGATCCCTTCTAACTGGTCATTTTTATCTCTCAAACAGTATGTACAGTATCTGGTGTGACACCATTGAAAGATTTATGGAGTAGATTTAATGTTAAAAGGAAGTCTTTGAAACTTACCAGTCAGGCGTTGCCAACACAGATCACAACACGTAAAGAACAAAGTATGGGAGACACTTGTTCACAATTTGTTACTCTTTTCCAAAGTTTAAGGAAATGATCGATGAAAAGGAAAATATCTTAGAGCTAGTAAAGAAGATGAGGTTTATTGAAGTAAACAGCGAAAATGTCAAAGAAGTGTTAGCTTCATCTAGCAAAGAACCTTCTCCCCAAAGAATTCATTTAACTTCATGTTCAATATCAGGCAACAAAGAAGACCCACGCATACTTGACACCACATTTTAAAAGTAAATTGAACGGCATGCAGGCAAAACGATTCCTGTGGCAGGTGAACCTGACAAGGAGTAATATGTGTGGAAACCAGGTCATCACTTTGGTACCTTGAGATACTGTCTTTTGTAGTTATAACTGTGAGTGGACATGTTTAGCAAGCTTGGCTGGGAATGATACGATTGCCAAGAGCTCAGCCCCATCAAGAGAGAAAAGGTGGGTGGGATTGAGGGTGGGAGGTAGGGGTGGGCGGGGCAGGGGAGGGGAGAGGGGAGACTGTGCTTGAACAACAATAAAAAGAAAAAAAGTTTGAGTTGCACCCCCAGGTTAGTCATGGTGGTTGTTCATTTTATGTGTCAGCTTGACTGGGCACAGGTACTTAGATTCTTGCTGAAATCTTCTTCTGGGCATGTCTGTGAAGGTGTTTCTGGACAAGATGAACAGCTGAATCAGTAGACTGACTAAGGCAGGTTGTCCCTCCTAATGTGGGAGGGCTTGATCCAATCAGCCAAGGTCTGGATTTATCAAAGAGGTTGCCCTGCCTGGAGTAGGAAGAAACTTCTCCCTGACTACTTGAACTGTGACATCGGTCTTTTCCAACCTTAGGACTCATGCTGGAACATCAGCTCCCCTCAGAGCTGAGCCTGCTGGATTTCACACTGGTTCTTAGACCTTTGAACTCGGGCTGGAATTACACATTGCCTCTCCTGGGTCTTCAGCTTGCCAACTGCAAATCTTGGGATTTCCGAGCCTGTATAATCACACGGGTCAATTCCTTGTGACAAACTTCCCTCCCCTGCCTGTCTCTTGCTTTCCTTATACACACACACACACACACACACACACAGAATCAAGACCTACAGAGGTGACAGCTGAATAGGTACGATGGATAGTGGAGGAGGGACTTAATGAATACCAATGTGACCTGAACAACAATTGCATTGGTGGGAGCTGTAGTTTGTCTTACTCGTCTCCATCTTTTAAGAGGAGGACCAATGGCCAGTTTCTGAGAAGAACCCTTATTTAAAAGGTTATGCAGAGAAAGATGAATCATTGAAGGAGACTAGGGAGTGACCAGAGAAATTCAGACGTGTGCAGCACCATCAGAACCAATAAGAGAACATTTTAAGAAAGAAGGGCCCCCAGCAGGTGAAGTCCATGGGAAGTACACGGGGGTTGCTTCCCAAAGATGCACAGAGAAGTGGACGGGAGATTGTTGCGGCCATAATGAGAACCTTCAGTGTGGAATACAGCCTTCAGGTACCATTCCATTCAATCTACGCGTGGCGTTCACGACCAAGGCCATCCTCTCCCAGGGTTCCTCACAGCCAGTGACTAAGCAAGGTAAGGGAACAGAGCCAGGTCATTTTTGCCTGGTGTGGGACTCCTCTATGGCTAGCCTCTGCTTAGGGGCTTTCCATCAGCTTAGCTAGGATTTTTTTTTTCCAGAAATGCAGTATAGACTGAAGTTCTTCTTACCCAATTCTCCTTCCTTCTCTCTTTGCAGAAGTGACATAGCTCATCTCAGTCTGAAGGGCTCCCCGCCTTCTGCTCTGTCCTCCTTTGTCCTTCACAGGTATCTTCCACAGCTGACTTCTTCTCAGCACCTACCTACGTGACACCCTCGGATCAGGGACATGTGGAGATCAGCATCTCCTTCCACCTGGCCACAGCTGGAGCTACTTAAAGACCAGGGACTAGAATTATCCGAAGACTGACTCACATTATGACATGTGAGGGTGGCTCCTGGCTGAGACCCTGGCTGGGGACAGTCACTGGAACATATGCATGTGGCCTCTCCTCCCCATAATCCCTGGGCTCTGAGGCCAAAGAGAGAAAGAGCCTGGCTGAAGCTATAGTGCTTTCATTGACCTGGTCTGAGACATCACACAACATCCTCCCTACTGCATCCTGCTGCTCACATATTTAACCAGCTCTGATTTAACCGGGAGACAATCACACGTGACCATTATTACCAAGAAGTGTGAGTCACTGGGGGTCAGCCTGGGAGCTGGCCATCTCAGTCAGTCTAAATGTAACAAAAACATTTCTAGATCTTGAGAGCATCGTGTTAAATTAAAACAAAGTAAGAAACAGAAAGAACTCTAGAGCAAAGTATTTTTATAAATTTAAAATACATAAACATAAAACCCCCATATGCATCTTACAAGAATGCTTACAAATGAAAGGTTATGCATCAAGCATTTTAGAATGGCTGGTTATGGAAAGGGAAGCAGAATGAAGATGGGAATTGGTAATGAAACATTTCAAAGCAAAATGTAGTTTATCATTCTTAACAAGTGCTTAATTTGAATATAGTTTTCCATTTACATGTACAAATCCATATTTCAAAGCTATGTCTACATGGTAATATGCAAAATACTACTGGAAGATGGAGGTAGATTACAACATTATTACTTTCCTAGAAGCAAGAATTTCAAACCACATGAAATTCTCCCAATGGGGGCTGTACTTTAATTTCTATTCAAACAGCTAATTGGTCATCTGAAGCTTTTGCAAATGGCCCTTGATTAGTTTCTTATTTGTTGAAGGCAGCCAACATCTAGGTTCATAATCAGCATCAAACCCTTGGTAACAACGACTTGTTGTGTTTTGAGTTCAATTACTTGTATTATGTACATGTAAAATTTGAAGATGATAAGTGTAAATGACATTTTGCATGGGAGAAATTCCTGCATTTAGCTTGTAAATTCATTTAGATACCATTATTTATCATTTATGTATTTAATTTATAGATTCCTCATTTATTTACTTGAACAAACAAACAGACACTGAAGAATAAATTAGAAAAGATTTGTGGATTGTAAGGACATGAATCTCTAAACTTGAGTATTTTCTTAATTGAAGCTATTTCCCTTAAAACAGAAAAAATGTGATAATTTATTAAAAAGGATAGTATTTTTCTCATCTTTAACAGATTTAAATCCATACTTCCCCATTTGTAATGTGCTTCTCTTTCATTAAAAAGGTATAGCTTCACAGAGAACTATAATAAGTTATACTAATTATTTATTCATATGATTATCCTAAAATGTCTACCTTTTGAAACCTCTGCATAAAAGTCCCTTTAAAAACTCCTCAGTTTAACAGTTGGCAACTAGTCAATGCTGAACCAACTTCCTGCAAAAGGACATTACTTTGCATGTCCTTGGGGACTGGATAATTAATGTGTAATGTTTTACTTAAAACTCTAATTAAGTTTAAATTAAAATTCTTTGGGGTTTTAATAGAGGAGGAAGCATTTTAGTGCCTTTTTCACTTAAATGTTATATTTGCCAGCCTGTCTGGGCCAAACCAGCTCCATTTATATGCACTTAATATTGTTTTAATGTTGGCATTTGCTCTGCAAACTTAACCAAACTTTAGTGGGTTTTTTGGTTTTTTTTACCCTCCCTTACCATTGTTTCACTTTAGTTTGTGTTCAAGATATTATCAAATAAATAAGACACTCATTGTCATGTAGTGTCATTCACATGACAATGAGTGTCAACCAAATTCTGTATTTACCTTTTTCTAGAACCTTGAAAAGTACTGTTTATTCTTTCTTTATAACCACTTATAAACACAATAAATTAAGACTCATCTTCAAGAGCTTTTTTCTCTTCTGCAAGGAGTTCCTAGTTAGCTACATCTATCACCCTGACTTTCTCCTTTCTGTTGCCCAGGCCCTGGTTCTACTCTGAGGACCACCGGGACATGGAAGCCCAGGAAAAATCTGCGTCAGTGAACACGTGGACTGGAGGACTGAAGTTCCCCACTCGTCTCCTCTCTAGCTTGTCTCCATGCCATTCCTTGAGGGGTACCACATGTTCTGGAGTTGAAGTATTTTCAAATAAGTCTTTACATTCAATAATTTTCTTCCTTTTCCATCTATGGTTCTCAAACTTGGGAGTTTTAACTTAAAATTCATCATTTCCTATTATTTACCATTACTCCCACTCAGAATTCTTTTTACTTAAAAAAAGTATCTGAGGCAGCTGGTAATTTGTGGTACCTAAAAGGTAGACCAAGTCCACATAGAGTCATAAACATGAACACTTATTGAACATGAACTGGTATGTTCAATAAATCTTCAATGTGAACACATATAGGAACCTTGGCATGAGAATGATGTGATTACCAAGAGCTCAGCCCCCCCAGGAAAGACGATTTGGATTGCCCCACCAGGTTGGAGAGATAGGAAGGGAGGTAGGGAGAAAAAGATGATGGATGATAGATAGATAGATAGATTGATTGATAAAGAGAGAGACGGGGTGAGGGGAGGCGGGAGGACTACATTCCTCCAAATTTCGGGCTTGGAGTTGTCAGATTCTGAGACCATAAGAATTCTGGTGCCAGGCCTAAGTGAGGACTTCATTGGAAGGCATTCTCTGGGAAGAAAGTTGTGTTATTTTTCTTCTACCTAGAGCCAAAATCAGGCAAGAGTTCCCTCCAGTTCCCCTTGAGGTGGCTGTTTCATCAGCTTTCCCACTAAAGGCGTCACTCTCGGGAGTCCTGCCTTTGGACAGAGGTTTCTGTTTTCATTTCTCTCCTGGGTTTGTCTTCTGACCACTGTGGCATCTATTAAAGGTGGGAGTGCAGGGACACCAGGGACCTTCACAAGCCTCACAGATGCTCTGGCTCCAGAACTGCCCTGGCCCTTTGCATTAGAGCACTGCATTGCTGTGACCTTGGACCACATTCCGTATTTTCCTGTCACCTCAGCAGTACTTCCCAAATGACTTAAAAACTTGTACTGTCTACCTTTTGCTAAAAACGGGAAGACCGAGACAAATAGATCACAATAAATCACTGACTGTGTCTACTAACTCAGAACAAAGCTCTTTTGGCGCAAACAATCATTATGAAGAAGGCACTCACATTCAGCACAGACCTCCTTACCATATCAGAATTAACTTTTCTAGGGTGGCAACTACTACGATTACATCTTTTATAAATAACATGTAGTGATACTAGATGAAAAAAATCAGTGAGTTCAAAATATTTTACTTTTCAAAGCATTCTGTTTTATAGTATCTGAACATAAATCTTGCTTGTCCTCATTTTTACCTTGTCTTCCAAAGTGAAAAAAGAAAATGACTTCTTTAGGAAGAGTCCCATAAGTTCAGCATCTCTTAACCAGTATGCTTTGTTCCCTCCCTCTCAGATGCACAGCTCCAGAACCTGCCGAGTAAAACTAACCCATGGCCATTTAGTATGCTGTGAAAGCAACAAAATTGAGCTTTGATGTAACTATGAAACTGTAGCATTCCATAAATTGCAAGTTATCAATGCCTATTACAACACTAAATATCCAATAATCCCTTGGCAGCTTTTTCGGAACAGAAAATCTTTTTTGCAAGTTAATGTTATATTCAGGCCTTTGCTTTGGGGACGGGATAAGAAGAGTTTTGAAGACATTTTTCAGGATCCTAGATTTATTACCCCTTCTTTTTGCAAGATTTGCCATGTAATCTTTAATCTCTGGAAAACTTTGATTTACCATGTCATCTAAAAGATATTACTTTGTGATTTCAATGCTATAGCCAGAATGCCATGCATTTTGCAGTGCCTAAGAAATTACAAATATCTCTCTGTATTTAGGTGAGACGGTGCCATTTCTAAAAACTCTATACATTAAAACACTAGAAAACGTGGTGGCATGTTTTTAGCAACTGAAAATTATATTGAATTATATGTGAATACTAAACATAAAATGTCTGCTTTACTTTTTATAATTAGATATGTCAACTTTTAGGTGTATTTCTTACTATTAAATAAGTGTTCTTCAAAATAAGAATTCTGGTTCAGATTCAGAGATGATGATTGCATTTTGGCTTTTTTCCAACAACTTAAATTTGGTCGTCTTTGCCTTTTATGACACGTATCAGAGACTTTACATGCCATGCATGTTGGGTGACATTATAATCAATTTCACAATATTTGCTAA
This sequence comes from Desmodus rotundus, assembly GCF_022682495.2. NCBI lineage: Eukaryota > Metazoa > Chordata > Mammalia > Chiroptera > Phyllostomidae > Desmodus > Desmodus rotundus. Next base: position 207,930,613 of record NC_071387.1, on the reverse strand, counting down.
TTTTCTTCTAAGAACTGGGCTTGAAATTCCATACCCTCAAGATGTGAAACTGCCTATGGTATGAAATAAAATCCCCAGGGCCAGGGAATTTCAGAGTGGTATAAGATTATATTTCATTTTATAATGTCCAAAGAACCCTAGGAAAAAATGTTCATAGCAGTTCAGAAGTATGACCTTGAAATTAGTCACATGAATTCTAGGCATAAACCTGAAAATTAGCTCATGACCAAGGTTTTCCTGCACACAGTCAATACCGTAGTCAGATTTCAAAAGCTGCTCAATTAGGAAGCTTTTAAAAGAACTAGTACTAGTTATCCACATATTCACGTGGAAAGTGATTCTTAAAATGAATTGTGACATTTTGAATTAAGGGCTGCGAATTGAATGTTCGGGCTCTTCATTCTCAAATGTGGACGCTGTTAGGATGTCCTGTATGTTTTCCCAGTAGTGGTTGTAGCCATGAACAGCAACCTTCCGTTGTTTCTTGCTTGGTTTCCCTTGTTACCAAGAGGAATTTTAGAGTTGGTAGGCGAAATTGAAACGTTCTCCATGTGGCTAAAGCAAAGATAATAGATATATGAGAGAATTAACCTTGGCAGAAAGCACAGGTCTTACCATATGACAGCCTTTCCTAAAAACACTTCCTAATTTTCCCATTGCCTGCTGAGATTTGAGCCAGGTGGGGCATGGCCAAGGCGCGGGCATGACTATGAGGTTAATAAAAAATAGTTTGCATTTATTCAGTGCTCAGTACGCACCAAGCACTCTACAGCAATTTACTCTTGTAGTGCTCGCACGTATTGGTAGCTCTACATTTACAGAGAAAGAAACTGAGGCACAAAGAGGCTGAGGGACGTGTCCAAGATAACACGGTTAGCCACTGACCCAGGATTTTGGCAGCAGATGCGAAAGTACAATGCCTACCAGTCAAGGTCACAGCCAGTTATCCTGAATACACCTTCTACCTCCCAAGTCAACTCAGAATATGTAGATCCCATGATGCAACATGTTTCTCCCCAGTGGGTTTGCTCTACATGTGCTTCTTTTTAGAGTATTTGGCTTGAAGTGTCTTAAAATCATAACTTTTAAACTATATTAAAGATAAAAATATGTAGCAAGCTTATATACATTTCAAAATATTGTATAACTTGTCACAAATAGACATTTGGAACAGACAAAATTCTTAGCAACTGAATGTTTTCCTCAATAACTTTAAATTAATATAGGAGTTCAAATGAGATCTTTTACCATCTACTCATGCTTCTGTTAAAAATTACTTTACAGTTCCTGTCTATGACATTTCCTTTTAATAATTAACTAACAAACATGATGAATTAAACATGCATTGCATGTATTTTTGGCAATAGTCAAATTTGAGGTATTGAATATAGTTATTTCCGGTTGTATAGTTCTAGAACACAGTGACATTTAAATAATGTTAGAGATAACTACTAAGTGTTAGAGTTTGAATAATACTGCCCTTTATGATTTCTAACAATACCATAGACTCATTATTTCATGTGATTTTATCATCCTATAGAGCTCTGACATATTCCATTTACATTGTAAATGGTATAAGATATGTATAAACTATTAAAAATAAAGTTTATCTCCATGATGTAGTTGTAACTTAGATATATGCATTTCCTAAGTTAGGAGTCCTATGCAGGATAAATTTCCTTTTTTTCTTGCTTTCAAAAATTGAGCTATCAATAGCTAATAATAATAATAATAATAACACTAGAGGAAAAAAAGTTACTGAGTTTCCTAGTTTAGGAAAATACTTTTATCAACATCATCTTTTTGATCATTACTTCCTTATTCATAATTCATCATTCATTATTAATATTTCCACTTTAATTGTTTTTGCTTTCTATCAAAAGAATTTTGCCTATCCCAGGGATAATTACTGAAAGACTTCATTGTATTTTTTCCAAAGAATTTTGAATATGTTAGAAAAATATGAAAGACTTGATTCAAAGAAGTGAAGTAGATTCTCTTGGCACAAAACCATGGTTACTCATATACAGATTGTTCCTTTGAATCACAAAACTCATAGGCTGGGTAAACATACTTGCACACCAACCAAAATATAACCTAAAATCATAAGATCATACTTTAATTACTCCATTTAGGGCTTGCCTTGTGAAAGAATAAACAAATGGGACCTCATCAAGATAAAAAGCTTCTGCATGGCTAAAGAAAACAGCATTAAAATAAAAAGAGAACCAACAGCATGGGAAAACATATTTGCCAATGATACCTCAGACATGGGCCTGATCTCCAAAATATATAAAGAACTCACACAACTCCACTCCAGAAAGACAAACAACCCAATTAAAAACTGGGCAAAGGACTTGAACAGACACTTCTCCAAGGAAGACATACAGAGGGCCCAGAGACATATGAAAAGATGCTCAGCATCACTAGCCATCAGAAAGATGCAAATTAAAACCACAATGAGGTACCATCTCACACCAGTCAGAGTGGCCATCATAAACAAATCCACAAACAAATGTTGGAGAAAATGCGGAGAAAAGGGAATCCTAGTACATTGTTGGTGGGAATGCAGACTGGTGAGGCCACTGTGGAAAACAGTATGGAATTTCCTCAGAAATCTAAAAATGGAATTGCCCTTTGACCCAGCAATTCCATTGCTGGGATTATACCCTAAGAACCCTGAAACATCAATCCAAAAGAATCTGTGCACCCCAATGTTCATAGCAGCACAATTTACAATAGCCAAGTACTGGAAGCAACCCAAGTACCCATCAGCAAATGAGTGTATCCAAAAACTATGGTACATTTACACAATGGAATTCTATGCAGCAGAGAGAAAGAAGGAGCTTATACCCTTTGCAACAGCATGGATGGAACTGGAGAGCATTATGCTAAGTGAAATAAGCCAGGCGGTGAGGGACAAATACCATATGATCTCACCTTTAACTGGAACCTAATCAACAAAAGAAAAAAGCAAACAAAATATAACCGGAGACACTGAAGTTAAGAACAATGTAACAATAGCCAGAGGGGAGTGGGGAGGGGATAGTAGGGAGAGGGGTTGACAGGAACTACTCTAAAGGACACATGGACAAAATCAAGGAGGAGGGTGGAGGGGGGGAGGGAGGTGCGTTCGGCTGGGGTGGGGTGGAGGGATGGGGAGAAAAGGCAGACAAATGTAATTGAATAACAATAAAATTTTTTTAAAAAGAAAAATAAACAGTAATAAATTTTAAAAAAAGAACTTGCCTTTTAATTCGCTGTAAAATATCATACAAAAATTTTTGAATGTAGTAAAATGTATGTATTTGTAATATAAGACTATATGACATAGAAGTCTTACTTGGTAAAGTGAATTAAGGAAAACTCATTACTTAATATTGAAAGAACAGGAAAATCAGGCAAAGGAGTCAGCTGTGAAGAATGTAAGCCACTTTGAATCACTACCGGCTCCCCTTGTGTGCATGACAACGGCACTCCTTCCGCAGTGGTGCGTGATGGTGTTCCTGTTTGCAGAAGTCTTCTTTGGGGCTTCAGCTCCAAAATTACCGTGCACCCTGTAGCTCATTAAATCTGCATCTTCCAGTTCACAAAGAAAGGGAATAAAGTGTGCTGTTAAGACCTGTACTTTCAAAGCAAATTCTTTTAGAAAAATTTTCTGGTGTACGTTCTCAAGTGCGCAGGATGTGCTCGATATTTATATGTTGAGGGCAGATTGATTGCTTTATCTACACTCAAGCAAGCACATTCACCGAGCTAGCAAAGCAATGCGGTGTGTGTGCTATTCCTTATTTGGATTTGATAAATGATTAAATCCTATCAATCTGTCCTGTATTCAACGTATCTAGGAATATAAGAAAGCCAGATTTCAAAAACATGCTTTTAATAAATTATTTTCAATCCAGAAAATTGTATTATTTGGTGCCAAAGAGAAGAGACTTTTATTTTAGGAAAACCTAATTTCTAGCTTAGAAATTGCTAGCGAAGATTTCTCACAGTTTATAAAGGGACATCAACAAGAGTCTTAATATAGACAAACAGATCAATTGATCAAGCCACTCTCTGTAATATAAAGTAGATAATCTCAGACTAACCTAGAGGGATTTGGCATCCTCAGAAATGTAGGCACATCTTTTCAATTAATCCCACCTTATTTTGTATATTCTGACTCATTCACTGGTGGGTCCCTGGGAATTCAACATGAGCAGGTTTTGCCTCTCTCTCTCATCCACCCGAAGCCCCTCAATCCGATGAACTCATTTCTTCACCTCAAGGTGTCTCATTCTACGCTCCACACACAGCAGGGAATCAAGTCTTGTTAACTAAGGTAAATCTGTATATTAATTTCTGACACTGTTAAGATTCTGAATTGATGCAGAATTCAAGCATTTTTAAGAAATCTGTTCCATTCGATGTTTGTAGAAATCTGACATTTAGGTTTTCAATGACTGTAGATATGATTATCTGAATCTGATCTTCACGTAGAGTATAAGGTGACAATACTTGTTTAACATGTTTTGAAAGATAAGTTATAAGTGACACTAGTTCAGCAAAGATTGGAGCACACACTGTGAAGGGCAGCGCTGGAACATGGAAGTAGCTTATAGTGCAATGAGGGGAACACAATTCCAAAATCAAATTATTTCAATATAATATGGTGTCTCAGCTGAGTTTTCTCCAAAAACTATTGCCTTAGGGGAGGGCATGACTATTAGTGGTTTGTGTAGGAACAGGATCCCAGGGAGCAGAAGCACAGAATGGGGGCGCGATCATGCTGGGGTTATTTGAGGAGTCTTAGGTAATGCATTTTCCAAACTGTGAGCCCCACCGGCCAAGAGGAGGAAGCCCTCGTCTATCAGCTCCAGTCACACGTAGGTCAATCGTGACTCCATTCACTTCAGGAAAATTCAGGCTGCACATGTGTAAGAGCTGGCAGGTTACCATAGCAATCCCATGCTTAATTAACACCAGAGAAGCCTGGGGCCGTTGCCGAGAGGTAAGAAGCACAGGCTTCAGGCAAATCCCTGCCCAGGTGCCACAGATTACTTGGGTTCTGTCATTCCTGCCAAGCACTGGCTGAAGTTCAAGGTAGAGAAGAACCAAGGGTGCTAAAACCAAGGGTGACATAAAAGCAAGGAGAAGGAACCTTTGAAATCCAACTGGGCCTTTAGGGAAGATATCTGAGACAATATTATGCCCAGGTAAAGAAAAATAAAAATGTAAGAAGATGATAGTAGATGCTCAAAATGAACTTGGACCTCAAGGATTATGATTAAGAATCTCAGGCTTCAGTGACCCCGAGGTGCAAATTCGGAAGGACCACCACCTCTCCAAGGACTCATTGAGCTGGAGCCATTTCACAAGACCAGACTCACTCCAAGCACACCAACGAGGTCCAAGGACGGGTGGCGGGGTTGCCTCTTGATGGATTACGGTGTTTGTGAAGAGGGGCACTCTCCCCCTCCACACTCCCTGGAAAAGAGCGGTGCCCCCTCTTCCAAGACATGGGCTGAAGGGCCCTCAAGCGTCGCTTGGTTGTCCGCGCACTGAGGCACTGGATCTGAACAGAGGGTTGGGAGGGAAGCCATGGTGGGGCACTTCTGGAAGTAAGTCCAGCACCACTTCACTCTTGGGTTCTAAGTTGCACTTGGAAATAGGAAAATGAGTCCAGAAGGTTATAGTAAAGCCCAAACAGGGGAGACGGGGGAGGGATGGCAGGAGGCCCTGGATGTCAGACGAGAGACTGTGTGCTGTATAGTCCAGGTGGCAAGGTCACGGAATGGAGAAGAGAGGTGAGCTGTGTGACCTCAGGGCTGTGCCTAGCTGGCGGGGAGGGGCACAGTCACACAGCGTTGGGGAGTTGCTCCAGGAGGCCCTCTCCTCTGGGGGTCCTGTTGGAAATAACACCTGCCCACACTAAGCCCAGGAACAAGCTAGAACCACAGCCCCGTGAGCCAAACACGGGACCACCAGGCCCAAAGGTGCATCCAAGTGCGTCTGTGAGTGTGTGGTGGTGGAGAAGCACACCAGCCAGCTCCCCCTCAGTCTCCACAGGAAGTAGCCTGTACTTCAGGCGGGAATCAATTGGAAATGAGCATTTTAAAACAAACAGTCCTGACCTTTAAGAACTTCAATTAGACTGTGTAAATAAACAAAGGTCAATGAAAGCTATAGAACTGGACTCAGGTGGCACATGAATGGGACCCATTACACACACAGAGAACAGGATGTACTAGACACAGGTAGCATCCGCTATTAGAATACAAACTTATATTATATCCCTGTGACTCCTTAATATTTATTGAGTCCTTACTATGTGTTCCACCCTTCCTAACCCCTTCACATGTGTGATTTCATCTAAAGATAAGAATTACTTTTGAACCCATTTTACGGGTAAGGCAACTGAGAGTTAGAGAGGTTAAGTAACTTTTCAAAGACCCCACGTTAGAGTCCAGATTTAGAATCCAGCTGCAAGGCTGACTCCGGCGTGAACACTCTCCTCTGCCGTGCTGTCCCTCTTGGGCAGGGCGGTGCGAGCAGACAGAAGCGCATGGGCGCTGTGGGGGTATGAAGCAGTCCGACACGCACGTGCAGTTACCTGAAATGGGGCATTGATACAGCATGAACAGCAAGGTGGGGGTAAAGGGAGACCGGGGCTCAGAGGTGGGTCCGGGACGCCTCCCAGATTCCACACTCTCCCAGATTCAGAAGGGGCTCTCTTTCTTGTTCCCTGCATAGAAGCTAGAATACTCAGTACGGCTTAAAAGTACTAATATTTTTCATGCTACTGATCAAAAACCAGGATTCTGTTATTATTTGTAGATTCTATTTAAAAAACCCAAGACACATAACCCATATTTGGATATCAGGAGACACTCCTCAATAGCACGAACCATCTTTATGAGCAGCGACACCACCTTTCCATTTGCCTAGCGTATTCAGATCAGCGGGAGTTGGGGGTGAGAACAGTTGTAAAACTGAGCAATTTGGAAAGTGTACAGAAACACAAGGGTGGGGGTCCAATAGGACTATACATGCTTTTCTTCCTGCCAAGAATCCCAAAACATAGAGAATTGCATTGTGCCCCTTGTTAGCTTTAAGTAAGACCAGACACGTCAGCTGATCTTGAGTGCCTAGCTAGGATCCACTTCCTGCAGGACTGGAGGGAAGACTGCATGATCTCTACCAAGGATCTCCTCATTCTGTTCCCAGTTGGGGGATGTATTTCCCATCTTCCTACAAAGCCACAGCGTGCACTTTGCTTATCAGCCTTTGTATGCCCTCCTCCGTGATGAACGCTAATGTGAAGACAAAACCAATAGAGGATGTTATCCTTATTGTTGTGGAGCTTAGGGTGTAGTTGGTAACACCTATAGGTAGCAAACAATTCGAAACTAAACTAACAATGTGTAATCATGCAATAGATTGTGTGGAAATGTACCACGTGGACACTGGAGTATAAAGAAAGGATGTCTGAGCCTTGCATTTCGTATGCATAAGAGATGGATATCAATGCTCACCTCACAGGGTTGTTATGAAGATTAAAGGCTGTAATTATATGTTATAGCTAAGAGGCACATTATATGTCCTTGCTGCGTGTTATTTAAAATACCATCCAGGCTTGGAGTAATTTAAAAATATTTTCCCCCTCATTTATATGGAGATCCTATAATGTACCAGGTATTGAGGATACATTGGTGAGTAAAACCAAAGTGGGTTCCACCTTCATAAAGCTTAAATTCTAGCTGAGAAAGAAAGAACACAATTACATAAACATATAAGAAAATATCAAACAATGCTATGCTAATGGCCAATAAAGAAGAAAAGTAATGTATTAAAGAAAAGGAGTTATTTTAGATTGGACAATCCAGGAAGGCCTTCTAAAAGACTGGAATTAAAGTTGGAAGCTGAATGAGAAGAGGAGAAGAAGGAACCAGCTACGTTCCTATCATGTGATCCTCAAAGGACAAACTTAAAGATTTCTGGAAGTTCCTAATGAGCACAAGTTAGTTATCCCAGTGCTACTTCCAGACCACTGATACCAACTTCCTCAAAATAAAAATGCATCCCATGATCTCAAAGCACCCGAACACAAGCCCAGTGCTTCTGTGGGGAATTCCTTTTGCTTGTGTGTGTGTGTATGTGCACGTGTGCACGCGTGGATATACTGGGTGTGTGATTTACACAATGCAATCACTGCTAACCTGCTAGACTTTCTACTTGAAATGATAATTCCATGCAAATGACTTGCCGTCAGGATGACACTTTACAGAATGTTAAGTTCTATCAACTAACGTGATGGTTTTATTCCCAGCAGTTGGTAGCACTTTGTCTGACAGTGGCCTGGGCATAATAGGGGAGCAAACTGAGTCCCAGAACTCTCTGGGGGGCCCTTCCTCTGGCACGAGCGCTTTCCTGCAGCTCATCACCTAACTACAGGTACAAGAGGTTGCCCGAAAGTAACAGCTCTGTCTGTGGCCGTGAACTGATTTGGGTGGGAGGTAGGTTAAGAGAATGAAATGAAAAGAATGTGGATGTGCTGAGATCCACATCACAACCTCATGAGGCAGCTGCACTTCCATGGGCGATGATCAAGAGCCGTACTGTTAATCCATGGTGACCTCACAGGACCCTGCCATGTTTGGATGGTATCTTTTTATAAATTTGTTAAAGAGGTTCCTACTGACCTCTTTTGTTGTAAGGAAATCTATGGAATACTTAAATACACAATCAACATAATCAACTGAGTTTAAGAAATTTGTGAAGGAGTCCCTTTATGACCTTAAGGAAATGGTCGGATTACAAGGATGACACAGGTTAGCAAAGCTTGTCCTGAACAGGGTAGCTGGGCGGTAACTGGCCAACAAATGGAGTCGATTTATCATCACTAATAAATGACTCCATTATCTACACTGCACTGTTTTTCTGAATGAGGTCATATTCCAGAATATGCTTCAGTATCCACCTCTAGATGTGGGTAAGGACATGTAATGCAAATACACAGCTCCGTACGTTCTTTCGGTAACTCTTTGTGACAAGCCTTATGCAGCTCTGTTGCTGGCTCAAAGTCAGTTCTGGTTTCCAGAATGAATATGTTTTGTAAATTTTCACACCTTACCTGCTGCTAAGTTTCTTTTCCAGTGGGGATGGAACAGCAGAGAAAATAACGCAAAGTGTTTGGTAACGGGCTGTACCTCCTCTAGTGGCACAAAATCTTCCGAGTGAGGAAGCGATGAAGCTCTGAAGAACTGAACTGCTGAAGTAGAGGATGAACTTCCACACCTGCTAAGAAGCCACGCAGGTGGGCATACGAATGAACGCGCCCATATGTGCTAATAGACTGTGCCAGTAGTAGGGGCGACTTGTACTTGCCTGGTGAGTTTACTTTTAGGTCATTTGTTCCTCTTGGATCCCCATATCCACGTGACAGAATGACTTGAGGATAGACTAGTCCAGAAGTATGTTGGCAGCAGGATAATAAATAAATACAAAGAAAGCTTTTTTAAAAATATGGAAACTTTCATACTTTAGATACGTGGGAACCCAGTCATTGGGGGACTGACAATTGAAACAGGCCTGTGTTAATAATTCAGTTTGGACATTTGATAGCTTGGTGACATCGGACAGGTTCTCTACCTTTTCTAAATTCAGTTTCCTTATTTGCAAACTGGAAAGAGAAGTGCCTATCTCACAGGAGCATGAGAATTAAAAAAGAATGTCATAGACCTAAAAGCTTGAGTATCCTTAGTGTTCAATAGATGGTAGTCATCAAATGATCTTTGGCATCTAGGGCAAGTTTTGGAAGGACTGCTACTCAATTTAATTCACAGACAGCAGCCTCTTATACTGTAATTCTTCCTGTTATTTCTTTTTTCAAGTTATTTTTAAGACTTTCTCTTTCTCTCTTTCCCTCTTGCTCCACACACACACACATGCACACACAACTTTGTAAGCTTTTGTTTTGCACCTGGCTGTCATCGTGGTGGGGTAGGTGTAACAGCCTCCTTCTGTCACCCTCTGCCTTTCCACTGTCCCCTTTCTCTCAAATCCATCTTCCATGCTGATTTCTTCAGAGGTTCCAAAGATATGATTCGCATCTCCTAGTTTAAGAACTCACTTCTCACTGAGTACCACACGAAGCCCACCTTTCTCTCACTGTCTTCCCACTTTCTCGACAATCCAGTCACACCCTCCTATTGGCAGTGATCACTGACAGTTAGCTGTAGGCCTGGTGACTTCAGAGTCACCTATTTCTCCACTCTCTGACACTTCCTCTCATAAAGCTTACCTTTCTTGTCTCCATTATGCCAAGGTCTTTCTTGCGCAGCACATTCCTGTAACGTATTCACACTGCCTAGAATGTTCTTTCGCATTCTATAATTATGATCTGCTCTGAGATCTTGCTGTTATTAAGAGAAGTTAACTTCCAAGTTTGTCTGTTCCACGCTGTTACAGGTTGCGTTCTCCAAAGCCAACTTTGACATGGGGTTGCACACGCAGAATGTAGAACAAGGAGGTCCCTTGGAGTCAAAACCTGCAGAATGGAGACCAAGAAGCAGGACCAGGCCACGGGAAGAACTGAAGCACCCAGCAGGCCCAAGCACAACTTCAGGGGACCTCAGCGGGAGCCCTGGAGTGAAACAGACCCATCCCCATTGTCCTGAGTGAGGTGGGAAAGCTCTGGCCTTTCAAATCCTTCTTTAGTCTATCAGTTCCTATAGTCCTACCTCAGAGAGGTGCAAAGCTGGCCATGGTGTTTTTCTGCAGCTGAGGTCGGTGCCTGAAAGAACAGATAGGGGAAGGCTGCCAGTACTCTCAGCAGCTGGGACAACAACTTCTTTATCGAAGGAGCACCTGAAGAGTGTGTCCCCTTGTATATCACATGCCCAATAAACCAAAGCTAGTTAATTGAGCTAAACATGACCTTAGTGATCTGTGATCTTCTGCTGACCAGAGAGCACTGTATGACTTCAAGGACAGGGGTCTGTGTTCCGTGCGGGAGAACAGCGTGCCTCAATGGTGAGCCATGTGTGTGAGAAAGCATGACCAGAGAGGGAGTTTTATCCCAGAAAATGACCTTCTTTGTATCTCGTGGACTGGTTGAGGAAGCAGCGAGTTTATCGGGGAATGATAAAGACCTTCTGTTCATAGCCATGCATCCTGGTGCTTACTTACATGCCAAAACAAACGCCACAAAGTTTAGGGATGTAAATCAGGAGAGTATTTTCCGTATGAACTTTGCATTTGCCCTAAGAGCCCCCAGATAAGACAACTCATCACCTCCAGACACCCCGCAGTCACATTCCCCCCCCAGAATACTATTGCTAATAACAACTTTAAATAGCTCTGTGAGAGCCTTAACCTTCTCCAGGATGCTCATCACATTGATTTCTCAATAGTTTGAAGCTCTGAGTTCTCATATTTTATGGTGACATTTTTCTGTCAGACAATTAAGTGTGTTTATCTGAAGCTGAATTCATGCATAGAGAACAGCAGCAACCCTGTACTCAGAAATACCACTGCCTGTTCGCTCGTTTTAATATCTCTTTCAAAGTGTATTTTCAAATACTTAAAAAAACTCTCAAACCTCATGTATTATGTTGCTTTTTCTGTAATCAAGTAATACCACATGGTCATAGTTGGTGCAATTGATTTCTCTTGTTTTATCATGACCTCAATTCAACAAATTCAATAAATATTTACTTATAACAAGACACTGTACCGGGCACATAGGGTATGCAAATATAAACTTACTACAGGGCCTGGGCATTTACTGGATTGAATTTTTGGAAGCAATTATGGTATTGGTAAGAGAAATAAGATACATATTGAACAGCAGTAATTCAAATGAGAATTCCATCACCATTGATTGAGGAATTGGTAAAGGCTTCTTGGAGGAGACAGTGTCAAATTTTGCCCTTGAAGATTGGATGGTGGTTTATTTATTTGTTTGTTTATTCATGTATTGAAAGTTTGCAGATAAATGATGTTCATTATAACAAAATTAGGAAATACAAAAAGCTAAAATAATAATAAAAGTATGCACAACCCTAGGAAGCATGGTTTGTTGACTGTTTTACTTAATCTATGCTTGTCTGTCAAAATCATGTTAAGTGTTCACCCTAGTCAGGTGACCTTCACCAACTCGATGAGTGATTTTGTACTGAAACAAGATGCAGAGATGTAGCATTTGTACTTTTCCTTATTGTGATCGTCACTGGTCCTACATGTCTTTGGATTCTACACACAGGTTGTATTTTTATTTCTAGGCATAAGTCTCAAGCCAGAAGCGAGTGTTACACAGAGTTTATTAATCCCTCAGCCAAATGGCTCAAGTATGTGACTTTCCATGACCTTGAACTCAACACATTGGCAAGTCACTGTATCTACTCAACATACTGTAGGATTTAGCAGAAAAAAACCACGAGGCAATAATAACAGGAAATGTTCATATTATATCCTGGGTTAACAGTCCACACACAAAAAGAACATAAGTATCTAATTTTCTAAAATGCAAACATAGAATGAAAGAGCAGGTGAGTAACCATTATTCAGTAATGACTCTCCTTTGTCACCTTTCTCAATTTATAGATTTTAGTTTTTTAATGTTTAAATTGGAATAATAGTATTTGAGATAGGCTCGATGCCTTCACATTTTAGTGATTCTGCATGCAATATCTCTTTAGCCTCATAATGAGTAGGTAAAAAAATTGTAAAAATTCTCTTACTTTTACATATTAGAAAATGGAGATGTTGAAAGTTCATGGGAAAATTTATTGTCAAGTAGCAAGTTACGTGTGAAACTTGCACTAGAAATCAGGTCTCAGGCTCCATTTTCAGTGTGCTGGAAATGTAGTTTTTAGATGCGAAACCAACCAATTTTCTTCTCACTTTTGAATAATAATATCTGGTGAATCACCTTAGAAGAGGAGCATTTTCATAGCTCTCACCTGAATGAACTATTGTTGAAATGCTATTAGTTTTTGGCAATAGGCCTGAACTGAAGCCCTGACATATGGGAATAGAAAACCTTTTCACTCCTCGCAGAAAACATTTATTTTTCCTGGCAGTATATCTTCAAGGTAGCTGCCGGATGGTGTTAATAAGCTCAGGAGGAAGGACCTAGAAGGGTGGCAAACTTAGGTGTGAAATTCAGCTGTTCCTGATGTAAAATAAAACCCATAGGTAGCGAAGAGCCCTGAACTGAGAGAGAATACTGTGGCTCACAGAGTTTAATAAAACCCACTTCACATTACCTTGGGGGATTAGGTGAAACACGCCAGCTTAGCTTCAACAGTGTTCAGTGTGACTTTTTCTCATTTTAAAGTAAAAAAAAAAAAAAAAAAAAAAGCGTCATCAAGCTCACAGATGAACTTTCTGGCCATATTTTTTTATCATTCCTCAGGAAAAAATGTTAAACTAAAACCCCTAAGTTATGATAAAGCATTCAATGTCTCCATGAGAACTATGTGGAGAGAATATGTTGTCACAAAGGAAAGAGAACCAGAGTTTAGGAAAAATGATATTGACCATAAGTCTTTTGGGGTCTGAAGTAGAGCAAAATATATTTCTGAAAGGACAAATTGCATGGCCAATGCCAGGACAGGGAGGGTGGCAACGAAGGTCATCAGAGCACTAGTAAGTAGGATTTATATGGAGAAGTATTTGAATAATTGAATTAGAGAAAGACATGATTAAGGGTGACAACAACTTTCAAATAGGTTGACTTTTTTCAGATGGCACTAATCACTTATCATTTGCCTTGAATGGAGAATAAATTATACAAATTTAAGTGACAATGTGAGGAGTTCGGTAGGAAAGAGTGTTATTTAGCTAGCATGTGTGTGGGCGCCTGGAACTTTGTAAGCTTCCTGATAAGTACTTGGGCTATGAATGTGAGTGTCACTGGTTGATTTGCGTCCCCCCAAAAAGACATGCTGGAGTCCTCACCTTGGATACCTGTGATGTGGCCTTATTTGGGAACTGGGTCTTTGCAGATGTAGTCAAGGTAAGATGGGGTCATTAAGACGGGGTCATTAAGGTGGGCCCTGACCCGCCATGGATGGTGTTCTTACACCAAGAGGGAAATCCGGACACGGACAAAGAGAAAGGAGAGCAAGCGGTGTGAAGAGGGCGACACGCACAAAGGGAAAGCCAGGTCGAGACAGCACGTGGGCTGTAGGGATGGGAAGGCCATGTGAAGACAGAAGCTGGGACTGGAGTCTTGCTGCCACAACTCCACGAATGCTTGTGGCTGCCGGAAGCTGGAAAAACAGGGAAGGCTCCTCCCCTAGGCCCTTGGCCTGTCCCAAACCTTGAATTTGGACTCCTAACCTACAGAACTCTGAGACAATAAATTTTTGTCGTTTCCAGTCACCCAGTTTGTAGTAGTACCTTGTTGTGGTAGCCCAGGAAACCAATATCGTGAGTAAGACACCACCTCAGGCTCTGAGAGTCCAAACCACGTTAGTGAAAGTGAAGAGGTGCAGCTGCATCTCTCTGTGCCGTCCTGTCTCCGTGCTGTCCTTGACCCCTCCACCCGCAAAGTCCTGCCTCTCCTCCAGACTCATCTGCAGCGCTACTTTCTGAGAGCTTTCTTCATTCTCAGATAATGAAGATTGATTTACTCAAATAGTATGTATCTTTTTGAATTATAAAGATGAATTTTAATATTTATTTCTCAAATACCTCTCATGAGCCACACCTAATGCTCAGGACAATGCTTGGCACAGTTTCCTGACAGTGAATGAATGAATGATAAAAGGAGTAATGAATGTGGGTCATGTTCAAGAACTGGAATCCCCTTATCCCCAGTATGTAGTACTACCTGAAACAGAGAAGCTCCGGGCTTAAATTTTATATGATTAAATTCAATGGGGTAAGTGCTCTAATTACCATATGTACAAGATAACATGGAAACACAGAGGTGTGCATAATTAACTTGGACTGCAGAAGTCAAGGGAGAGAGGCTTAAGATGCTTCTGAAGTTCTGTTCTGACAAGTGTTATAAAATGCTGCCCATGCAAATGAGATGTATAATGTAACCCCAGAATTTCCTTTCTGCCTCAATGAATATAAATTTTGTTAATGTTTCAACTGTGACTTCTGGGGTTAACAACACAGAGAAGATCTGCGGCGTACAGAACACTTCATATATTAATTTTCTTTGCCCATCTCAATTTATGCATCCGCACTCTGAAATTTTTCATTTGCATTTAAAGGACTGTGACCCCGCCTTGCACACCCGACATGAAGAACAAGCTGACTGACAGGGTTGGTCTCTTTTGCGCACAATTTTACATTCACAGCTAGCTCTGCGTCCCCAAACGTCGCCTGACCTAAAGGAGACTGAGAGGATGCTTTTATGTAACCAGCAGTGGACGCCCGCTTTCAACTGTCCTTTCTAAATCACTGAGGATGTCTTTGGCTTATTTATGGAGGAAGAGTCCGATTTCAAATAGTTACTCTGCTGGGCCAGCAATTAAAATCCAAAATTTTACTCATCTATATTCTCATTTTAAGGAGAGAATGCCTGGAATGTTCTTTGGTTCCCTCAGGTAGTCCTGCAAGGTCATAACAGCCACCGAGGAGGCGACCCAGTGCTTTCCTCCTCACGGCGAAGCCTGCACCTCAGGACTCAGCAGCTTCTTCCCTGATTTTCCTTCTCCACCTGCCGGGGCAGTTTCCACTTCATACAGAGGCTGCACTTAGTCCTCCACACACCTCTGTTTGCTGGAGTCCGACTGCTTCTTGTCACCCGGTCACCTGACCACCTGATGGCCACGGCCGACACGCTCTTCACCTCAGCTCTCTCCTTGCCCATCAGCTTCTGTTTCTGGGAGAAGACAGGCAGCGCAGACATGCTCAGAAGGTGAAGGTGACACCCCGATGTCTGCGGTGAGGGCAGGTGACGAGGACTTGTGGGCGGGGCATTGCAGCAACCACAGACTCCCTCCTTGGGGGCTGGGGAGCAGCCAGTGCTTGTAGATACTAAGCAGGTTCTGATCTCTGGAGTCCTCCAGGCCCCTCTGAGTTTGGGGGCTCCAGCTTACTTTTTGCTGTTTCGGTTTGTCCCCCTTTAACTGAATAAACAGCAGTTACAGCTGATTTTCTTCTTCTACACTACAGCCACTTGTACCCCACTTCTTCTTAACCTAATGTTAAAAATGAACTTTAATTTGAGAAATTAGTAATTGACAGGAATGGATGGGGATGGAAAAAATGGCCCAGATGTATGACAGGTGGCAGGGAAAAGCCCAACCAATGTGGAAAAGAGGATACAGATAATCCATGAGGATAAACAAAAAATTGAGAATAAGAGAAAACTTAGTCTTTAAAAACATGTCAGTGTTCCAGGAACGATATCAATATGATCTTACTGGTATAGAATTTACAAAGAATTTTGCATAATTATCTCATTTGACATTCAGGATAATACTGTAAGGCAGTTATTATTGTCACTTAATTATGAGGAAATCAAGAATAAGAGAGGCTAAGTGATTCGACAAAATCCACAGTACTAAAAATACCCAAGGGCAAACACTAAAAATCAAGTCTCGGGACTCCAAGGACACGCTCATACCGCCACACCCCAATGATGAAGCAAGCAACACGTGATCGTACCTGCCCCTGGGAACTGGACTGGAGGAGGCGCTCTGGCTTCCCAATGACTCACAGTGACTACTCGAGTTTTCAAAGCTGCAAACCAACGACTCCTGGTGCTGTGTCAAATTAAGTCAGCTGAGGATTGTTAAATGGTTAACATGCCCAAGGCCCAATAAAGGGAAAAGTACTCTATATCTAGGCTTTGCATACTCTGTGCTGTGCCGGTTCATATTCCAACAGCCATAACCATGTTTTAACTAAACCCCGATAGAAAGGAAAGTTATGGCAAAGGTACAGACCTGGTGGCAGGTGTGCACCCTCCCAGGTGACCAATATGAGTGCTACCTATCTTAGTTCCAGTGGACTCTCTGTGTGCATGTTTGTGCATATGCCTGCATATCCATGCACATGAGAAGTGGAGCAGATCCCCTTGCTCACAAATGTGCAATGATTTTATAGGGTCTCTGATTTGGAAGAAACCTCAAAGATTATAAAAGAATACAGATCAGAAACATCGTTCCCTCTGAAGCTATACCATTCTCAAATTTTATTATGGGAAACGTCTTTCTGATGCCGAATTAAAAATCCATCTCTCTTCCAGGTTGGCTCTAGGGGACATTCTCTGTTGACAGCTCTTGAATACTTATGGATTCTTATCATTCACTATCTCTCAGAAACCTTGTCTTCTTCAAGGAAGATATTCATAGTTATTGCAATCATTTCAAACATGAAATAATTGTCCTTATATATGTGCTCCATGCTGTTGAACCCCCCTTCAAATGGGGCATTTATCTTAGTGACAATGACACAGACGTGTTTAACTTGATGCCACCTTTGGGAGACTCATTACTTGCCTTTTAGAAATGGATTTGGCTCTTGGGGCAGCTGTACCTCTATACTAATATTTACTTCATTCTGCTTAAGGGAACTTTTGTATCCTTAGTACATGAACTCCTAAGTCATTCTATACTTGTACAGTTGCTTTGAGCTTAAAGTCACTTTTCATTTAGCATTTAGTAACTTCAACCTTTTAAATTTCAGCTCATTGTTTCAGTCTGCCCAGATTCTATGGAATTTGGATTCTGTCATCCTGTAAATGAGCTGTCCTACTCACATTTATATCATCTTCAACACTGACGAGAACACATCATCTTTCTTTGTTTTTTGTGGTTCACGATGCTCAAGTGAAGCATTTCTTGGCTAACTCAAGAAATAGCCATATCAGCTTGCAATCAATATAGGAATCAGAACTCTCTGTGTGGATAGCGTTTAACCAACATCAACCCCACCAAACGGCACTGACTCCTGGAACAAATTGCCCACCCGGTTACAAATATGGTATGGTACTGCCTGTATTTATCCCACACTAACCACCTTCCTTTTCTTTGATGTGTCATGGTCTCATTTTTTAAAGCACAGCAGTTTTGTTTAGGAATATGTTTTCTTAGCCAGAGAGTATATCTCCTGGTCTTCTTTGCACTTTGTATGGCCATCTGATCATCCTGTCAATGAAAGGGAAGTAAAAACAATCTATATCTTTCTCTTTTTCTTCCATTTACTGAGAGATGGCAATGGAGCAGTTGACTTGGATTGGTTGGAAACCTCATATCACTGATGGCAGTATTTTCCAATCAGCCCCATATTATCATCTATTATTATATTTTCAGGTCACCTTAATACAGTTGCTTAACAAATCCATATAACACAAGAGGGAGAAATATTATCAAATCTATTATACATGTACTCTTTCTTCATATTCCAATCCCATAATTTATTATTCAAGGATAATTTATGCTAATAGGTCCTTGCTTTACATGTGGGTACTCCAGAAAGCGTTGCCGATCACTTACTCGTGACGTGATGGCCATGAATGTAATTATAGATCCAAATAAATACATTCTCGACATTAGCAGAACTCAGAAAATGATAAGAATGTATACTGTAGGTGAGTTGGATGAGCACCAGGGACTCTGTTTTGGGGCATGGAGCACTGGCTTCAGAGTGGCCTTGGGTGGAGTTGGTGGACTTGGACAGCTGAAAACAGGCCCCTGTCAGGGAACTCTATGACTGAAAGGCAGCAAAGCGTGGGTTTAGAAAAAGCAAAATGAGCAGGAGCAAAAGCTGACTCTGGCTGCTGGGCGATTTTGACCAGTGAGCTACTTGCATGCATCATGCTTGGGAACACCTCACAAATGTAGGGCAACACAGGTCACCGGGGAAGACAGACCTAAAGAAGAGCTTGCAGGCTGGAAACCTTACTAGATCCAGCTCAGCCCAGGCCCTTTGTCTAGTTGATGTACAATGTTGCATCCTCCCCACCAGTCTGTCCCCTGTGAATGTAAAGAGGACTAAGGAGACAGCAGAAGCAACAACGGAAACAGTGACCAGAAGGAGGAAATATCCACCAGACACCTGCTCCTGGAGGGGACTTTATATTCCCATATCCATGTGACTCCTCACCTTGCTTTTGCTCTTCTATATCCTCTTCTCTATTTTAATAAAGGGCAGCGTCCAAATTCCTTTCTTTCATGATCTAAGAAACTTTTCCTGATGCATATTAAGGACAATTTACTCCCTGTGGTTGAAATTATTTTTGTGCACTTCTGACAATGTTATGGAAATAGAATTCACAGTTGTACCACTGGGGTAGGAGAGTCGACACTACTCCATCCTCACAGTGACGCACGATGTATCACCACCAGGAACTCTCCAATAGCAACACATCATTTGGAAAGAATGAGGTGCACAGCTGAAGTATAAACAAACGGAATGTCACCTGAAATATAGGATGCTTCCACCCCGAGGGCTGGCTCGCTCCCTCTCTTTTCTGAAAGCATCTGTTATTGCAAGAGCTTGCCAAAAATGTCACTGCCAGATTTTGCTGGACATGGGCTCTGATCATTACCAAATGACAGAAAATCAGCTGTGGGATTTATGCCCTAAGTAATCATTAGCCATGGGCCCTGCATGGGTAGAAAATACAACGTTCTTAATCTGCCTGATCTGAAAGGCCAAGCTGTGCCTCACGCTGCCTGCTCGCAAGAACTCCAGACCAGCCACAATGACTGCAACAGAAAGACAGATTTGCCCTGGAAGACAGCACACTCCTCTCCCAGCGGAGAGAAAGACAAGCACCCATGTGGATATTCTCCATGTTAGACTTAAGAAGCATCAAGAGTACTTTTTCCATATACATGAAAACCATAGAGAAAGACTCAAACATCAGTTTTATAGAATATAACAGATATGAGTGTGCCAACATTAGTCAGTACAGAAGTAAAAATTTGCTTTATTTTCTCTTCCAATTGAATGTCTACTTTTATGATATATTCAGAGTATTCTGACTAGGGGAAAAGAGTTCACAAATTCCCCTCAGTATGTTCTTCAAATACCCATTAAAAACTAGTGCAACTCAAAGACCAGAAGTTACCTTAAATTCTTTTTGGATCGCTATCACCATCCAAGTCTCTAAGTATTGAATTCTTTGGTTGGAATTCACACATTAAACATCAGAGTTGGAATGAACTGGGACTCCCGGTTTCCTGTGGCATGAATGGAACTTAGAAGAGGCCCCTCCATCCTAACAACAAGAGAAAAGTTGAACTGGAAAACAGCCATTCTTTTCCGATTTGTTAGAGAAGGAGGTCACAGGGCAAACTGCTGTTCCCCAAACTGGAGAGGAGAGACATCGGGGAATCACAGACAAACGCAGGGAATCACAACGTCCATAAGCAGAAACTTCCACAGTGTGACGGGTCTGAGAGTTAAAAGCTCCAGGGAGACCCAGCCTGAGGAGGCCCCCACCTTAGTGAGTTTTACCTCAGGGCTCCACCAAGTTCCCACATGTGTAATAAGAGAAAAACCCCCTTATGCTTCCGGTAGGGAGAGACAAAAGCACTTTGAAGTATATCAGAGCATTCTGTTCTTTTCCACAAGGCCCGGCCTCAGGAGACACCATGTTACTGAAGGCTAAGCGGCAGGGGCTTTCTCAAAGCCTGACTCCACTGGGGTGGGGGAGGGAAACATCCAATTCCAGGCCCCTCTGGCCCTCCGTCCCACCGCAGAGAGAGGAAGACTGAGCCCTGGCGAAGCTCACCCACAGTTTGGGCACAGGCTCATGCAGGACAGAGACCCCCTCAGAGCACAGAGAGTGCTTCCCCCACCCCCAGCACCTCACCACGCCGTTGCATTACTAAAAGGTTATTTATTACAGCTCCTTTTGCCTTGGCACATCATGTCCACACTTCAACAAAAACTTACAAAGCATGATAAAATGCAAAAAGCATAGTTAGAAGAGACCCAACAAGTACTGGACCAGAGTCAGATACGGAAGGAATGTTGGAATTATCAGACCAAGAATATTTTTTTAAACTATGATTTTTATGGAAAAAGTAGACAACATGGGAGAACAAATGGGTAATGAAAGCAAAAAGATGGAACTTTTAAGAAAGAATAAAAAAATGCTAAAAATCAAAAACTGTAACAGAAATGAAGAATACCTTTTATGAGGTCATTAGTAGACTTGACAAAGTTGAGGAACAATCTCTGAGCTTAAGAATATTAAAAAAGAAACTTCCAAAACTGAAAATCAAAGAGAAAAAGAGACTATAAAACAGGACCTAAGGTCCAAGAACTGTGAGAAAACTTATTTTTCTTAGTCCTAATTATCTCATAGGTAATAATAATAGCAAAATATATTAAATCGCTCACATGTACCATATGTTTGTATGTACATAATATATGTATGTGCCTATACGTACACATAAGGGTATGTAAACATGTGTGTATGCTTCTGTATAAGTGAAGTGGCTGATAGCAATGACAGAGGGGTGGGAAGAAAGAAGTAGAAATATTTTGTTATTAAAAGTGAAATGGCATAATGTTATTTGAAAGTAGACTTGAATTAGTTGTAAACATATTATCACAAACTCTAGGGTGACCACTGAAAAATGTTTTAAAAGAAATATAAGTATAGGGACTTCCAGCCAAGATGGAGGCATAGAAAAATGTCACTGCCAGATTTGGATAGCCTTCCTATTTTTCAGATGTCTTGCTCATCGTTTAGGCTGTGAATGACCAAAAGAAGGACAACAACCAATTTAAAAACAAAAAACAACCAGAACTGACAGAAAATCGAACTGTATGGAAATCCAATAACCGAGGAATTAAAGAAGAAATACTTACCCAGACCAGTAGGAGGGCAGAGATGGGCAGCCTGGTGGAGAGGACTCACGGCAAGGCGGCATCTGGAGGACCGGGTGGTCCCACCTTCATGAGCAGATAAACTGGGAGGGACAACTGGGGAGTGAGACAGACCCACAACCCAGGGCTCCAGCAGGGAAATGAAGTCTCAAACCTCTGACTGAAAACACCTGTGGGGGTTGAGGCAGCAGCAGGCGAAACTCCCAGCCTCACAGGAGAGGTCTTTGGAGAGACCCACAGGGTTCTAGAAAGTACACACACCCACCCACCTGGGAACCAGCACCATGAAGGGCCCACTTTGCTTGTGGGTAGTGGGGGAAGTGACTGAAAGCCAGCAGAGAGCAGAGCAAGCGGCACTGTTCTCTCTCAGACCCTCCCCCACACACAGCGTCACAATGCAGTGAGGTGGGTTGCCCCGCCCTGGGGAACACCTAAGGCTCCACCCCTTACTACATAACAGGCACACAGAGACAAAAAAAAAAAAAATGGCCCAAATGAAAGAGCAGATCAAAGCTCCAGAAAAAATACAACTAAGTGACGAAGAGATAGCCAACCTATCAGATGCACAGTTCAAAACACTGGTAATCAGGATGCTCACAGAATTGGTTGAATATGGTCACAAATTAGAGGGGAAAATGAAGGCTATGCTAAGTGAAATAAAGGAAAATGCACAGGGAACCAACAGTGACGGGAAGGAAACCGGGACTCAAATCAACAGTGTGGACCAGAAGGAAGAAATAAACATTCAACCAGAACAGAATGAAGAAACAAGAACTCAAAAAAAATGAGGAGAGGCTTAGGAACCTCCAGGACATCTTGAAATGTCCCAACATCCTACTCATAGGGGTGCCAGAAGGAGAAGAGGAAGAGCAAGAGATTGAAAACTGATTTGAACAAATAATGAAGGAGAACTTTCCCAATCTGGCAAAGGAAATAGACTTTCAGGAAGTTCAGGAAGCTCAGAGAGTCCCAAAGAAGGTGGACCCAAGGAGGAACACACCAAGGCACATCATAATTACACTACCCAAGATGAAACAGAAAGAGAGAATCTTAGAAGCAGCAAGAGAAAAGACACAGTTACCTACAAAGGGGTTCCCATAAGACTATCAGCTGATTTCTCAAAAGAAGCCTTGCAGGCAAGAAGGGGCTGGAAAGAAGTATTCCAAGTCATGAAAGGCAAGGACCTATCTCCAATATTACTGTCTCCGGCAAAGCTTTCATTTAGAATGGAAGGACAGATAAGGTGCTTCCCAGATAAGGTCAAGTTAAAGGAATTGGTCATCACCAAGTCCTTATTATATAAAATGTTAAAGGGACTTATCTAAAAAAAAAGAAGATAAAAAATATAAACAGTAAAATGACAACAAACTCACAGCTATTAACAACCACACCTAAAACAAACAAAAACAAAAAAACTAAGCAAACAACTACAACAAGAGTTGAATCACAAAAATGGAGATCACATGGAGGGTTGTCAGTGGGGAAGTGGGAGGGGGAGACAGCGGGAAAAGATACAGAGAATAAGTAGCATAAATGGTAGGTAGAAAATAGACAGGGGGAGGTTAAGAACAGTATAGGAAATGGAGAAGCCAAAGAAGTTATATGTATGACCCATAGACATGAACTAAAGGGGGGGAATGTAGGTGGGAGGGGGTGTGCAGGGCAGAGGGGAATAAAGAGGGAAAAAGGGACAACTGTAATAGCATAATCAATAAAATATATTTTAAAAAGATTAAAAAGGAAATATATTTGATATGCTAAGAAAGGAGAAAATGGAGTTACACAAAAAGTCCAATTAAAACCACAAAAGGCAAAAAAAAGTCAAAAATAAGAAATAACAAGGGTAAACACAAAAGAGTATATATGAAGGTATTTTATTTTCCATCTATATTAATAATTCTTTTAAATGTCATTATCTAAATACACCAATTAAAAGACAGAGATGCATGTGGAAATAGGCAGCTGATGTCATTGCTAAGTAACAGTGGGAAGAAAAGACCAACAAAAACACCAGAACAGCTCTTGGATATATCAAGCAAGATTTACTTGTCTAAAAGAAAGAGAAACCAGCACCATTAGCCTATATAGCAGAGAGAGCACCGACAGCCTCACTGAGAGGTAGACATTCTGCAATGATAAGTTCTGCAGTGAATTAAAGATGGAGTCTAAATCCTCTCCCTTTGGATGTGGGCTGGTCCTAATGACTTTCTTAAATACCAGTGCACTATGTCAGGGACTTCCAAGGGAAGGTCATAAGAAGCCTTGCACATGTGACAAAGCCTTTTGGAACACTCTTTCTTAGAACTCAGCCCCCTGAGGGTAGGAGGGAAACCCCTGGCCTCCCTCTGTGGCTGAGTCCCCGGCTGACAGCCCCGCACAACTTGCCAAGGGTGGTGTGTGAGCCATTTTATTGATGGGTCCTCCAGCCCCACACAAGCCCTTTCAGCTGATGTTCACAGAGAGGAGAGGAGAACCTGCCAACTCACGCCCTCATGGCACATTCATGAGCAAAATAAATGCTCATTGTTGCTGTAAGCCACAAAGCTTTGGAACGGTTTGTCACTTGGCCGTAAGTAACTGGAAGGACTTGTAAGTGAGGCCTCCTGTAAGCAGAACCTCCTTCCAGACCACCCTTCAGCTGGTAAAGCGGGAGTAGTCGCAGCCACGCCCTCGCAGGACAAATGCTGCAGGCCCTCTCCCCAGGTTCACCTCGTCACCCTCCGTGCCATCCAAATACAATGTGACACAGTCAGCAGAACTAGAACTGATGTCAATCAGCAGATAATCTTGGGAGGCATGCTCTGAGGCACAGTCCATGGTACCACACACAACTCCCCATTCACAGGCACCATCGGGGGAAGCTTCCAGCGAGCAGAGTTGTCTCCGCCAAAGATGTGCCTTCAGTGACCCTGAGTCCTAAAGCCTCACTCGCTGTGATCTCCAGTCTGTACCTTGCTTTCAGCCACCAATTTAGGTCCTTTCAAAACTGTTTTAAATATGGAGCATTTGAAGTTCTGTGTTTTTATCCACTAGCAAGCCTTTCATGGGGAAACTGAGAAATAGTACAAGATGAAGCAACAGGAAGCATCATGTTAGCACCAAACTTCCTCACTTAATAATTATGCTTTTCCTTGGACATTATCCTGCTGTGACTCGCTAATAGTCCTATGTATTCAACATCAGACCTTCAGGCTAGCTGTTCCAAACACAAATCTTCAAGAGAAGTGATTGTGCAAAGCTACATAACATCAAATTGTGCAAAGGATTGTAAAACTCTCTGCAGCCCGGATAAATTTGTTTCTTTTAGGATCAGCAACTTTTCCATGAAAGAAGCAAAGGTTGCCGATTTGGTTTCCTTCAATCAGAAGAGGATCTTCTTGTTTTGACTGTCGCTGCCATTTACTTCTTGGGGTTGAGACTGGACATTTGGGAAGTCTGATCTGATTGGACGATCCAGACAGGGAAAGGGAATGTCTTAGCTACACCTTTTCAAAATAATAATCTTCAAAATAATAATATAATAATATTATATAACAATAATAATTGTTATATCAAAAACAATATTATTGTAATATGCTATTTATTATGGACCAGAAATTATTTAAAATGGTTTATGTGATTAACTCAACAATGAAGTTAGGTTCTATTATAATCTCCCTTTTATAGATGAGGAAACGGAGAGACAGATATGAACAAAATTGCACGCTATCACATAGCTGTTAATTACAGGAGCTTCTATAGGAGCCGAGGTGGTTCAGCTTCAGATTTTATGCTCTCTTCTTAGCATTCTGTTGAAAGATGAAACTGTGAAGCTTGAATCAGTTTGTGTATGTGTGTGAAAGACAGAGAGAAAGACGGAGGGACAGGAGGTTTTGTGTGATTATTGAAAAAAAGAAGAGAAGGATCAAAATAATGGATGTGTGGATTGTGGGCCACACACTTTAACCTATGATCCCAAACCTCTCCTGTATATGATGTAATCGTATTTAAAAACTGTATGTGCTGCTTCCTGAAAAGAAGACAGGGAAATGCTGTTACCATCAAACAACATTTTCCAAAAATCTACCGTAGTAGGTGCTGCAGGTGTAAGGAAACGTGGCTTGCAAACTCATTGCAAGCCAACACACCACCTGAGCCCCAAGGCCACCCAACACCTACGCACCCAGGGAAAGGTAGACTTCGGGTGCTGCCAGGGTGCAGCACTTTAGGACAGCTTTGTAGGGAGGTGGGCCAGCCAAGGTAGAGGTAACAAAGCCAAGAGTAACATCATTGGGGATGTTAACGCACCAAGCACTGTGCGGGGGGGGGGGGGGGGGGGGGGGGGGCCACCCAGTCAGGCCGCCTTGCTAAAACAAGGCCCAGAGGAGCAAGTGTCTCGGAAGCAGCCAGCACCAAGGAGAGAGCCAGACAGGCCAGCCATTCAAATGAAGAGTCCCTCCAGCCCGTGGCGTCTTGTCTTGGCCTGCTCCCATTAACAACACTTGACTATTGCCAGGAAAAGGCTCAGGAAACCCCACCAGAACCCCAGGGAAGACAGTGGCACCTTTCCAAGAAAGCTCAGGATGTAGTTCTCATTTCACCCTACACGAGAAACATGCATTCTCCCAGACAGTAATGGTCTCCCAGCCTCCTGTAATCTTCTGGTTTGCAATTTAAAATTGATGATGAAAAAGCAGCTGTCTCGACCTTTTCTATAAATGTAAAGGAATGGAAACATTAGTTCCGTGTAAGATTTCTGTTGATTATATTCATTCACAGGATTACAGCTTGCTTAATCTTTATGCTTTCTGGTGTAGCTAGCCTTTTTTCTTTTTAATTCCCTTCCAGTAGGACTACTGAAAAGGACAAGGTAAAAGTATAAAATAAAAATATGTATTTTAAAATTAGGGTTGAAATTAGACATTCCAAAAAGACAAGCTAAAGGAGAGAAGACAGAGGCCCGAATGAAACCATGCACGCACACACACACACACACACACATAGCGGCATGTTGTTTATCACAAACCCCATCCCTCAACCATATAAATTATCATGTTCAAATGTTTGCTAGATATGTGGATTTTATCATAAGTATACAGTGTATAAAGTGAGAAAAGTCACAAGGCCAGGTCAGTGAGTTTGGTGAGGATTTGGTGAGCATCTCAAAAGATTAGCAATGAGAGTAGAAACAACGAGAAGCAGGCCAGGGAAGGAGATGGCGGGCATCTGATTAGCTATTATGCCCTCATTCCTGATTGCTGGGACTCCCTTGTCTCTCAGGCAGCTTGGTCGGCCCGAACTTACACACCCTGCAGACAAACAGCATCTGGTTTTCACCATGGGAGGGGCAGTGTATGCAGAGGGTACAGTTTTTCCTCCACTGGAAAGTAAACTGGCATTTTTAAAAAGATTCCTGGACTCCTCAATTCCTTCATTTGTAGAGAATGAGACCTAGTTCGCCAAATATGCCGGTGCTGCCACCAGTAAGGAAGCTGCAGAGCTGTGGATGCCATTGGACACTCAGCTGCTTACTTCCCCAGTGTGTAGAAGATCATGTCTGCAGACCAACCTGCACTAGGAAGGGAGGAAAGAAAGAAGCCTGCGCACGGGAAGCCCTGGGTACGCCCAATGTGCTCTATCTTTCCTGTCGATCTCTACGTTGGAGTAGAGCAGGCAGGTAGGAAACCACGGCACCTATTAAGCACTTACCTGCTTACACGCACCATATTTGTACAAGAATGATCATTGTTTTTTCTGATTGATGGTCTATACTTGAGTTCTTGCAAAGCTGGAAAATCTTGACTAGGAGTACAAAGTGCCTTCTCTCTCTCTCTCTTTCTGATATATTTTATTTATTTATATATGTTATAAAGATTAGACGGGGGGGAGGGAAAAAGAGAGGGAGAGAAACAGCACTGTGTGGTTGCCCCCTACTGGGGACCTGGCTGGCAACCCAGGCATATGCCCTGACTGGGAATTGAACCGGTGACCCTTTGGTTCAAAAGCTGGCACTCAATCCACTGAGCCACATCAGCCAGGGCTCTTTCTGATATATTTTAAAGATTAGTTCAAATGCTAGAAAGGTTTGACTTAAAGCTTTTTAAAAAATTAATTCATCGAATTACAATTTTATTAACACTCTCCAGCCCATACCATGGGTCAAATGAAATGGATCCCAGTATGCCAAGTAGAGCTCTCTAAGCCCAGGCCTGGGAACTGTCCAAATCTTTTGTTCTCTTTGTTAACAGAGATAGTTAGAAATGAATCACTTCTGATTCCAAAGGAATCTACAGGTATAGAAACAAACTCAGCTTCCCTGTCTTCCATAAGTCATTCTTTCAACCAGCTTCATTAGCATCCATTCTTAAATTCAGTGTCTTCACCCAGGGATTGCTAAGGTGCAGCACACAGAAAACCCTCAGGGTGGTACACCAAACGCAGAGGTACTGCATGGGTGCAAAGTGTTTGCTTCCACAGAGTAAAGGACGAGCTCGCAGGATGTGAAGACGGTATTTTTATTGTGTAAGACCAGACGTGTACAATGCCAGCCACTTGAGTTATGCCGCTTTCAGTGTCAAAGATTGATATGAATTATATGTTGTTGTGTCTGACCACAAAGAGCAAATTGGCTCCAGCGTCTCGTGCCACACTTGTGTGGACATTCTTGATTTTCTTCACAGTCATCACAGATAAAAAAAGACAACGTTACAACTGAATGTGCCTCATGATAGGGAGCGGTAATAGGAATCTAATACGTTGATCAGCCTTCAGGAGCCAGAAATGACCACCACAGAAAAACGGCTGGCCAGAGTTATCATCTCAACAATCTGAGCAGTTATGTGTGAGCCACGGGTATTGAGCATAATGGCCCTGTCTAGACTCAGCCCTTGCATAATGGTTTATTGCTGCCTTTTCTGCACTAGCTGGTCAAGCAAGTTGTTAATGATCTCCTTAATGGGCACCCCCACGGCATAACCAGAAGGAGGCAAATCTTGGCATTCTTAAACCAGGAGATTTGAGGTCTTTCTTTTTAACCCTTTGAAGTAATTGGAATAGTTTGATTTATTTTTACCAAGAGTAGCTTCTTTGAGGAAAGTCATTAGATAAACACTACTTCATAATTTCTGGTCAACGTCAGAGGAAAAGCAATAGCGAGTCAATGCTTATAGGCCCCCACTTTACTAGGAGGTGCTCTTACAGAAGAATAATACGATGAGGTGAAGCAGAAAGTTGATGAAAGAGCTTAATGCCAGAGTAGATCTGGGAGTGAATCCTGATTTAGCTATTTGCTAAACTGTGCGATCTTAGAACCACACCCTAACCATCCAAAAAGTAAAGACAATACCTTCATCATGGAATTGTTATGAGGACTAAATGGCATAAGAGGTGTAAAGATGCTAGAACAATGACAATCACAGTTAAAACTTCAATAAATGGCAGCTATTACTGTCATGAAAAGGGTGAATCACATTAATTTTTTTCTCCTTTTAAGTTTGACATGCCACTATTTTTGGAAAAGCACATTTAAAAAGTTCTTACTGGATCTGTGGTTTTTCAGGAATTTCTATGGTGGTCGAGTTGCTCTTGCCATAGCCATGGCTTGGCGTCTTAAAAGGAGATGACAATGTGTTTTCAGTAAACGTTAGTTCGCTTTTGTTTTTTAGGTTAGAGTGTCTGAGGTTGGGTTCCCCACAACTACACTCCGGGAAGAGGATTCACATACAAGAGAGTACCACGTGCTCCCAGAAGAAAGTGGCAAGGTGGACACAGCAGGAGATGGGAGCTAAGAAGGGCATCACATAGGGAGAATCCGTGTAGGGTCACGTCAGGCAGACTCCACGGGAGAGCTCTGAAATGTAAGCTGGGCCTCAGAGCTGCCCCACCTGAGGCAGGGGCTGGGCTTTCACACGGCTCCCCAGTCAGTCAGTGACTGAGGCTGCCCGGGCCGCAGTGCGAGGCACACAGAGGGCTCTGGAAGCATGCACGCAGGGTTGGGTGCAGATACACCCTGAAAAGTTTAGCAGAAAACACTTTCTACAGGTTTATATTACATGCATGTTTAAGGAATGCCTAGTGTATATATATAAACAATGTACAGGTGGGCATTCAATCCTTCAATTCTATGACTACTTCAACTTCTACAGTTTCTTCAACTTCTGTTTCTACAGAGGAGAGTAGAAAAATGCAGCATGAGGTCGTATATTTCCTGGTGTCAGATCTGCGAAAAGAAGCCAGAGTTCCTACTCACACAAATCTTCTAACTGCTCTTAAATGGTTCTTTTATCTCCAACAGGAACTATAATATCATCTACCACTGAGGTCACGGATAAGATGACAAGCAATACCTAAAACTGCGAAGCAAACTAGGGCAATTTATTAGACGTGGGTAAGGACAATGCTAAATTTCTGTAACCATAACCATCATGTCCTCCTTCGGTTTAAGTGGAAATGACTTGCTGAACTGTCTGTTATTGCTAAGTCATATAATTTACAGGAAACATAAACTTAATGCAACAATGAAAGTCAAGAAAAATTTACATTTAATAAATCCTTACAATCCACTTCTTTTGGGCAAAAAATTAAATTGATGAGGGCCTTTGTTCAAATCCTTGTGAAAACTTGATCTTTTTGTAATGTAGTCTCTGAGTTTATGAACATAACTGATTCTTGTCTTGTGCTTTCCTTCAAAAATAGAGCAACTTAATAATTAAGAAGCAAACCACTCTTACAGAATTGTCAACATTGATGTTTTTAAATCTCACAACATTCTAGCTCTCCCAAAACAGGAAAATAGAATGAAGGATGATAAAAAGTACACACAGAGAGATATTCTAACTTGAGGCACGATGTGTGGACTTTATTATCTCTATAATTATGGATCCTGTATTTTCCCTGTTTATTTATTATTGTCTTTTTAATTCAGAATTACTACATGAATCCCTCCTATATTACACTAATAAACTGTGCATGCTCCCAACTCCCAGTATTCCCTTCTAATTTCTTCCTGACTAAACACCTGGTTAATTTTCTCAAGCATGGCTTCAAACACACCCTTCTTTTGCAGGAAAACCTCCCATAGCTCCCCACTGCTCTCTCCTGCCGTCCCATTTAGGGCCTTCTACGATCATATCCTCTAATCTACACTTTCAGACTTACCTTCCACTGCCCTTGTTGCAGCTGTTTACACGGCGTGTGAATATATCCTGTCTTTCCTAGCTCTCTGTATTTGTTCCCCCAAAACTGTCTGCACTCGGGGCACTGCCTGCTGAAATTGGGCCCAGCCAGTAACCCCCCAAAATGTGATTATTTCTGAGGGTGGTGATCTTTACTGTCATTTTTTTTTATGTTTTCCTGTACTTGGTATGATTTCTACAATGGATGTTTTATATATATATTTATATTTATATATATAGAATAGAATAATAAAACCTATAAATAATACCAGTCTTCCAAGAGCTTTCCCCTGTGTGGGCTGCCTTTCTGAAGGCTTCATCCATCTTCCCAAGCAGATCCAGGCCAGGGTGCTCTCCGAACACCGGCCCTCCCCCTCCCGCCCCGCCCCCACCACGCCCCCGCCCGCCGGGTGAGGCCCCCCCTTCCTGCGCTGCGCTGCAGTGAGTGCACTGCGCCCAGTTCAGCCCCATTATCGGAAGGTGAGCTTCTTCCGGGCCCCACTTCTGCCGCAAGGCTTGATTTTATTCTAAATGCGCAGCATTTAGCTCTCATGCTGGTTTTTAGATAAATGTGAAGAAAAAAGATTCTCAGAAGCCTCTTGATTTATATAATTTCCAGAAAATAGATGTACAAATGCAACATTTTTCCCCCCAGTGAAAGCATAAATCAAGCAAGGGATCTCCAGTCTTACAGGGGAAAAAAAAGTACTGGTGTTGGGCTCTGCTATCGGGCCAGATTCTCCTACTAACTAGCTCTGCATTGTCCGGCCAACCACTTAAACTCCTCCTACAGCGGAGTCTTCCTTTGTCAAACAGACAAACAGACAAACAAAAAAACAATTATTCAGAGCTACAGTGGGGATTAAATGAGCTGATACACCTGAAGCACTTAGGCCAGACCCTGTCCTGTAGTAACTGGCCCTGAGTACTACTAGCTGCGATCCCAAGAACCAACCGCACCTTAATGTCACCTTTGCGGTGCATGGGTTACAGATTATCGAGTGGTGGAAAAACTGTACGTTACCTTGGTGGGCTCCTAGGCTCACACAGTCAGGACATCCTCACCGTGCCTGTATCCTGTCAACAGCTTGCAAAATTTAATTCTAACATTACGTAGAATGAACAGGGAGAGAAAAAATGGTTGTTTTATGGAACTTGACTATATGACTACCTCCACACCCAATTTTTTTAAAAAATTGACAGTTATTTGCATAGTCTTTTATCCTCCAAACTAGAATGTCCTATTATCTTTGCTGATTATGAATGTAATAAAAACTCATTGTAAAATAATTTAACATCCAAAGTGCATAAAGCAGTACAGAAAAGTATCCCATGCCAAGCTATGTTTATCTATATATCTATACACACAAACAAAACAGTTTTAAACATATTTTGCAGCCCATTCCCTACATTTCTTTCCTTTTAATTAATTACATATCATTAACATCTCTCCCCGTCAGTGCAAACGGATCTACCTTATTCTATTTAATGGCTGTATATCGATTAAATAAGCGACCAATATTGCACTGACAGACATTTAGGACATTGTCCAGCTGTTTGTTGTTACAAGCAATGCAAGAAACACCTTTTCACTTAGATATTTTGGGTGCAATTTTTAATTAATCTCTTGGCAGAGATGCTAGTGTTGGACTTGGTGGTTCAAAGGGCATGCGCACGGACAATGTTAATAGGCAAGCCAAATTGCCTTTCACAAAACTGAGCCAATTTGTTGTACCTGTAGCAACAACGTAGGGAAGTCTCCATTTTCCCACTTTTGAACACATTGGATATTATTATTATTATCCATTTGGCAAATCTGATTATTAGGTAATCTTCTGCATTTTTTTCCTTTTGTGAAATGCCTAATAAATCTCTGTTCCTTTATTAGAATATTAATCCCCAGAAAGCACAGATTGAATTTATTAATTGATCTGGATGTTTATTTTAGTAATTAACTCGAATTCCTACCTCCCATAAACGCAGATGCATTTTAGGGAGCATTTGCATTTATTTTCCACTTAATATTCTCGAAAGTGCACTGAAGCGTGGTGTTGCCTTTTTGGCTCCCACCTCACCAGGCCTCAGGTCCCGCCCTCCGTCGGGGTAACAGTGCCCCTGATGTTGGCAGAGAGAGAAACCTGAACACAGGCGTCTCAGCTACAATGTCGCTAATACAAAAGAACTGTTATCTCCTCTCATTAACAGCTCTGAGCGTGGGAGGCTGGGATGCTGCTGAGAAACTCTCATCGAGTCTAGTATTTAGAGAATATTCCTGTTTCTATTTGTGATAAGGTACACAAACACAAATTATGTTGGGATACAAGCTGAAAGGGTTAGCAGTGTTTTTAAAACAGTTGTCAGACTCATGGGAAACACCTGGTGAAATGTCAATTTTTTTTTTTGCCCGAATAGTCCTAACATTAGTACTACACATATATTAGGAAGTGTTATTTTTGTCTAAAAATGTGTACTCTACAGAAGCAAAGTAATCACAGATGATGTCATTAATAAAATACATTTTTAGTTAATTTCCCTATATTTGGGCATAAGGTATTCATTAAGGATAAGAAAGCAAGAAGTTTGACTTGTTTTGTTAGAGGTCGACTTTGGGGCTCAATCTACCTACAAACGCTCCATCTCCAAACTCTCGTCATGTCCACAGTAAGAGGCTTGACCTCCGTATTGAAGAAGGCCTATCCAGTTTCACCACGGAGCCATATTCACCGGATGGTTTTAGAGGGTGCAGAGTGTCCAAGAGAAAAATTTCAGGTAATTTAGATTGAAAGTAAAAAGCTTGACCCATAACCAAGCAGCTATATATTGGTACCTGGAGTAAGCTCCGCTAACACTTGAAATCTTGAAAATCATGAACAAAAGCCCTTCCTTTCAAGGGACCGCAGTGGAGAGAGGAAACTTTTCATGTTCTTCTTATGTCCTTCCCTGGACAGCTTCGTTCTTTTACAACGATGCACATATATTACTTATTAAAAAATGTCCCCTGAGATTATATAGACGGTAAAATTAATAGTTTTTTGTTTTGTTCTTTGTACATTTTTACATCCCCAAAAGATAAGAGAACTTTTAAATCTCGTTATGGAGAGATTTGTACACATATAAAGAGTGGGAACATTCACCAGAGTGCGGGGGAGCCCAGAACCCTAGAGGATAACCCGAGACCCCGGGATTCTCTGGGCTCCTCCACCGGCGGCCTGACCACGCTCTCTCTCTAAGGGCCTTAGGCCCCTCTCCTACTCAGCAATGTCTTCAGTGAAGCGCCTCGGCTGCGCGGAAGTGTTAGAGGCTCAGACTCTTGTGGGGCGTTGCAAAGGACAGATTGTGACAATATGATAAACCACCGCTTTAGGTTTTAGCAACTGCTTTTTACTAAATCCTTGATCACAGATGGCATTACTGATCCTTTCATTTAATTTTTGTTTTTGCAGTCTGATAGATGAAAAATATTTTCTTATTTTATTAGATGTTTGTTTGACCTTAATAATGCTGAGGTTGAACGTCTTTCTCCGGTTTAGTCTCCATCCATTGCGTGCATGCGTGTACGCGCGTGAGGTTCTCTGACTGCGCCCTTTGCTCCTTCCTAATCAAGCCACACCAGGCAAGCGAAAGGAAGATTGACGGAGCCCTCTGTCCGAGGTCGGGGATGGATCTCCGCCCTGAGCCCCGAAGGATGCGTAGAGGTGACAGCTATGCATGAGGTGAGAAGAGCGCTTATGTCCTGGCTCAGCCCACCTTTCCAAGTCCTCTGCTTTGTGAGGCTGGGACTAGAACCCCGACAACATCTGCCTCCCTGCTAGGTTTGCCATCGGGGAAACTAGGGAAACTGAAAGGCAGGAGAAGGGCGTGGGCCTTCCTACATTCTTGCTGTTACTGTCAGTGCCTCCCCAGCAAAATCCCTGTGCGCTGGCAGTGCCGTCTTTCTCCTTCTTCTTCGTCTTGGCATTCCAAGAACCAGCTTCACCACGACTCCTCAAATACCAGCCCCTCTGCAGAACCCTTCCTCCGCCCTCCCCACCCACCCCTGGGACACCAGCTCTCATCCAGAGGCTTCTCTCTCTCTCTACCCCTCCGAGCCCATGGAATTCCTGCTCCAAAGGGCTACTTTCTGTGAACCCATCTAGCTCCAGCCTCTTCCCCTTGGAAGCTGCGTACTTGAGCTACCCTCCCTATTTTACCATCCAATACCTATGGAACCCATTTATACAGAATTCTTTCTGTTAAAATACCTAGCGTGCTGTTTTCCTTACTGGGCCCTGA
Source organism: Desmodus rotundus (assembly GCF_022682495.2). Lineage (NCBI taxonomy): Eukaryota > Metazoa > Chordata > Mammalia > Chiroptera > Phyllostomidae > Desmodus > Desmodus rotundus. Next base: position 207,895,382 of record NC_071387.1, on the reverse strand, counting down.
GTAACCTGTATCCCTGTATGCAATGCAGCTTTTCCCTGCTGAGGGTGGGGGCCCAGGAGCTGCAGGGCAACTGAATGGGAGACCAGCAGGCAGCTGGAAATGCTAGACTGGAATTCAAAAGAGATGTTAAGACTAAAAGTATCAGAATAGTCTGCTTCCTTATCTACGGAGACCTGGGCTCGGTATAAACAATCACTTCTAGCTTTAACTTTTCTGACATAGAAATGTACACATATTTCTGTTATAAAGATGGGGTTCCTCCCAAGAGTAGCTGAACAGATGGCTTTTGGGCATCTCAAGCTGTAAAGCAATAGGAAAGTACTAAAAAACAAAACAAAACAAAACTCAGCGGCATTCTTCAAGCTTTGTGCTATCAATTAAACCAGAAATTTTATGTGGCAGTGTGGCCTCTAAAGTTTCTAGAGAGGGGTCGAAGTGCAAATGTGCTATTATTCTGAGTAGCTGGAGTAAAATCGGAGCGGAGTTGTGGGTGGAATCCCAGGGCGGAGGCGTTTGGAGTGGATGAGCAGTTACCCATTATCGCTCCCTGAGAGCCCGCCTTCTCTCTTCCACAGTTTTCTCAAAACAAAATCTCAGTGCCGCTGGAGAGCTTCAGACAGGAGGCTAAAGCTTCTTCAGATTCCGGGAATGAAAGACCAAGGGAAAGCTTGAAAAAACAAAACACTACAAAAACCATATCCTCGAATTATTATGTCATCAAAAACTTTCCAGTATACTTGAGACCTCTGTTCCCTGTGCGTTGCCAACCAATTGAAGTGGCCGTCGTAGCTAATAAGCTGATATGAGATGGTACTTTTGAAAAAGATACTGCCTTTGGGATAGACCTCAATGCGCCTCTGTAAGGTAATAAGTTCAAGGGAAACCTAGCTGAGACACTCCAGTGATTTCAAGGCAGTTTAAATGTAATAAAATAGGCGTGAAATGCTCTAATAAGTGCTCTTAAGTCGGGCTTCATCAGCCGGATATTTAGAGGTTTAAAGTAGAAAAACCTTTTTCAAATACAACAAGATACGAGGCAGGATCAAGAGTAGTGGATATGAAAGTGGCTGGAGCACTGTTTTAAAGTTTATAATGTGCTGCAACAATGAAGGAGCACACTCAACACTTATGACAGGTTTGGGGTTTTTTTTCATTTCTTGTTCCTTAGTTTGACCCTAACCTTCTTCCTCCTTTCAATCCTTGCATTGTTTCGCGGTCACTTGTCGGGCAGGGAATATTTCAAGTATTTTATTTCGTTATGAGAAAAAGTCTTTCAGTTTTTCTTTGAGATTCTGATTTCATAGTTTATTTTCCATTGGTTCTGTTGCTGAATGTGTGATGAATTCTATTATATATAAAAACAAAAATGTTTCACTATAGACAGAATCTGTCAGTCAAGTCTGGTAGTGTTACTGAGGTGTTGTGAAGTGTGTTCATTTTACATAGTTTTGAATTTTTTAGTGTGAATTTTAATGTCATACCACAGGCTTCCTCTATTTTCCCATTTTTTAAAGTTCTGTAGACAAACTAAAGGAATAGAAGCACTAGGACCACCATCCTTGTCGTAAGCATGAGGTGAAATGAGAGCTTTTGGGCTCCTGAACTTTTTTCCTCAGTATCTAATTAATCACTGTTTTCCACCTTTAATTCTTGGCTCAGAAGGAATGTTTTTAAAAGGACTCCCCTACTCGTTAAAACATAGACAAATGCACTGATTTTCTGTGATGTCCAGGATTTGCTGTTGGACTAAACCAAATTATGATGCACTGAGGGCCTGAGCAATGAACAGCTTGGCGGAAACAGGTGACCCCAAAGCCACAGTTACCAGAAAAGGTCCTTGTATTCCCACGTCAGATCAGCGCATCGGTGTGTGGCCCGACGGGAGCAAAACTCAACAACGGGTGAGGCTTAACGGTGCGAAGATTACAGGGAGGGGCAGGTTTGGAAAGTGCAGATCGAACCACAGTCCGCCTACGTGTTCACCGATGAAGCGACTAGACCGCTGGAAGGCACCGACTAGCTCGGGTAGATCTGGCCGTGCACCGATTGCGTGAGTAATGTAATGTTATTTACCTCGAGGCTGAAGTAAACAAACTTTTCCAGACACAGCTCCAAAGGGATGTTTAATGACAGTAAGACCGGGGATTTGGAGAACTGATCGAAATTGTTCTTAGCTACCAACCAGCTTCTAGCATTATGACCTGAGGGAAGTCATTCTCGAGTTTTGTGACTCTATTTTTTTCCCCTCCTCCATTCAATGGGAATTTAACTTTTAAAAAATCTGTTATGTTTGTAGTTAAGTGCTTTCTGAAAAAGCATTTATTAAAGTTATTTATTTATCTACTTATTTTTATTTAATTTTTCATCACCATTTATCACCCCATCCCCTCTTCCACCAACACCACCCACCTCCCTGCAATCACCAAGTTCTACATTGACCCAAAGCTTTGTTAATCAAGTAATAACATTATTATCTGAATAAACCTGTGTACTTCGATAACTTGTAAAAAGAGTAAGCGACCATACCTGTCTTAGTAATATAAACACAAGAACTTCAAAAGACAACATAGTCATATAAAAACATGGGGGCAAACATATATATGATAAAAATAAAAGCTATTTCCAAGAATTAAGAAAAGAACTTTGCCCGTGCAAGGAAGTTCTGATTACAAACTGGTGAAGTACTTCAGCACCATTTACCGTCTTTCAGAGGATGATTGAGAATTGACTATCAGAGTTGGCAAGATGGAAATCACCCACGACTTCTTCCTGTATGAAAATCACAGCTTAAAAACTCCGTGGGCTACTTCTTGGAGATTGACTGTTGATATACCAAAGGGAAGATAAAGGAATATGTAAAGTACTCTTTTTCCCTTTCATGATGTATGACCTTCAAGCCTAATGTCTTCTTAAAACCCTGTTTTCAAAATCAGAGACTGAAAAGTAACTCTTCCTTTTTCTTTGTATTTCTTCAGGCACCCGAAGCTCACCACCTCTATTAAACACCGGTGCTTTGGTTGATTATGCACGTGGAAAGATAAGAAAAAGACAATGCTTTTCAAATGATTAGCTGGATTTCTCTCTGTTATTTATCATCTCTCTCTATTAATCTATATTAGCTATTCCTCTATTTATCATCTTCTTGATCACCTACCAATCCATGTGGCCATAATACATAAAATACCTTCTTTTTGTACACATGCAAAAAGAAAAATCTGGAATAGTTGTTAGCAAACACAAATATCTTTTTTTGTTCCTTGTGTGGGGAGATTTTAGAGGTATTTTGCTTTCTTCTTTGCAAAATACTCGATTTTCTTTTTCAATTAAAAGGCTGTATTTTTTTTAGAAAAATATTTTTCTTAAAATGAAGGAAACATTGAAATAATTTTTCACTGGCAGCGTGGGGTAAAACCATAGAATTCACGCCATGATGTGGTGACGAGGATTAACTGAGATGACAGGCACCAGGCGCTTCCCAGGGCCTAACATGGGACCGCCCGTGTGTGCACGTGTTACCACTTCAGCCCTTTTAAAAATCATGTTTAATAATTATGGACATTGTGGTGTTCTGTTTGGTGTATGCATAAAAAAATCAACATATTTTCTGGAAATTATTATCTTTCATAAAACAAATTTTGACTGTGGTTCAAACAGTTGTGTCTAAAAGAAATTAGAGGTAACTTTAGCAACCAAAATGGGACAAAAGGAGCAGTTTAGTAGAGGATAAGATCATGTTTACACAGAATAGGAGTAACCCACATGGTAAGAGACAGTTCGAAGAAATTTTAAATCTACCCATAAAAGAAAAAGTCTGATATAAGTGCGACCATCTTCCTTCTGCTCCATCGACAGCTGAACTGAACAGTACATTGTGAAAATATGATTTTCACTCATTTTGGCGTGCATGAGTTCTGGTAAAATCTGAAAACAACTTCATCATTTCACTGTGTATTTGCTAATGCACCAGACAAAACAACGCCAGGAGTGCTCAAGACTGAACCACAGTAGTGCGATTCTGCCAGGAAAAGTTCCCCTAAAGACATTTTTTTCTTAGTTACAGTAATGATTCCCAAGGGGAAGCAAAACAAATGTGTGTGAACTGATTCTTAGGCCACGAGATTTTTGACTCATACAATTCCAGATACGGTTTTAAAATTCTCATTCTTTTATTTGCTTTACCTGCTTTATTTTTTTCAAGTACTCTCATTCTTATTTATTTTCATAATGGTTGGATAATTTCCTCTACTTTAAACATTTTCTATAGGTATTGATTTCTTTATTAACTCAGTCCTGGAAGACTTGAGCTGCTCTGACATGCAGTGTTTACGACCAAAGGGGTTTGCAAACTCAAGTCGAGTATTAAAGATGCATTCCAGCTAAGGCAGGGTTCTCTGCCTCCATTGTTTGCCTTTGGATATAAGAAATACAAGTGTAAAACACAGTAGTCTCTGAGTGGGAAATGAGAGCTTCAGTTAACCCCAAGTTCTCACATCCATGGGCAATGAATGGTCTAGTCTTAGAAGGGGGGACCCTGGCGGACCCTCATCCTGTGCAGACTTCCTTTTCAGTATCTTGGGTCCTTCACCAATTATGATATTTCATGTGAGGAACACAGAAATTCCTGCGCACAGTAAACTGTATTTCTTGAACTAAAATTTTTAATAGTGATTTTCTTCTGATTATTGAGAGATGGTTTGTAATTTTCCAGTTTTTTAATGTTTTACGAAATGACACTGCAGACACTCAAAAGTTGTTAGTTTTTCATACCTTTTACTTAGACTGAGAAAATTAATATACACTGCTCACCTTGTTAATGTAAATGTAATGAATTTTTTGGGTCATGATCTTGAAAAGAGCTAAATATATACTCAGTCGTTCAGAGGAAAAAGGAAGCTTTCTAATTCCTGAGCCATGAATTTTCCATTAAAGTTTTAATTCTTTAATCCATAGAGGAAGCCATGGCAGGTTAATAATATAATAGAAAGTTTACCTATAAATCTTCTTAAAAATACATTGCATATATAATTAAGGTATAGTCATATTTTAAAAGTAAAACAAGAACTTGTTTTATGTATAACATCCTGTAGTGACAGAAGACTTTGAAAATGAAGGTATTTTTATTACTCCCTCATTAAGGGGGACCTCTGGGTCAAGATAGCCAGAGATGGTCAATAAGACCATCTTAAGCAAAACGAGAGTAGAGCTTATGCTTTCTTCAGTCATCGCTGTTTTAGTAGCCACCAGGATTGCAAAGGTTTGTTATTAAAATCTCCTTGATTTTGTTTCCACAAAGTAACAACGATATATCTGAAAAGCAATGAAAGTCCCTATTTCTATTTTGCCCATTGTGTTCTGACTAAATGATTGAAAGACTGGCCTTTCTCTGATTCATTAGACATCAGCTCATGCTTTTAGAATTAAGAAGGTACTAACACGTGAAAATGAAGGGAATACTATCGGAAACTTCCTTAGAGAATGAAGTATATTGAAATAACAAAATGTAATAGAGAAAAAAGATTCTGTTAAAGACAGGTGTAGTTGGCTTTTAGGTAACGTTGCTATTAAAGGGAAATCTTATTCATATTTCTCAGCCCACAGCATATGTAAAATTAACAATTAGAAAAAAAGAGCTCAGAATGAAAAATATGTTTAAAATGTATCTTAATAAAATGTTCTTTTTCCCCCATAAAACTTGTCAATTAGCAGTGGGAACTTCCCATTTGTACCGCGCTCATTCTAAAAGCATTCCATTAATCTTCTCTAGAGCTTCCCATGGGGTGAGGGGTGGGGTTTAGATCTCATTTATGTTTCCTTTACCCACAACTTTTCTTATTATCATCCTTCTCTCACATGCGCACCTGACAGTGGATGCCATCATAAGATATAAAGTGAATGAACAAATTCAACATCAAGAGCGTACAGTAACTAACTGACAGTGAAAGTAACTTCTGTTGTAATTCTGACTCAGAGTCTCTGCATTTACATTGTCCTCTAGACTTTATCTTCGATCCTCTTGTTGCTCAGAGTGTGGTCCTTGGACCAGCAGCCTTGCATCACCTGGGAGCTGGTTAGAAGGGCAGCATCTCAGGCTCCACCCAGACCTACTGGATTGAAATCTGCATTTTAACCCAATCTCCTAGTGTCTCCTATGCTCATTAAAATTTGGAAAAAAACCCACACAACAGAACTCACTCAGCCTATTTAGAAAATGGTATTAAAACTTCTCATCATTCTGTTACTTGAGCTGAAGACTGAACTAAAATGATGCTGGATAACATAGCCAGGTGAACCGAGTCATTGAATTTTTAATTAATTTTCCACTTTAAGATGCTATCCAATCTCCTGTTTTCCATGGGATACTAACCCCCGAAGTCTGAGAAGTGTCCACTACTAGACTGTGGCCTTTATATTACTCACACCGCTATGATGGGGCTGGAAAATTCGGTTCTTTAATTTTCCCACCTCTCCATTCATGACATCCAATGATTTTTTTAGGTGATCTTCTATTTTCCTTCTCCTACATTTTTCTCCAGCCGCCAGTCGATTCTCATCCCTCACAGAGCCCTCAGTCCCCATGCAGTCTCTACCTCTTTCACAGAGCTTCCTAAAGCAGCATCTCCCAAAGTAAGTGCTCAGGAAAACCATCTCTACACCATGTTAATGACAATGACTGCCTACAGCGCACGGTGGGAGGGCGTGCTCAGGAAACACTTGGTAAAACGCCAGCAGCATCTGGACCAGCGGGTGCGCCGCACTTTGAATGGCACCTCAGTGCAGGCAGAGAGGTCCTCAATCTGGAAAAGACTAGAAATTTAACAAATTCCAAAGCTCACCCTTTTCCACTGGCTTATGGTCATTTGGCAATCTTGAATGGGCTAGAACCTTATTTGACCAGAGAGTCTTTTCTTCCCATAGCATCTGTGACTATGTCTTCAAAGTGTAATTAGAGAAAACTGCTTTCTTACATTCTTCTCCTGCTTAGGAACTCAGACCAGCTTCTGTTTATTTTTGCCCCCTTCACAATTACCTGATTGGATTTTGCGCTTTTGTCCTACCTGCCCCCAAGTATGCTCCCCTTGGCTTTCTAACACCCACAGGTAGCTGTCAGGAAGGCTTTTTCAGCCTCTGACATCTGTGTCAAGGACACAAAATCCCTCCTTGCCACGCCTTTGCTCATGACACTCTCCCTCCCTGGAAAAAACCTTTCAACACAGCTCACCTGAAGCATATTTAAAACCCAGTTAAATTTCAGACTTCTCTGTCTCAGCTTAAGTTCCTCCAAAGTAGACCCAGAGAAAAGGGTCTGTCTGAAAGTGATTTATTGGGAAGATACAAGAAAAAGTAGGTAGGGGAGGAGCGAGTGGGTCAGGATGAGAAGGGGCCGAGCAAAGGTGCCATATGAAATGAAGTCCCAGAGAGGGTCACTTGGGCTCCGCCTCACAGGGGAGCTCTAGAGAGAGGGTCATGGTACATCCTGACCGGTCTCATCCCTGGTGCAGGAGCCAGGGGACCCAAAGGCATTGATTCAGGGCTATGAGTTTGGATTGGGACGGAAATTCACAGGCAATCACAGCTTTCCTCAGGCAACGGCACCCGGGTGATGGCTGCTGGGAATGGAAGTGCAAAGGTATGTGTAAGTGCAAAACTGCTTATGTGATGGGGGGTGGGCAGAGCATCACGCCTCTGCAACAGCTTCCCTGCACCTTTCACCTCTAAAAGTGCAGCTCTCCATGGATCCAAGCCTCACTAAACTTGTCCCTGGCATTGCTTAGTTTTGCACCTACTTGGTCTCTATCTCTTTGTATACATTTTTTTTTCTAATTTCAACAAGATTTTAGGTCTTCCCAATGTTCATGCATGATAATTGTCTTGTAACTTGTGTGTTCTCAAGCAAACTCATTTATTCAGAAAACATATTACTGAACAAAAAATTAAGCTTTCTTATCAAGAATATGAATAGTATAAGACTGCTCTGTAACTGCATGTCTACTGGGAGAAGTAGGGTAGGTGTTGGGATTTTTGTTGGATCAGAGTTTAAGGAAAGATGTTTTTTTATTTTATTTTATTTTATTTACCACTGAATAGAAATCACACTGGACTGAAATTAAGAAATTAGTTTATTTCCCTTGGTGTTTTGATCATGATACAATAGAATCTCTTGTGCTGGGTTAGAAATATAACCAAGGTTATTAGGTAGGTTGATGTGAGGTGAGCTGACGATGGTGTTCGGAATGAGGAGCTCTGAGTCAGTAGACTTGCATCACCCCTTACTTTGTGATCTTGGCTGGATTAAAAATATTTAGGACTCTATTTTCTTTTTCTCTAACATAAAGGTTGATGATAATAATTTTTTCTCTACCTTTGTATTGAGGATTAAAGGAGAACATATAAAAGGACTTTATCAATCATAAAGTACAGTGTCCATTTACAATCATACCAAGTATAATAGGCAAACAAATAGAACAGCTGTACAATCAAAACGCAGGTCTGGCTGCCTGCAGCAACGAACGACAAACCCAAGGGGCAGGTGCTGGTGAAAAGGAAAGCGGTTTATGCAAGTGCCGGCCACCTGAGAAAATGGGGGGCCCTCATCCCAAAGCCCATCTCAACATCTCACTGCCTCTCAGTGCATTGTCACAGGCAGGGGTCTTTATAAGGAGGGAGAGGGAAAGCAGAAGAGATCAAGGGAGGGGACTGAGAGTTCTCTCCCGAGAGGCCTACACGCCAGCCAGCGGAGTCTGTTCAGATAACTGGTTGAAGGTCAGCAAAACTTCTGGAGCTGGAATGCTCGGAGGCCCGAGTCTGACTCCCCTGAAGTCAGCTCCTGGTGCTCTCAAGCGAACAGGCTGCTTATTTGCTGTCACGCGTCAGCCAAAGTCAGCACCCACAGAAATAACGTCAAAGGACTTGTGGGGTGAGTTACACCTCCCCACTGCTGATGTTTTTATTCAAGAGCAAACAACGTTCAAGTCAATGTTCAATTTTTTCCGGGAGCCAGAAACCAACTCAGAATTCTAAGTTGGTTTTCATTTCCTTAAGGTTTTTATAACTAGGAAATATTTAGCGTGTAATCGCCAAGTGAAAGATTGGTCGCTGCTTAAAAGCTCGGAGTTGGTGATGTCTCAGTTGTTTGGGGCTGCGTATTTCAAACTGCATTGCCTTCCCATATCATTTCTTTTTTATTTTTAATCGTTAAGATAGCTTTTAGCATGAGAGGTTCAAAATTGCCAATTAATTAAAACAGTTGCCCAGTTTCCTTCAGCTGCGTAGATAACCCAGATTGAACTCAGCAGCTGGGAGACAGCCACCCTTGAATCTCAATCTCATCTAATAATTAATTGGTTGTACAATGTTACAACTCTCGAATACACAGGCTGATGAACCAAAGAAAGACCAGAAAGTCTCAGTTTTCCTCTACTTTTGGGAGATAAAGAATTAGACCACATTTAATCTTTTAGAGAGCTCTTTGAAACGAATATTTGGGACAAGTATTCTAGATTCTGACTTGTTCCGTTTCGTGTTGGAAACCTTCTTCTCCTCTGGTTCCTCCAGAGAAAACAGAAGAATGTTGCTGGTGATGGGGCTTCCTGGCTCCCTGCCATCCAGAGCTAAGAGAGAGGAAAACAGCAAAGGCCGCTAAGTGGTTCCCAGGCGCCGGTCACGTGTGCCTAGCACCTTTGCAGTGAGCTCTCTCATTCCATGACGCATCACTGCCATCCCCTCTCGAAGAAAGCCAGCATCCTTAGGCTTCAATAAGGGAAAAATGGCTGCCCCAGAATCCAGGATTTTCTGCACCTTAAATGTCACATTCAACTTTGGGCCCAGAGAAACTGAGAGGAGCTCTAGAAGCAGGTACCATTGGATCCCCTTTGGAGTTATGGAAAATGAGGTTTAGAATTACAGTAAGTCATCCTCAGCCAGGTTTCCCTGGGGCAGAACCAGAGATGAGGGTTCTGGTGCAAGTGATTTATGAAAGTGCTTCCAGGGGAAACCACTATGAAAGTGCTGGAAGCAGGGCAGGGGATGAGAGGAAGCTGAGTAAGGAGTGTTAAAGAATAAAATCAAGCGGAGTAAATTTAAGGCCTGATTGGCTTTATTAAGTGATTCGTGAGTTGAGCAGCATCTCCTGTAGCAACGAGGAGGGTCCTCCAAGGGCTTCAGTAAAAAGGAAATATTTTTAAAGGAAGAAGGGTGTGGCGGGGGAATTATTAGCAAAAGAAAAGAAAGGATTATTTTTAGACCAGGACATCTTTTAGGGGAAGAGAAGTCAAGGGTTTTAGCAGGCACATTGCCTCTTCTTTTGGGGGGAAGTGGAGAGGGCCTACGTACAGGACAGGGTACTTTCCTGGTGCTTGGCCAGGGAATTCCAGACTGGTTGATTAAAGTTATATTTCTGGGAGAGGTTGAACAGCAGTTAGCCCAGGCATTAAGTCTAGGTTTGGCGTTACGGGCTTTTAGCAGGAGTGATGCCATTTTGGGCATGTGCATTTCTCTTTAATGAGAAGAAACTTGGCAATGTCTCTGTTGAAAATAAAAATTCAGCAGAGTAATTGTGAAGATCTAATTGACTTGATGGAGGGATTCGTGAATCAGGCAGCACCCCACCCAGCAAGCAGGGGGTGGCCCAGAGAAGCCAATCTGGAAGGCTTGTATAGGTAGAAATTGGGTGTGCATCAATCTGAGCAGGAGAAAAAGAAGATTGTTTTAGGCAAGGTCGCCTTCCCTTATAGAAGGGGGTGGGGGTTCTCCTCGGGCAGAGAACCTCAGCTCCCTTCCATCAGAGGATGAAGAGGACCACCGAGTGAACGATGACCTCATTAGTGGACCTCCTTGGTACTGCCCACAATTAATACATTCAGAGAGAAGGCTGAAACTGCAGTTAGGTCAGATGTTCATCTGAGTTTGGTGTCATGGGCTTTATTAGCAGAAGTGACACCATTTGGGACCTGGGGTTTTCTCTTTAACACCTCAGACCATGGCCCTGGCCTGTTAGCCCTGGGGAGCTCTGGAGTATGAGGTCAGCCTGTGGGTCACCCAAATCTGAAGCTTGGGGACTCAGGCTTTCAGCTCTCCTCACTGAGCATCATCCCTGGAGGCTCACCCGAGGGCTATGTGCATTCCGCAGCACTTCCCCCTCTCCAAGCCAGCAGACGGAGCTGGCTTCCCAAGTCTGAGGACGCAGGGTGGGTGACGGGGATTAGATACTAGTGATCAGAAGAGAAAGTTCAGTGAAGGAGGGCTAGGATGACCAACATGTTCTACGCAGTGACATGGCCAAGGTGAAGCAATGCTGAGATTTCCACCAAGCTCTCTTCGTAAAATTTGTGGATGGTAACCACTTCCCTGAATGTTAAGCAAAAGTGGTCTGTTGTGTGGATAATCAGGGTAAAGGACGTTCTGTATATTGCCTCCCGTGAGGAGGTGGTAACAAAAGTGAACCACGAGTATCCTAAAGTCAGGGAAGACTAGAGAGGAGAGAACATTGTTATGCATTATTTTGAGGGCTGTCAAGCCCTTGAAAGTCGGAGTTGGAACTAGGTTGTGTCTAAGTGCAGACAGACGGTAAAGGGTGCAAACGATTGTGAAACTGATTGAGGCTTCATATAAAGACGACTTTTAGGGCCACAGGACTTTTCCAGGAATGGAATCAGATGCTTCTACAAGAGAAGAGCTGGCTCCCCCTCACCTCTTCAAACAGTCCGGAACAGAGGTATAATGTCTCATCACATGGCGCTTTGCCTGACAGACTGACTTCTGAAGTCCCCTGATTTTCTAAAATGAGGACTTTGTAGGACCCAGGCAAAAACGTTATGTTCATATTACAAGCATACTGCTTTGTTTTAATGCAAAATCCAATGTGCTAACTTCTGTGTGAGAGATGAAATTTAAAAAGAGTGAATTGCCCTGCTCACGTCCATCACCTTTCCCATCACATCTGTTCTTTTGCAATAAGCACATAAGCCAGGAGAGAGGATGACCACTGCCTTAGGGACTGTGCATGGGCAAACATCCTAGGAGTTGCTTAGGCTAAATCGGAACTCCATGAAACAGCAGCTCAATTACCATAGAATAGAGTTAACAAAGAACTGGATCCCCACAGAGAACATGGCTACAAAACTGGTTCAGGACAACTCATTGTAACTAATGCAGCAACAGACAAGTTCAAAGCTAACAATCCCACCTAAAAGGAAACTGTTTGCAGGCTGTCCACAAGAATTTGTATTTATGCTTTTAAGTTTTTCAAAGACTGACACTGAAGGTCTTAAATTATTCAAAGTCTATGTATTTATTGTAAAAACATTGAGAATCCTGAGAAAGACTCCTTTGTTCCAGAAAGAGGTTTTCTCTCCCCTTTCAAATAGTGTCACATCCGAATAGTCAGTTAACAAGAGCAGAGTAGTTAGGAGGAGATACCCAACTCATGAGAATTAGTTCTTCTCTTTCAGGGATACTTCAGGATACACAGAATTTGCCGATTAAAAGCTTCCATGGTTTCTTAAATAAAAATGGTTATCCATATTTTCTTGGCGATAGACCTGATTTCTGGTTGGAGACCTTTATTTTTTCAATCTCTCCACCTTTCACTCACTGTCTGTTTCTCTCTCCCTCTCCACAACTCTTCCTCTCTGTTCTTGCCTTGCCTCCTAGTTTCCTCAAAAAGAAACCTTCTAGTAAAGGACTACCAGTTTTCTGTTCCCTGGCCAAAAACAAGGGTACACAGGCCAGCTGAGGCAGTTAGTGGGAGTAGCAATTCCCAGGAGGACTTTTATTTTGCTCTGTTTTTGGTTTTTTCTCACAGAGATTTGGTACCTGTGAGGAAGTCCCCATGTGGAAAATGGCATCCTGGTTCATGGCAAACTTTCCCTGTCCCAGGAAAGTGATAGATAAGACTTCCTACCTTTTGGAATGCATACTATATCTAACTTCTTTCAGCCAACATGATGTTTTTAGGCTTGTCCGTGTTAACAGATACAGCTGTAATTCATTTGTTTAGATCACTGGTAAATAGTCCCTCGTGTGGATTATCACAACATATTTCTTCATTTTCAAGTTGTTGAAAGTTTAGTTTACTTCTAGCTTTTTGCTGTAAGTAACAAGGCAGCAAAGGGCTTTCTTGAACAGTCCATGCTGCTTATGCAGGGATTGGTCTCCCCAAGGTGAAGGACACGACTCTCCCATCTGTACTGGATGGCGCCGTGTTCATCTGCCGTGTGGCTGTGCTGCGTATACGCTTCCCCTTGACGTTCAGTATGGAACAGAGACCGTCCTGTGTACATGTTGCTCCTTGTCAGTCACTGTTAAAATGTACGTGTGTCAAGGAGAAGCATAGAAGGATGGACTTCACAAGGCAAGGCGGGTGGCTAAAGGTCTATTGTGGGTAATTCGGTGAATTGTGCAATGAAGTGTAAAGACAGTTCTGACCATTGCACAATTATTGCAATAGTGCAAGTAAGTGTTGGGATTGGCACTACTTTTTTTCAATGTAATAGATATTTACTGAACACCTCTAAGCACTGCTTTTCTAGGCCCTGAAGATATGACAGGGAGCAAGAGAGAGATGCTCTGCGCCCATACAGAGCTTACAGTTTAGTGGTGGGAAAAGATAGTAAAAAAGAGAACACAATAATTTCAGAAGTACTAAGAGTGTGGGGGAATTGAAATAGCGATTTAAGAGTGCCTGGGACTGGTTGACAATGTATTTATGATAAGCACCTGACATGAACCAATGACACGCTGTTAGTTCTTACCACCTTTGTGCAAAGTAGTAGAGAAAAGCAGCTTTATATTTTAAACTTGAATTACGATGGCCTAACAGTATCATTCCTTTGAGGGCTTTTGATATCATCATATGAATATATCCTGATAATTATTATCACAGTAATTTTATATTTATTAGGTAAGAAGTGAGCAATGTAGACATTTCAAAAAAAGAAATTTGTAATTCAGCAGAAGAGGTTACACTTAATGCATGAAAAGTATCCATAAAACAAAGAGGTAATTGCTGCCTCTCCGATGGGAGGGGCATATCCTGAGAACTAAAGGAATTCAGAAAAACGCAAAACAAAACAAAACATATCGCTTTGGGGTCATGAAGAAAGAACTCCACGAGGCAGTGAGCTTCAGGCTTGCAGGCTGGTCACTGCCCCACGCGGAGACTGTAAAGGTGGTCCTGTGTGGCATTACACTTGTCCGTGAGATTAGTGCATTCACACTGACAGCTTTTCTCTTCCTGCCCCAGATTCCTTTCTGAATTAATTGGACTTCCATCTGGCATCTGCTTATTAGGCCTGATCTTGTGCTCAGAATGGCCCTCAATTGTTCTTTCCTTGTCTCTTCCTGGCCGCCTAGTTTCTTGACTTCCATTGTGGTGGTGGGGGGGGGGTTGCTGGAATTCCTCTGTGTCCCAAGTCACCTGAGTGCCACCGGGCTCGTCCTAAAATGGCTTCTCCTTTCCTTCCTATTACTGGGCACAGTGACAATCAATGTGTAGAAAAGGAGCCACACAAAGGAAAATAAAATCATAGTGATTTTCTCTGGCTCAGAAAAAAAAATCTGGTGGCAGCAATCTTCTTTGAGTTCCATTCTCAACAGTTACCTTGACAAGTTTCCTTCCATTTCATTTGATTTTGGTGTAAAGTAGGAACAAAATAAGGGGACCAGCAAGTTTTACTGCATCGACAATTAAGAAGCTCAGCTTAAGAGTGGGAAGGTGGATCTGGGAGTCAATCTGAGGGAAAAAATGAAAAGACAGGATATATTAGGGATTCCATATAAAGAAAAAAATGAATGAGACTGTAAGAAGAGTAGAATATATATAACTCTAAATAACAGAACAGAAACATATGGGGCCTAATGTAGTAGCGTCTGAGAGTTTTCTAAAAGAACTCTGAACGACTTTCACTGTTAGCTTGTTTCAGGAACTCACTTTAAACAAAATGATTGACTGTCATTCATTTATTCTGCATACGAGCATTCACGAAGCCTGGGCGGTACCGCAGTCGTTGCAAAAGTGAGACACAGAGCTGCCTTTCTGCCTCTGCACAGCTGGCAGTGAGAACGGAGACCGACCTCGGACCAACCCTGACAGTGGAATGTGATCAGTGAGGGAGGCAGCCCTGAGGTGGGGGTGGGGGGCATGTGGGTAATAACATCCTTCCCCAGGATGACTTTAGCAACGTCTGGCCTCTTTCTGTTTCACGTTATAATTTAAATTTCAAAGCTAGATTCTTTGACCCTCAAATGACTTAAAATTTTCCTTTTCTACAAAGTGGGATGCAATCGTGCCTGTTCTTCGCCCTCATTGATTCCTCCGCTCCTTTTTACCCTCCTTTCCCTCAATTCTGATTTCTCTCCTTATGCTCAGATCTAGCGTGGACGTGGTGTCCGCTATGCGTCCTGTTTCTCTGGGCTTCTCCGCCTGGCTGTCTGCCTACGGCCAGGCTCCGCTCCGAGGCGGCTTGCTGCGCAGAGTGCTGGAAGTTTCTAGAGCCGCCCCAGAGACCGGGTGCTACCACGATGCTACCTTCAAGCGACCTGATTAAACAGGGACTGCATTTCCACTGCAAAATCACCCCCCTGAGAATCAGTGGGAAGTAAATTACAGACAGGAAGCCTGCGGGGAAAGCTGTGGCTGATTAGATGCCACGTCCACTGAGCGCTCACTCGGGGGTCCCCGTGGTGCAGCGCTGGGAACCGTGGCCCGAGCTGAAGGAAAGGTGATGTAGAGGGAGTGGACTCGTGATTCTGTTTCAGCAAGGGCAGGAAGCCTAACGAGCCGGTCGCAGGTCGATACTTTGGAAGAGAAATACAAACTCATCACGTGGGAGAGTACTGCTTTCTACACAGGAGACCCCTATAAGTGTATTACTTTTCTTAAGGTATCATTGACTTTGTAATTGTGCTCAGTACGGAATTCCTATAAAAATGAGTATCGCTGTAAGATATAAACAAGGCAGAAATGTGCGTAAAAAAACTGTTAACTTTCCCCTCATTCTTTCCTTCAAAGGTAACCTCCATCAACACATTATTCCTGTTTTTCATTTCTTCATATATGCCAGGTATAATGGATTTTTAAAATATAGAGAAATGAGATCATACACACTTTATTGTTAGATTTATATTGCTCTGTGATTTTATTTTTTTCACTTAAGTTCTTTTTGGTTTAGATCACCTAATTAGCACTAGAAATTTATACTATTACAATGTACGAGGTTTTTTTACTGAACGGATTCCAATTTAAAGCAGAGATACCTAGGCTAAATTCCCTATTCTGTTGAACCTGTTCTCAAAGAAGCAATTGGGTCTCAAATAGGGAATTCATTTGGTGTTTGGTGTTTGAAATAACTTAGAATATGAACAAAGAAAGGTTAATCATGGAGCTTGATACAGAGTAACTACTCATTAAATCCTTTTTTCAATTGCATTCAATTAATTTCTCTTAGTTTGCTGTTTCAAGGGAATAGTAGAATTCTTTTATTTAATTTATCTACATATTGTAAGAAATCTTCCACAGAACTGTGTCTGTCTTATTTTATCAGTCAGTCTACCAATAGTTACTGACTGCTTTCTAGGGTCAGTCAACAAAACTCACCCACTGTGATGGGTCTTTTCCACATCAGGAGTTTGGGAGATGGTGAGTCATTCTCAAGTCAATAGGAAGACTGTTACATTTGTAGAATACTTTGCCTTGTACGTGCCTCATCCCACGTAATACAATGGCTGGGGGGTGGGGCATGTTTCATTCCCATTTTATGGAGAAAGAACGAGACTCAGACACAAGGCACAGGGCACACAAAGTGAAAAGGTCGAGACAAACGTCCTCACTTCGGATTCCAGACACGGATCCTCTGGTATATTTTTTTCTTATACCAAAGTTACTACCGTACAGGACAAGCCCACTTTTTAAAAATTAACTCACATGTGAGCTATTTATGTAGGGTGAGCAGAGGGTCTCTGTTGGCGTAGAAAATAAGTTAGCACATTGTGTGCGTTCAGTCCACCGTGTACTCTACCCCACTGCTTCTCAGTGCGGGCCCTCCCCCCCAGACCAGGAGCATCAGCCCACCCCGGAGCTTTCTGGAAAAACAAGGGCCCTCCCGAGACTGACTGAATCAGAGCAGAGTCAGTGTGTGCGGGGGGCCCAGCGATCTGGTTTTAGTAAAACCTGATGCACATTAAAACTTGAACCATAGTTTTGCCCAGTGAAATGGGAGAAGATAAATAACTTCCCATTCAAACATAAGCGACTACCTGTTAGGCTCTTCCTGCTGAAACATGTTCCTATTGAGGTCCAAAGATACACATTTACAGAGATCAGAAACACTTTCTCACTGGAAACAGAGCAGCTGCTCTCTGTCTGGTCCAGGGCAGGCCTTACTGCTTCCAGGTACAGCAGTAAGATTTCATTTACTTGCCTTAATGGGTTCTATTTCTTGCTCTTGTGAAAATTATTTTTAAAAGCCTCTCAATATATTTCTTTCTCTATATAAATGGAATTAACATTTCCCACATAAGGCTATGAAATAATTGTATGCTTTTTACTGATTCATAGAACTATGGAAGCTAAAAAAATAGACAACAAACAATCAAAATGGCATAGAATTGAACTTCCCTAAATCTTAAATGCACAATTGGATAATAACGATGACGGGCAAGCTGATTGCTTTTTGGCAACCTTTGTGGATTGTTAGCGTCCCCTTCAAATCCATGTGTGGAAGCCTTCGCCCACAGTCTGATGGATGGTAAGAGGGGGTGAGCCCTTCAGGAGGTTCTCACGAAGGGCATTAGTGCCATTGTAAGATCACAGGACAGCTTGCTTCCTCTCTGCCCCCTGCCCTGTGGGAACACAGGAAGTGGGCCATCTGCCACCTGGAAGAGGGTCCGCCCCAGAACTTGACCATGCTCATGCCCTCATCTTGGGCTTCCAGCCTCCAGAAATGTGGGAAATGAAATTCTGTTTTTTATAAGTCGCTCAGTCTCTGGTAATTCGTTACAGAAGCCACAAGTGACAAAGGCAGTGACTGACAAGCACATACTTCAGGTGAGCGGAAGAGGGGTATGAAAAACAGAGGGTCAGAACCAAGGTTGCTATGCAAATCCTTTTCTCACGTCATGTTATGATTTCAACTAGCCTTGAACGTGGTTACCACCACAGCAGAAACCTGAGAGTTTACTTTCATCATCTTCTTTGGCTTAGCGTCTATTTCGTAGACCTCCCAGGTGGGGAGTTCTCCTTGGACTCTCTCTATCACCATTCTAACGTGAAAAATAATGTCAGGGGAAGAGGCCAGTGGTCATCGTTTCTATTACGTTAGAGGGGTTTTGACTTGGATGTGAAGTAACGTTTGTCACCCAAGGGCAATACGAGACGTTGAATGAACTGAACAAACCTGTAAGAAGCAGAGTCTGAGCACCACGCATATTTCTTCTATGGACATAAACCGGCTGAATTTGTATGGTCTGTAGAAGCTTTAATGTGCTTTAAAAATTAATACAATTTATTTTTTAAATCAATTTAAGTTCACGTCAAAATGGAGCAGGAAGTTCAGAGTTCCCACCTACCCCTTGTCCCCACCCACACAGACTGCTCAGCTACGGGTGTCCGGCTCCCCAGGGGCACCTTGTTACGATCGATGAATCTCCAGAGTCTATAGTTCACAGTAGGGTTCGCTCTTTGTGGCGTCCGTCCTGCAGTGTGAGTTCGGGCAAAAGTATGACAGGCGCACGTTACTGTAGTGTCATACAGAATAGTCTCGCTGCCCGAACGCCCCCTCCCTTGGCTCTGCCTGTTCATCCCTCCCCTCCTGCCCTAACTCTGGCAACCACTGATCTTTCTCCATAGTTTCACTTTTTCCAGATGCCACGGAGTTGGCACCACATAGTATTTACCTCCTCAGATTGGCTTATTTCACGTAGCACTATGCATTTAAGTTTCCGTCAAGTACTTCTGTGGCTTGCCAGCTCATTTCTGCTTAGCACTGAATAACATTCCATTGTCTAGATGTATCAGTTTAGTTATCCATTCACTTACTGAAGGACATCTTGGTTGCTTTCAAGTTTGGGCAATTATGAATAAAATGGCTATAAACATCAGTGTGCAGGTTTTGGTGTGGAAATAAGTTTTCAATGAATTAGGATAAATACCAAAGAACACAACTATGGTAAGAGTATGTTCCCTTTTGTAGGAACCTGCCCAGCTATCTCCCAAAGTGGTCGTACCACTTTGATTCTCGTTCCATCCATCTGTTTGCCTATTTCTTCTTCAGTGTCACGCTGCCATGGTTGCTGTAGCCTCAAAGTCAGTCTTCAGCAAGTCATTTTTATCGAAGACTGGTCCTATCCGTCCTCCGACCGTTCTTCTTCTGTCTTGAGGTGGCCATTGTGGGTCCTCTGCTTCTACATGTATACTTTAGAGTAAGCTTGTTGACACACACAAAATAACTTGCTGGGATTTTGATGAGATTGCATTGGATACATAGATCAAGTTAGGAAGAGCTGGCAGCTTGGTAATGCTGAATCCCCCTCTCCAGGAAGCCGTGGAGCCAGCTTTGCATCCCTAGGATAAGTGCTACTTGGTCCTAGAGTATAATCTTTTTAAACACTGTGGAATTCAATTTGTTAATATTTTGTTGAGGATTTTTGCAACTATGTTAATGAGAGATACTCTTCTGTAGTTTTCTTGAAATGTCTTTGGGTTTGGTTTAGGGTAATGCTGGCCTCAGACTGAGTCAGGAGTATGCCCTTTGCTTTTATCTTCTTGGAGACATTGCAGAAAATTGGTATCATTTCTTCCTGAAATATTTTGTAAAATTCACCGGTGAAACCATCTGTGACTAGTGCTCTAAGTTTTGGAAGGTTATTAACTTTTGATTTAATTTCATTAATGAGCATAGGCCTGCTTTGATTGTCTATTTCCTCTTGGGTGAGTTTTGGCAGATTGTGTCTGTCAAGGATGTGGTGCATTTCATCTGTGTTATCAACTCTGTGAGCGTAGAGCTGTTCATAGTATTTCCTTCTTTTTCTAAATGTCCACGGTGTCTGTAATGATGCCTCCTTTTTCATTCCTGATATTTGTCACCTGTGTCTCTCTTCTGTCTCAGTCAGCCTGGCTGGAGGCTTATGAGTTTTGTCAATCTTTGAAAAGAGCAAGCTTTTGGTTTTACCTGTATTTTCTATTCATTTCCCATATTAAATTTCATTGATTCCTGTTCCGATGTTTATTGTTTATTTTCTCCTGTTTGCTTTGGATTTAAGTTGCTCTTTTTTTCTAGTTTCCTAAGGAGAAAACTTGATTTTAGAGTTGCTCTCTTCATTTCTAATATATGCATTCATTGCTATGAATTAATAAATTATAAACTCTTGTCTATAAATGCTTGTTCTGTATTTTTTTTCAGTCTTTTTTCTCTTTGCTTTTCAGTTTTGGGAGTTTTCATTGTTATATCCTGAAGCTCAGTCATATCCTCAGTCATGTGTATTCTCTGCTAATAAGCCTATCAAAAGTATTCTCCATTTATGTCACCATTTTTTTGTTGTTTTTAGCATTTCTTATTCTTAGAATTTCCATCTCTTTGTTTACACTATCTGTCTGTTCTCACGTGTTGTTTACTTTTTCCATTAAGTCCCTTACTCTATTAATCTTAGTTTTAAAAAATTCTTGGTATAATAATTCTACCATCTCTGCCATATCTGACTCTGACTCTTGTGCTTGTTCAGCCTCTTCAAACTGTGTATTTTGCGTTTTAGTGTTGAAAGGCGGACATATTGTACTGACTAAAATGCACTACAGTAAACAGACCATTAGCGATGGAATGCTAAGGGAGACGGGGAGAGGACGTGTTCTATGGTCACATGATTCAGTCCAAACTTGGTGAGCCGCTGAACTGTGAACTTTACCCCCGCTGCTCAGTCTCTCCCTACCCCATTCCTAGGTGCCAGAGGATGGCCGAAGTTGGGTAGTTCCTTTCCCCCAGTTGAGTGGCTGAAAGATCTGGAGTTGAACATTTTCCTCACTGCAGTTAGATTAAGCTCTTAACAATAATAAAAAAAACAACTGTAGTTTATGCTTTGGTAAACTAGTTAAGAACAGAAGGCTCTGATGTATGTCAAAGTAGTTTCTTTTCCTCTTTCCCAGCTGAAAGCAGAAGGTTTTTCTGATATGCAGCAAAATTCATCAGAGTTTCAGGTATCCCTACCAGGGCATGCAGTCCGTCCTGCCTTTGGGTTTCTGTCCTGACAAGTTGGGAGTCTCTGTATCCTCCGGTCTGTTTCTCCAAATCAGGGGTGGGGAGGGGCAGTGGTTTGCCTTGTGACCCCACTTCCCTGACGGATCTGAGCTGACTTTTCAGTTTGTTGAGCTTGTTACTTGTTGGAATGGGGTAGTAGCTTCAAACGCATTACAGGCCTGACCGGAAGCGCTGTTCTTTCCTTTCAGATGAATAAAATACAAACTGATGTTGGATTGTTTGCTTTTCCCTCACACTGAACAGTATGTCACCAAAGGGGCAGGTGACATAAAGCTATACATCTGAATAAATTACAACATGGAAAATCTGTACCATGTAACACAGCATGATATAACCATGTGGTTATTTGGAAAAAGATTAATCACTAAGCACAGTACAATTTTTAATTAAGAAGAAGGTGGGAACTAGATGAAAAAAAAATTAGGGATGTTCAGTAAGCTAGTGATCAAAGCCAAACATTAAATTAAAATGTTTTCTATGAAAATGTGAATCTGCTTATGCAGATTATCCCACTGAATTATTCCACCATCTGCAGAATTCATGCCTTTTTGTTTGACTCATTTGTTACAAGTAGCTTATCAACAATAGCACCCACTATTAACATAAATAAGAGGCTCGTAGATGAGGACAGGAAGAGACAATTGGAAAGTCATACCCTGTTAGAAAAATTAAAGAAACCAGCACTATGTTTTCACGCCACGTATTACAGTATCAATGGGACTGCGCCCTTAAGAAATTCGGCTATATTCCAAAAAGAAAAACAGTGTTGATTGTGTCATGGAGAAGGTTGAAACATTTGAAGATGCTCTTGTTTGTTGATCTAGTTATTATTTTCATGCACAAACATGCACAAACATGGGATCCTATTCAATGAGTCATCTGTACTACTGGCTGTGGTCAGATATTGAGAAATTCTTAAAATTACACTTTTATTTAAAACACATTACAAAATGTGTCTTCAAAGACTTAATATTCGCAATACAATGCCTGTTCTGTATCGCAGCAGACACACTAGTTTCCTGCTTTTATGTATATGATAATGAATTATTCAGGGACAATACGGGCAAGCTCTCATTAAACGGAGCGCCCACTGTTGGTCCCTGGGATCTGTCTCTTCAGTTTGAGGAAATAATGTGAGTACATAAGAGGCATCAGAAAGGGTTTTGTCTATGTATTTCTTTATCTGTCTGTTTAGCTGTCCAGCTAGTTATCCACCA
Organism: Desmodus rotundus; assembly: GCF_022682495.2. Taxonomy (NCBI): domain Eukaryota; kingdom Metazoa; phylum Chordata; class Mammalia; order Chiroptera; family Phyllostomidae; genus Desmodus; species Desmodus rotundus. The sequence continues at coordinate 207,872,923 of NC_071387.1, read as the reverse complement.
TCTGTCTTTGAGATACTAGAAATGAAACATGTCTGTAGGATTCCAAATGTCCTTCCATTGGCAGTGACTCTATGAGTTCACCCTTTAATGTGAATTACCCTTGGTGACGTCAGAACTGGGTCCCTAGTGGGAACTTTAGACAGCCAGAATTCTACCGGAAGCCAGAAAACCCCAGAGGGCAGAAGCAAAGACTACCACATAGAGAAGTAATGCAGAAAAGAATTCGGAGTGTATTAATAATGAAATCATTTTAAATGTGCATTTTTGAAAGTACCTGAAAGAAGTAAGTTCTTCCTTGGGAACATGAAACTTTCCCCCACGAGCTGATGTTAGTGTGATCACTGTTGACAGATGACTGCTATCTCTTCTCCATCAACAGGAAGGAGGGAGGACTGTAGTTTCTGAGGAAAAACGGAGTTTAAAAATGGCTCTTAGTTGTGGATATTGCCGGAGGGAAAGCTAGGGATTATTTGGTTACTGGGGAATGGAGACTTGTCAGCATGCAAGGGAAGGTCCCAGGGAGAGGTCATCCTTGAGCGATCAAGCATGTGCCTTTGGACGCTCACCACGTGACCCTCTCCCATAGTTAGTGTGTCCAGGATTTCTCAAGGAACCCTAGGTTTGCACAGCGTTGGTATGCTCCCCTAGTCAGACGTGGGGGGAGAGAGGATGTTTGCAGGAAACTTCCATCTGTGTTACTGACATGTTTTATCTGTAAATATGTTTCATTAGTAGCAACAGATGGGAATGACTTCCCATGCAGAAGACGTGGAGAACAGTTGTCAAGCACAGACATAAAACTGTATTCTGTACAGCTGAATTCAGCAGAGCTCATCGCATCAGAAAAAGGCCAAACAACAAAAATTAAACAGGATGGGGAACAGAAGGCAGGGAAAAAATTACACTAAGAACATTGAGGGTTTGTTGGCCCCTCCAGAGATCACATCAAGTAGGAATCAAATTAAACTATTTTTAAAAATTGATTTTAAAATGATATCATTAGTTAGCTTTAGTGTTTTCTTTAAATTCCAAATATTTGATTGTTAAGTCCAATTTAGTGTCCCTTCGATTGCTGAACTCTCCAGGTGAATGGTGAAAAAGGACACATGTGGAGTAGCCAAAGGCTGGGAGGTTTGGAAAAGCAGGACGGTCTGGCCTACAGTTCATATATGGTCATGTCAGACCCAGCCCCACACACAGAAGGATGGTCAGCAACCCTATTCTTGGATGCAAAGGATTATTAGCTCAGCACAAAGTAAATAGTTTTGCTTACATTACAGAAGGCTGGATAAAAGTCTGCAGACAATATGAGCAAAGAGCTAAATTAACTCCTCAACTCAAGACAAGAGAATTCTGTATGTTAAAGGATAACAGGGTACTTTGGAATTCTATACTTGAACCCTTCCAGAAATCACGAACCCCAGTAAGTTAGTGCGTGCAGCGTTAGTGCATTCATCTGTGAATGCTAAAGTAAACATCTTCAGGTGACCTATGCACGGAAAACAAAACGCACCTTTGATTTTCAAGGGGAGGCTTCAAATGTGTAGAAATCCAGTTTTCATGAACAGATCATAGAAAAACTAATATTTTTTCTTCTGTGATATAGAATGTAGAACATTAATATTTAATAATGAGTTTTCAACTGTAATCACAAGTAGTATTGTTTTATTCTCCTCCAATTTTCCAGATATATCAAATGGCTATTTTATTGCTTAATTTTGAACATCCTGAAGTTCTGTTAAAGATTTTATTTATTTATTTTCCGAGAGAGGGGAGGGGAGTGAGCAAAAGAGGGAGAGAAACATCGATGTGAGAGAAACATCTATTGGTTTACCTCTCTCACGCCCCCAACCTGGCTTACAACCCAGGCCTGTGCCCTGACCAGCAACAGGACTGGCTGGTGACCTTTCTGTTCCCTGGACAACATCCAACCCACTAGACCACACCAGTCAGGGTCATCCTCAAGTTCTTAAGAACCAATCTAAGATCATTACTTGAGTCTGGGTGAGGAAGTCATCAATTTTCAGAATTCAGTGACCCAAACAACTGCCGTATTTTTGGGACTATAAGACACACCGGACTATAAGACACACCTAGGTTTTAGAGGAGGAAAATGGGGGGGGGGGAGCTCTGCCGCCCCCCTCCCCCCCACCCTGCAGCGAGCCAGGTAAGCTACATTCAGACTATAAGAGGCACCCCTATTTTCCTCCCAAATTTGGGAGGGGTGCCTCTTACAGTCTGAAAAAGACGGTAGTTAGTATTACCAGAACCAGGACAGGGCTCTCTTGACTTTCTATCAACTTTCCTGATGCACCATTTTCAAAGTGAAGGTTCACTCCAGTATAATGACAATGAGGCAGAACTCCAGCCTTCAAAATGTTAAGAGAACCGTTTCATCAACATTGCTTCAAATGTTGTCAATTAACATTTTTTGGAGGGATGGGGTAGGTGATTATAGTGGAGAAATATTCATAGCACTAAAAAAGAAGGTAAATGATGCACAATTCCCATTATTGAGAAATATAGAGTCTCTTGAGGGATATGGACAAATAAAGAGATTTATACGTTTTTGTCCTAAGTGCCATGAACTGGAAAAGCACAGCATGTTATTGTAAACATAAGAATGCCTCCTTATGTTCAATAATATATTACAAAATTACTCGATTCTTGAAAGACAGCGCGCTGTGCACAGGAAGAGAGGGAGAGAACAGAAAGCGGTACAACCGGAAGGGCTCTGACTGCAAAGGCTCGGCAGAGGGAGAGAGGCCTTGTGACTGGGTGACAGAGACTCTTCCAGAACGGAAGAGCTCCTCCAACAAGAAAAGGGAAGGTGGAGGGCAAGAAGGAGACAGGTCACAGGCGTGCCGAGGAACCTGGGCTGCTTCCCCAAAGATGTAATAAACCACTGACTGATTTAAAGGTGCATGTTCTGTGTATGCTGAAAAGAAACACCTTCGTTAATTAAGTTTTTCATCATTAATCATACTTAGGGAAGTTGCTGAAAGTCAGAGAGAGTGCTCCTTTGGAAAAAGTAGAAACCAGACACCAAGACCACAATCCATTTGAATTCTTATCCTGTCTAACACTGTCATTTTGCAATCGGCAATTATTAGACCATTTCTGCCCCCACAGGCGTGTGTAACTGCAATTAATGGAAGTAGGTCATCAATGTAAGACTCAAAGAAATATCGTATTTTCCCTATCTTATTATTCATTCAAAATGCAAATAAATCTCATAGCTGTTAAATCTGGAGTTTAGACAATTTGATCCTCCATTTGAAACAGTTGCAATGCCATATAATGTTTATTGTTCCCCAGCGAAAAAACAGTCCTTGAGATTAACAAATTAGAAATCAACTGAAATCTTTGGTTCTGTTGCAAGAGAACTCAATATTTAGTTGAACTTTAATTTTAAAAATGAGAAAATGACTTCGACAATGTATTCCAAAAAAATACTGGACTAAAACAGTGGTTGGTAATATTTACAATCAATTTCATATGTTTAAATGTTCCTAATAAGTTTATTCATATCATAATTTAGCACCCCTGATAGTGCAAGCATGGGACAAAAGAGTGAAGGGGGTTAAATTTATTTTAAAATGAAGAATCTAACTGTGTTATAGATGTATGACAATTTCATTGAAGAGAGCTGGGGGAGAATATGTAGTATTTATTTATTAATATTTCAGAATAATATAGACTCATAAGGCATGCAACTCAAACTCTTCCTACATGAACTACCGTGCATGTTCTAGCTAATAAGAAACAGCCAGATTTAGAACTCAAGAAGACAGCGTAGACAAAAACACGTGGGTCAGTGCGTTGAAGCGCCAGAGCTAGAAGGTGATGGTGAGGTTTGAATTCTCTTTTATTGTAAACGCTGATAGAAAAACACAAGATAAGGTATAAATATAATCATTAATAAGAAAGAAATAATATGTGCAACTTCCAAATTATTGAAGAAAGAAGAGAATAAAGAAACTGGATTTTATAGCTGATGCCAAAAAAAAAGAAAAAGGATAAAAGGAACCAGCAAAGCCCTGGCTGGTGGGGCTCACTGGTTGGAGCATTGTCCCATAAACTGAAAGGTGGCTGGTTCGATTCCCAGTCAGGGTACATTCTTGGGTGGGGTTTGGTTCCCAGCTGGGGCACTTGCAAGAGGCAAACAATTCATGTTTCCCTCCCACCTTGATGTTTCTCTCTCTCTCTCTTTCCCTTCCCCTCTCTCTAAAATCATTAAGCATGTTCTTGGGTGAGGATGAACAAGGAACCAGAAAAAACACATAAAGAACTCATAACAGACCTAGTAGAAAAAAATGGGCCAAACATCAGTAATCTCAATAAATATTAATGAATTAAACTCTGATATGAAGTTGCCAATATAAAATTGTATTAAGAAACATAAATAGCTGTGGATTGTTAAGAGACACGCTGAAAGTTAAATGGCACAGAAACGCTGAAGATACAGGGATGAGCAAGGAGATCGAAATGGCAAACATTTAAAAAAAATCATGGATGCTTATTGACAAAATAATAAGAGACATTAAAATTTAAAGCAAAAGTTAATCAACAAGACCAATATTTATATAATTTATAAAATGAACATATAAGTTATAAAATTTTACATGTCAAAAAACCTAGAAAGTTTTAGGAAGAATAGCAATTTTGATAAGTGTGATAGCTTGTGAATAGTATTCATTCAAATACAGCTAGTTATTGAAAACTTAAGATGTGCCACACATGTGCTAGCTTTTGTAATATTAGTAAATTCTGGGAGTTATATATTCTGAGAGCTTTGCTCCAGTTTTCCTTTTTTTCATTTTCTGCTTTCAAAACCAATAAATTGAAGTTGATTCATACAGTCAGAAGAGAATAGATAACTTTAAGTGCATTAGTTATTAAATGTGGAAGAACAACAAAGAATAAACTAAGCTGATATATAAAAAATTGGAGGAAAATGAGAAGAAGCTAAAGCATATATGAAGCATAAATTGGAGAATCTGAGAAGACATGGACTGATAAATAAACCCTCCTTCATTTATACTCTTTGGCTAATATAATAAAACACATTCTTTCCCCCAAAAGTGCTTCAATAATTATAAAGTGTCCAAAACTTTCTCACAGAAGTAAGTTGATTTGAGCATTTCTCTTTAGTCAGAGCTAAGGCACCGGAGCAAGAGCCCCAGGGCACCGACCAGCTCCCCTGGGAGTTTGAGGAGGGGGGTGTGTGTTGGGGGAGAGTTGGTGGAGGTGAGAGGGCGGGGCAGGGTCAGCAGGGGCTCAAGATCTGATCTGCAGGCTCAGCTCCTCCTCCTCCAGCGCCTGCAGGCCGGCAGTCTTTTGTCTCCTCTGCCCAGTGGGTGTAGTAAAACACATTTCTATATAAGCAAGTGAGATGTAACCACACTCAAATATTGTGAACAAAATTATTCTAATAATTTTTAGAAAATTGTATCAGGAAAATTTGAATTATCAAATTGTTTTAAGAAGGGATAGACAGTCTGAGTAAGTTAAAAAACATCAAACACCAATAAAGTTAAAAAACAGATCTCTTCCCATCCAAAAGTTTTATCCTGATTTTACAGTCAAGTTCTTATACATCTTTTAAAGGAAAAGTTAATTCCCATAATATTAAACCATCTTTAGAGGTTGTAATATAATTTAACATTTTTAGTTTATTTTAATAGTATGTCCTTTACCTTGATTCCAAAGTCTGATATCAAATAAATTATCCTCTCTTATATCCAGTTGACCAAGCCCTAAACACAGAGTCACCCTTGATTCTTATTCTTCACTGCTCACTCTAAACTGTTAAGGCCCAGGAATTCTGCTTTCAAAACACAACTAGAATTAGTCTACTTCCCTCCATCCCTATTGTCTCCATGTAATCTAGGCCATTGCCACCTTTCATTTTGGTAAATAAATAACGTGCAATTTATGTCATTATGTCTATCACTGGCCACTTCCCATCCACTTCCTATGCTGTAGTCTGGGAGCTCTATTTAAAACTTAGATATGATCACTTCGCTTCCACCCTTCCTGCTCATCAGTGGACTCCCCTTGTCACCTGGACATGGTCCAATATCAAGCTCCTTTTCAGAACTCACAAGACCCTCCGTGGTCTGGGTCCTGTCTGTATTTTGTAGTGGAGATTGTTGGCCCATCCCCATGCTCTGAGAGCTCCTAGCATCTGGAATACTTCCGGAACATAGTTAATGTTAGAAGTCCACTCGAAGGAAGTTTAAACACGTAAAAACTTCATAATGTTTAAGGATGTGTCAAAACGCCACTCCTCTTTGCTCTGACACTGCCATTCTCCCCAGCAGTGAGCGAAATGCTTGGCATGCGGTGGACCACGAGTAAACATGGAATGAATGAGTTAATGCAGATGGTAGGTGTTCAAACTTCACGGACAGTCTGGGACCCATACAGAGCTTGTTCCTCTGAGCTCAATGATAGATACTCTCCACCAAAATCACAGAATCGAAGTCTAGTAGATCAATTAATGCTATAAACACATTAAATGATGCTGCTCATTTCCTCAATTGTATATAATAGAATATAGCAATAGGTTAGCATATCTGTGAAACTGAAATCTAATAATCATACAGACCCTTGAATTAAAGTAATTCACGGAAGAGAACTCTGAGGTAGATTCCTGTGATCCTATCCAGCAAAAAACCTCTGCATGTTAACTCTGAGGAATCTGCATTTTGAATGAAAGACTTTACACAAGGAGTTAGTGTGAAGACGTATGTAGGGTATGAGTGTCCTTGTCTCAGAAAAGATTTTAAATAGTTTCAATAGATTTCCCTACAGTTTTTTCCCCCAATGTAAAATGATTAATCAGATGTGATATGACTGGGGTAAATGGATTCCCATGTGGCAGGCCTAGGGGTTGTGCCCAGTATTTCCTGTTTGTCCCTTCAGATCTATTTTCCATTCTGTTCTGCGCATCGGAGGGTGAACTTTATAACCCTCATTAATTTGGGTCCTTCTGTCCCAAGATGGAAGATGGAAAGGGAGAAAAGTCAGGGAAGTTATTCTCCCAGCTCCCTTCTTGATTGTCCTCAATTTGCCAGTGACCTTATTCTTCTGCAGGCCACCACCCAGCTCCTAGGAGGAGGCCCCTCCTGCATCGCAAACCCAGACAAAGCTCTCGCCAGGCTGTGGCGACCACTCCCTCCCTTTTCCTCTTCAGGCCTAGAGACAGGTGAGGCTCTTAGACATTGCTGCCTCTGGGGGCCACACCATTCCTGTTGGCTTTTCTGTAAACCTCAGAGCATCACAGTAGCCTTTTTTATGTGTTCTTTTAAAAAAATTATTAAGTTTATTGGGGTGACTTTGATCAATAAGATCATACAGGTTTCAAGTACATATTTCTATGATATAAGATCTGTATGTTGCCCTGTGGGCCCACCATCCAAAGTCCAACCATCTTCCGTCACCATATATTAGGCCCCTTCCACCCTATGCCCACCCCTCTAGTGCCACGTCACTGCTGTTTATGCCCATGAGTTTCACTTTTTATCCCACATATGAGTAAAGTCACAGGGTTCCTTGCTTTATATTCTCAAAGTCCATCCATGTTGTCACAAATGGCAGTATTTTGTCTTTTGTTATGGCTGAGTAGTGTTCCATTATGTATGAGGTCTGTTCTGAAGAAGTCCAGTCATCATTAATGACAAGAACAGTTTGCGTGACATCGATGTAACCTGGCAGCCAAGGACAGTGGACTGGAAAGTGCATACATGAACAATGACAACTTCACTGTACTAGTCAGTGGGGATGGTGGATGACATTGAGTGAGCATCTGTACTGTGTGGCCCTCATATTCAAAATGACTAAGCAAGTAGAGTAATGAATCTGCATCAAATTTTGCATTAAGCTTGAACCTTCCTCTGTAGAAACTATTTGGATGATTCAGAAGGCTGCAGCTATGGGCAACTGGTAATTAGCAGCTTCATAATGACAACACACCCACTTATGCATCACGTCTTGTGCAGAGTATTTTGGTAAAACATCAAATCACCCAGGTGACTCAGTCCTCTTACAGCCCAGATTTTGTTTACAGCCCAGTTACAGCCCTGTGACTTCTGGCTTTTCCCAAAACTAAAATCATCTTTGAAAGGGAAGAGATTTTAGAACATCGATGAGATTCAGGAAAATACAATGGGGTAGTTGATGACAACTGGGAGCACTGTGTGAGGTCCCAAGGTGCCTGCTTTCAAGGGGACTGGTGTGTCATTTTCCTATGTACAATGTTTCTTGTATCTTCTATCTTCCTCAATAAATATCTCCATTTCTCATATTACATGGCTGGATACCTTCTGGACAGACCTCGTATGTATATAATCTACCACATGTTTTTTTTTAAAGTATATTTGATTATCCTATTGCAGTTGCCCCATTTTTTCTCTCTTTTATCCTCTCTGCCCTGCACCCCCCTTCTCTCAAGCATCCCCCCCCAAATTAGTTCATGTCCATGGGTCATACATGGCTTCTCCATTTCCTATACTATTCTTAACCTCCCCCTGTCTATTTTCTACCTACCATTTATGCTTCTTACTCCCTGTACCTTTCCCCCCATTCTCCTCCTTACCCTTCCCCACTGATAACCCTCCATGTGATCTCCATTTCTGTGATCCTGTTCCTATTCTAGTTGTTTGCTTAGTTTTTGTTTTAGGGTTTGTTTTTTTTTAGGTTCAGTTGTTGATAGTTGTGAGTTTGTTGTCATTTTACTCTTCATAGTTTTTGATCTTCTTCTCTCTCTTAGAGAAGTCCCTTTAACATTTCATATAATAAGGGCTTAGTGATGATGAACTCCTTTAACTTGACCTTATCTGGGAAGCACTTTATCTGCCTTTACATTCTAAATGATAGCTTTGCTGGATAGAGTAATATTGGGTGGACATCCTTGCCTTTCATGCCTTTGAATACTTCTTTCCAGCCCCTTCTTGTCTGCAAGGTTTCTTTTAAAAAATCAGGTGATGGTCTTATGGGAACTCCTTTGTAGGTAACTGTGTCCTTTTGTCTTGCTGCTTTTAAGATTCTCTCCTTATCTTTCATCTTGGCTAATGTAATTATGATGTGTCTTGGTGTGTTCCTCCTTGGGTCCAACTTCTTTGGGACTCTCTGAGCTTCCTGGACTTCCTGGGAGTCTATTTCCTTTGCCAGATTGGGGAAGGTTTCCTTCATTATTTGTTCAAATAAGTTTTCAATTTGTTGCTCTTCCTCTTCTCCATCTGGCACCCCTGTGATTCAGTGTTGGGACATTTAAAGTTGTCCTAGAGGTTCCTAAGCCTCTCCTCAATTTTTTGAACTCCTGTTTCTTTATTCTGTTCTGGTTGAATGTTTATTTCTTCCTTCTGTTCCAAATCATTGATTTGAGTCCCAGTTTCCTTCCCTACACTATTGGTTCTCTGTATATTTTCCTTTAATTCACTTCTCATAACCATCACTTCTTCCTTTATTTTGCATCTATACTCAACCAATTCTGTGAGCATCCTGATTACCAGTGTTTTGAACTGTGCATCTGGTAGGTTGGCTATCTCCTTGTCTGGAGTTTTTTCTGGAGTTTTGATCTGTTCTATCATTTGGACCATATTTCTTTGTCCCTGCACACCTGTTATGTAGTAAGGGGTGTTGGTATTCACCAGGGTGCGTTGTGGCGCTGTATGTGGGGGAAGGGCCTGAGAGGGAACAATGCCATTTGCTTGTCTCTTACCCTCCTTCCAGTCACTTCCCCTGCTTCCCACAAGCAAATTGCGCCCTGCTGATGCTGTTCCCATGGGTGGGTTTGTGTATATTCTAGGATCCTGTGGACCCCTCCAAGGAACTCTCTTGTGAGGCTGGGAGTTTCCCCCACCACTGCAACCCCCACAGGTTTTTACAGCTAGAGGTTTGGAGGGTTTATTTTCCCGCTCTGGAATCCTGGGTTGTGTTGCTTCCCGGTAGTTCCTCCCCACTTATCAACATGGGAATGTGGGATCACCCAGTGTGCCAGCCACTGCCTTGCTCACCTGGTCCACCTCCTTGCCATGCATCCTCTCCGTGAAACTGCCCGTCTCCACCCCTCTTACCAGTCTGGAGGAATGTTTCTTCTTTAACTCCTTGGTTGTCAGACTTCCATACAGTTTGATTTTCTGGCAGTTCTGGTTGTATTTTTGTTTTGAAATTGGTTGCTGTCCTTCTTTTAGTTGTGTGAGGAAGCGAGGCATATCTGCCTATTCCTCCATCTTGGCCGGAAGTGATTTAATGTACCACATCTTCTTTATCCAGCCTTCTACTGAAAAACACTTCGGTTGTCTCTGTATCTTGGCCACTGTAAGTAATGCTTCAATGAATCTAGGAGTGCATGTATCTTTGTGAATACATGTTTTCAAAATTTTCAGGTAGATAACCAAGAGAAGAATTGCTGGATCATATGGTAACTTTATTCTTAAATTTTTAAGGAACCACCACACTGTTTTCCAGAGTGAGTACACCACTCTGCATTCCTACCAGCAGTGGATAGGGTTCCCTTTACTCTCTAACCTCTCCAACATGTGTTATCACTTGTCCTGTTGACAACAGCTATTCTAACAGGGGTGAGGTGGTACCTCACTGTAGTTTTGATTTGCATTTCCCTAACAGCTAGTGAGGTTGAGCATCTTTTCATTCATCTGTTGGCCATTTGTATGTCTTCTTGGGTGAGGTGTCTGTTCAGGTCCTCTGTCCAACAAATAGTCTCTTTATTAAATCTCCTCCATAAACTCCTTTGCACTTGCTATTGAATTGAGAGAAATATCTCAAACAATCATGAAGTAATGTGTACCTCTCTACTCTGTCTCAGTGAATCCATGTGACGAGCATCCATAACCTCAAACCCATTTTTGGTTCTGACGACAAAGCTGAACATTTTCCACTGAGAGTTGCTGGGGTAAAATGTTGCTGTTTGTGTAAGTTGCTTATGGAAGGATTTAACGTTAAGCCTTTTTGAATGTCTTTATGGATTCCTTAGAGTTCTGAAAAAGATCTTGGGAGGATTTTCTTGGCTTTCCATTTGTTTGAGTCAAAATAAGAACCAGGGGAACAAGTCCTGATTGCTCAGCTCCGGGGTAGTCAGGGCACAGCATTCTGACGTGTCTGTGATCAGCTGTGGACTCAGGGAGAACATCTCCGATGTGCCCTCTCTGCCTCAACCCTTAGAAACTGTGTTCGTCATCCCATTAATTCTAAGACCCGGGGACAGCAATTCAGAGACCTCTCAAGAAACAATAATACCTTAAAACTTTGTCTAGGACAGTTAGACATTCAGATTATCGTTAGCACATAGGACTGTTATGGGCATTAGATACTTAAGGGGAGTTACAGGAGGAAAAGACTACCACCAGCTGAGAATATCATGGAACTCTTCCTGAAACTGGCAGCACTTGAGTTAAATCACTAAAGATGTGTGGTTTATCACTGTTACCATTATTACTATTTTATAGGGAAAAGGCATTATTGAAAAGGCAGCTGTAAGCAAGGGCATCGGAATGTGTAAATATAAAGGTAAGGAGTGGTTAGGTGACAACAGTTGAGCAGACCAGTCCAAGGGGAGCTTATTTTAAAAGATTTGAGGGAAGTAGTGGGTGAGGCAGATTGGAATCCGATCCCTTGGTGATGCGATAGTTTTGCATCGGAGTAGACGAGAGCACTGGTGCTGCTGTGGAGCTCAGGCTGACGGGGCTGTGCGGCGCAGGCTGAGGCAGCAAAGACACGGCTGTTGCAATCGCCCGTGTGTGAGGCCTCGTGGGTCTGAGCTGGTCCGGTGGCAGCAAGAGGTCGAGTAGGAAGAAGGTATCAAAAAAAAAAAAAAAAGGTTGTAAAAGAATTAATAAAATTCAGGAAGATGCAGGTGGTTTTCATTTCAACCCTCTCAATAGTTTAGTTAAGCCTGTTGACTTTTCATTACTATGTTCATTTATTTTCTGTATAGATGATTTTACTCTTTCCTAAACTACATTTGGTGAATGTAACATTCTGGAACCATTTCCAAATTCTGTAAGATAGTAGAAAAAATCACCACCAAAAATGATTTCATAATTTGCTTTGCTTGCAATCTTCATTTGGCTTCTTTCAGTAAGAGTATAAGCTAATTATGTTTGCCACGTGATAATGATGGTTCGGTTGTGCGGATAAAAGCCACAGTTACTCTAGGGCTTACAAAGAGACAAAAATTACATCGCTAAACTCAATGGGGCGATAATGACCTCATCCCCCTTTTAACCCTACGGTATGTACAGATACTTTATTAGGCCTTACTAGTTAGAACAGAACAAAAATAATAAAAGTACATGATGACTTCACATAAGTCAAAATTCTTAAAGAAGCAGAAGGGATGTGTATATTTGGAGGACAAGGAGCCTATATTTTTAACGTTTTTCCCTCAATTACACTGAAGGTACAATGAATGCAAGTTATTTATAAATTTTTGTAAAATAATAAAGCAATTTAATTATAAACTAGGTAAGCTAACGTCTGGTAAAACCATATTAGATTTATTTATTTTTAATTTTAATCAAGGATACCTCCCCAAAGTCATTAAAAGCTGGTTGAAACTAAGCTAAAACATAAAAACCTCAATTTCAGACTTACGTAATATTCTAGCCACACCATTGAATCTAAACAGGAAATTTAAAACAATTCAACATATATAGCAGACTTCTCAGGGTCAGATCTCAGACCTGTGAATGCCCTCATTTTGAGAAGCCTTCATTTTATACTTGACAGGAAAACTATTCGCCCCAGAGAAGACCAGTTGATCGGCATTGGGCTAAGGTCATAGCTCAATTTTCAAATTTAAAATTTCCCATCATCGGCCATTACTCAACCCTTCTTGGAGGGTTCTGGCAACGCGAGCTGGAATAACACGCAACCCCCCAGTACTGGATTTAGTGCTTCCTGTGCCCTGGCGAGGACTTCCTCTCTGTAAAGGGGATTTGGAAGCCTTCCCAGAACATGCGTTTGCACTTGGAAGCAGGAAGGCTGAGGCACAGCGCTGGGCGGGGAGACGCAGTGTGTCTGCAGCAAGCTGAATGTGTGTTCTCCCTGACTTCCTCTCCTCTCCATGCTTATCAATCACTGTGGGAGTTGGTTGTTACTGAGCATCTCATTTTCAGATAGATCTGGACTTTTACACAGTTCTTGATTCTCCAGCGCAAGTCTCAGTAGAGGGCCAGTGAGAAGCCATACCGGATGGGGCAAGAGTAGCTTTACAGTTGTATGTAAGGAAAATAATGCAATAACTAAGAAACAAAAATACCAGAGTAAACTCTGTTTTGCATACCCACAACTGTAAACCTCAGTTTTGCCCTCCCTTGTATTTATTTTTAAAAACAAGTAGCTTTTAAAAATCATTTTTCTGGGAAACACTTGCAGACCATGTCCCTAGAAATGCAGTTTTCTGATGACAGCGTGTCTGCTAAATGAAGTGCCTTTAATGGCATCGTGCGTCTGGACTTAGATGTTTTTCAAAGAATATGTGACTACATTACTTAAAGCAACCGCTCTAGATTATCTCTACCTTTTAAAATATCTATTTCTAAGTTGTTTTATACCTTTTTTTTGCAACAGGAACAATAATTAATCCTTCAGTGGCATCATCAAAGGAACGTCATTATGGAAGAAACATAGTTACACAGACATTGTTAGATGTGTCTGTGTCTTGTGCAGTGAGCGGGCAGTGACCGTATCAGTTGGTACATGTTCTAGGAGGGTTAAATTTGTGGTTGAGGCACGGTTGTGAAGGGCATCACCAAGCACTATAATTTGGAAAAAAGTTAGTGTTTACTCAATTGAAGATATGCCCATATGACTATAGGGTCCCCTTGCCCAAAGATGGAATCCAGAACGGAGGAGTCTGGCAGGACTTTGTGGTGTTCAAGAATTTCCAGAGTCAGTAAAGGGCAAGGCTTTGGTCCTAAAGCAAATGAAGGAGCTCTGGGACACTAGGTAGCAAATCAATGCAGATTAGGGGCTGGGCCGCCAGAGCACACATTCCATCCAAAGCCATGGTTTCGAGGCCATCTGTGTGTGCTCACCCCCAGATCTGGTTGGCAGCACAGTGGATTAGAGAGGCGGGAGGGCCTGGAGTCTGGGGTTGGAGTAACCCGACTGGAAGTCAAGTCCGACCCGAGCTGGTGTCAGTGTGCTGGCTACCGGGTGTGGGCCAGAGCCGGCCTGGCTGGCCACTGAGGCCTCTTAACAGAAGCAGATATAAACAGCTAATAAAAGCAAAGAGAGCATTAAAAAAACAAACAAACAGGTGAAACAGCAAAATGAACACCCACTGTGTGATTTAATGGCTACTACATCAGGGTGGGATCAAAATAATAAATAGAAGACATCATTTCCTTCCTTTAGAAATCTTGTTAGAGAACCCAACATCTAAACAAATCAATTCACCTACAAGAGGTGAGGTATTTCGAATGATAATACCCAATTTTACACATTAGACATGTATATTTGAAGAACAAATTTTAAAGATTGTGTGTAGAATTTTTGTGGGATTATTGTTGTCATCGTCATATTCAACCGCAAAACCACACGGCTTTGGGAAGGTTTCTTGGACTTGGGAACATGTTCTATAGCTTCAACCTTCTACAGGTGTCTAGTTCGGTGAGAGTTTTGAAAATTTTCTGGGGAAGGATTTCAAGATGGGTCTAAAAGAGTGTGACATATAGTAACTACACAGAATGGGTGGTCCAGTCAAAGGAAATATTATTTGTAAAGTCCAAAATACTTCTGAGATTCATGAGGAAGAAGAAAATGATATTGGCAATATTGATGAGGGGTGTCTTTAATTAAACCTTTCCAGACTATAATTACTGTCAGTGAGTTTTAAAATAAATGATTATTTTCCAAATTGGTTAGTAGTATTGTCGAAAATACAAATTAAGCCTCTGACATATAGTTTCATTATATTCTGTAGGCTCCAAGCTGAGCTGTCACATCCTGTTCTCAGAAGAATATGCTGATACACCATTTTATAAGTGCCAGTTGACAGAATCATCAATTCGTGTTTTAAATTTTGAAGTGCATCCACACACAAAAATTAACTCATTAGATTCAAATAACAATGTCTAATTCTTAATCTGTACTGACAATGATTAATAAGATAATTAGAATTTTATCAAAATTTGATTTAAAAAATTAGCCCCAACAAATAATCTGTCACTGAATCACAATGCTTGAATTAACTATCCACATAATTTTACAGCTAGAAGGAGACCTAAAAATATCCATCTAGCCGTTTCTATTTTGCAAACAAGAGATGGAAGACCTAGAGAAGTAAGCCTCCAGAATTACTATGTGCAGAAAGCAACAGAATCAAGAGCAGAATGCGACTCTGATTCTTGGCCTAGAGCCCTTTCTTCATCAACCACATCATTTTTCTTCCTTCTACGGTGAAGTCCAACGTCCCAGAAAATGCTGTAATCATGGTGCTTTAACCCACTGCTGACATGTCAAGGTTTTTTGCTTGCGTGCTTTCCTTCTACCTCATTTCTCACCAATGCTCATATCTTGATCATGATTCCTTCTTATCTTCCCCAAACAGAGCCGACTAATCAAAGCAAGTTACTCTCAATGCCAGTATCTGCAAAGTAGGTGGCTTTCATTAATGTTTCATAATCCCCGGGATTATCGGGGGGAGAAATTTAAATTGTTATGGTCCTTATATGAAAGGGAAGAGAAGAAAGTGTTCTCAGTAATGTTTTAAACATCTTCATTGTAAAATATAGATAATATTATATTTGCCATTTTAACCATTTTAAGTGTACGATTAAGCGGCATTAATTGCATTCATCATTTGTGCAAACATCACCACTATTTCTAAAACTCTTTCATTATTCCAAAGTTAAATTTGTTACCTATTAATTAATAACTTCCTGCTCATCCCTTTCCCCAGCCCATAGTAATCTATAACCTGCTTGGTATCTCTATGGATATAGGGCATAAAGAATTGGAATCATGAAACTGGTGTCCTTCTGGGTCTGGCTTGTTTCTCTTAGCATAGTTTTTTCCTAGTTCATTCATGCTGTAGCATGTATCGGGTCTTCGTTCCTTTTGAGGACTACGTAACGTTCCATTTTATTTATATACTACATTTTGTTTGTCTACTCAGTTTTTGAGGGACTAGATTATTTTTTTAAACTTGGAAATGCCATTCTCTAATATTACATCCTTCCCAAGTCTGTACCAAACATAAAGCCTAGTAGATGTAGCTTTATATCTGAACTTTGGGAAGAGATGTGTTAAAAATGAAGTCGTTGCATGGTTTTCCACTATCAGATGGTATTAACATTTTTTCAATATTGTGCAATTGGATATCAGGTCACATAATCTATTAAGCCGGTCACAAAATATGGTTACCATTAATTTATTAAAATTGTCTAATAGATTTTATTTTGAATGTTATGATTTATGCTCTTTAAATGAATTTTTATACTAGGGTAGAATTATAACCACATAAGTACAATATCTACTATCTTTAAACATGTTAGGGTCACCAATACCTGTGAATATGTCATAAAAACCACTAACACAAAAGCACACACACAAAATTTTGCAGGTGATAATGCACCTATAGAAGCTCCCTTCCAAGATTTGAATTCCAAGGTAAAGAATTCTAATTCTGATTGATATTTGACGAAAAGTTCTGGGAGGTGGAGATAGGAGTTGCGAATGATCTCTTAACTCGTTCTTCTTTTCTGTGCATACTCCACCTTTAGAGTGCCAACAGAATTCTCTCTCATGTGCTTAAAATTCATGACTCACTGTGTTCTGACTAATTATCCTATAACAGTAGGTTTGTTTTCCTTCCTAAATTGCAATCATTTATGGTAAATAGCCATGGCATATACTTCCACTAAAATTTTCATGCTCTCTAACACACATTACATTTTCAGTAAAAATTATTATTTATGTTTATTCCATTTACCTCTTTTGAGTTTCAATGATACTTTAGCACCACACTTTGTGCATAAAGGATACTCCATAATTGTCAGTTTGATTTGATTTTGTTTTAGATTCTTCCTCCCTAAAATCATTTTTCTTGGTGTGAGTGGCTGGCTTCTTCTACTTGGAAAGAGAGTGAAGAGGTCACGTGTCATCTATTGTATCTTTCAGAAGAATTACACTTGAACCATTAAGAATAATTTAGCTGATACTTTTCAATATGGGTCCAGTAAATATTTTTAATATTGTTAAACATTTTAAAGTACTTCCAAAGAGAGTAGGAATGTGGTTTCAATACTTTCAGAGAAAAGTTAATTCACAAAGGAAGCTTGTGTTTTATGAGGCTTTCCTGAATTACAGAAATTAAAGATGGAAGGACCTATTAGGTCATTCAGTTCATTCCCTTAAGAGTGTGGAATTGCTCCCTAAAGAATATACACTGGGGTTTTTCTGGAAGGAAACATTAAAACCCAATGGCAATTGAGATAGTAAATTTGTAATTTATGCACAATAAAGGTTTTTCTCTTCAGATATTAATACTACTGCATATTTTACAATCTGGCTAAAGCATTAATAAAGGGATTAGCACAAGTCAAGGAGACCATTTGCTAGTGTACTTCCTCATGGCATAAAAGCTCGTAGCCAATTCGTGGGGAAGGAAATGAAAATGAACCCCTAATTCCTCCTCTGTGTGCCACCCATTTTAGGCTTTCCCTCCTTGTTCCCCAAAACTCAGTGTCGATGTTCTGTAATGAAGGGGTAAAGATTTCTGCTGGAGACCTGTCCGGGCTAGACATTTTCTTATTAACTTTTGCTCGAGAATAGGGTCCACGCAAGCCTTCTACAAAGGCAGAATTCAAAATATTACTTTGAAAATCTGTAAGGTCACCTTTGGAAAGACTGACGTTGTTAAGTCTCTTAGGGTATCAAAAATAGGTTTTCATCTCATAACTACCTTCCACCAAACTACTATGGCACCTTAAATTTTACCCATAGCTTTTGTTTCGTAGGTTAACTTTTTCCAGCACGTTTTCCACAGAACTCTCTACGCAATGGCTCTACGGGCAAAGGTAGGAAATGGTGAATATTTTATTTCATGCTCGGCCATCAGTGACTTACAGACTGAGAAGCTCACAATAAAGAAAGATGCTTAACTCTGAGAAGCCAAATATTTAACTCAGAAAGTTTTGTATTTCCTGACCATCTACTAATGATTACGAAACATACTTTTGAAAATGCTGCCTCAGAACGATCAAGACTACGCCTTTAAATTAGGAATACCTTGGGTAGGGTAATTTGTCCATCAGAGATTTAATCTGTAGTATGACTCAGAGCCTCCTTGAGAACTTTTGTGGGTGGTTTTCTGAAGAAAGAGCTGAAGGAATGGCACAGGCTAGCAGAAACAGGACTGGCTGTGGAGCATGAGCATGGGCCATCCATGTCTTAGTCTCCACCGCCTTCTAGCCTTAACCTTTTCCGTGTGGTTAGCATGGGTCTCTCCTTGGAGAGCTATTGATTATCCTAGACAATGACAGCGATAATTGATCTGTGTTTTTGCAAGTCTGTATTGACCTGTAACTTCCTGACTCCCTCAGGCTAAACGGTCTCATGGGATTCCTCTTTACAAGGTGGGTTCCTGGTTTTTGTTTTAGTTTTTGAACTATGATTAAACCATGGCTGACCTCTGGCGTTCAGCTTTCTGTCTAGGGCAGAGGAGGAGCCAGAAGAAGGAAACAGTCGGCAGAGGGATTAGTCTCCTGCTTTGCCCACATTCACGCTGGCCTCCCGTGTTCACACAACATGATGGTCTGCTTCTCAGTTTCATCGTGCGAAAATTAAGAAGTGGGAAAAGATGACTTTTATGATTTCTTTCAAATTTATCAGTGACTGAAACATATACAGGCAAATTCTAGGACATAGGACTAGGAAGTCAAAATTATGATACTGAAAATAATGATAATAATAGCAACATAAGTAGTTGCATGATATTATAAAAACCACTTAATTTCTTGTGTATTAATGTCCTTGACACTATAATTAGACTATTTCTAATTTCTAGAAACAATAATTACTCTGTCTGGCTTAGACACTGTTTTAACTGTTTCTGGCCGTGATGGAGAAACAGTAACTGAACATACCCTCTAAAATGAAACAACAGTAACAAAAAGACAAAACATATGACAGAAAACAGTGGTTTTCAAGACTCTGGACATTACACAACTAGAGTGAGCGAACCCTGAGACACAGGGAGTGAGGCAGACCTTAGGACTCGCTTGGCTTTCTGTCTTGATAGAGAGGCTGGGATGCATCGCGGGGAAGGAAAACCCACCTGGAGACGGGGATCTCCCCGAAGTCCAGAGACGGGGTGGAGGGTCTGGGACGATAGAGGGGCTAGTTCACAGGGCAACACGGACAAGAGCGCTTCCCAGGAAAAGAGACTCAGAGGGTGGCCTAGCCCTGATCAGCACCTGCATGTGAGGCTAAGGAAAGAGCCACCAGCAATTATTCAAGACAACAGCAGCCACAGCTCCCCCAGGGCCCGGGAGAAAGCATGTCTGTACTTTCCAGCCTGGACAGGCTCATAACCCCAGGGGCACTGGGTGGAGGCCTCTGTAACATCCGCCCTAGAAGTGAAGGGTGGTTAGCCCCGGAATGAGCACTGGTCCAGAACCACCCCAAAATCTTAAAACAAGACTTCAAGTAATTGAACTAGGTACCCATACACCCTAAAGCAAAGTCCGAAATCATTGATGGGAATACAAAAATATCTCTCACTTAACAATGTTTGGTATATAATCAGAGATATGCAGAGATGCAAAGAAGCAGGAAAAAAACCCATAATGAGAAGAACAATCAGTCTGTGGACACTGACCCATATCTGACAGGCATGCTCAAATGAGCTGACAAGGACATCACAATGATTATTTTAACTGCATTCAAAAGTTAATTGGGGATTATGGAAGATATAAAAAGATCCAGATTACATTTTTGAGATAAAACTACAATGTGTGAGATAAAAAAATAAACTAGATGGCATTAACAGCAGTTTAGGTGTCACAGAAGAAGAGATTAGTGACCTCGAAAATATGGCAATAGATACAATAGAAATGAAACACAGAGGAAAAGAGAATAAACAGTCTCAGTGTCCTGGAGGGTAACTTCAGACCACTTAACATACACGTGCTTGGAATCCCTAAAAAAGAGTGTGGGATTCAGAGAAAAATTTGAAGAAATAAAGGCCAAAACTATTCTAATGACAACTATAAAACTATGTATTTAAGATGCAATAAACTCCAAACAAAAGGAACATGGAGAAAACCACACCAAGTCACCTCATAATCAAATTACTCATGGACAGTGATAAAGAGAACATCTTAAAAGCAGCCAAAGCAACCAGAATAGAAAAACACACATACATATCATATACACAGAGAAACAGAAAGGAGGATGAAAGTGGATTTCTCACTGGAAATAATACAAATGAAAACATAGTAGAGAATCATCTTTATTAGGAAAAGAATCTTTCAGCCTATAACTCTATTCTTGGTAAAAATACCCTCCAAATACTACGGCAACATAAAGACATATAAAAGCCAAAAGACTTAATCGTCAGCAAACTTGAACTACCAAGAATGTTCAAGGAAGTCCTTCAGGCAGAAGAAAAATGATGTAAGATGAAAGACATTAGGTGAATAACACTGGGTAAATGGCCTGAACAACTGAGCAGCAGATGTTGTCAGGTTGGATAAAAAAATAATCAAGACCCAACTATGCTGTCAATATGAAATACACATAAATGTAAAGAAACAAATAGGTTCCGTGATGGAAAAAATTATATGCATACCAGAGTGGCTATATGAGTATAAAACAGAGTAGATTTCAGACCAAAGATTCTTTCCAGAACTGAGATGGTCGTTCATAATGAAAAGTGAGTCAATTCATAACAATCCTGAACAAGTAAGCACCTAATACAAGAGTTTCAAAATATATATAGCAAAACTGATAAAACTGCAAGAAGACATAAACTCACAATCACAATAACAGATTACAAAACCCATCTCTGTAAATTTGAGCAATATTACCAGCCAGCTTAGCCTAATTAATATTTATAAAACACCCACCCAATTATAGCAGAATACATGTATTTTCAAGTGCATACAGAAAATTTACCAAGAAGTTCAATTTTAAACAATTCAATTTAGATCCCACTTGCTATTAAGATGTTTTGATCTTCACTTTAAAATCTTTACACGATTTACTTAAAAATTAATTTATAAACATTTATTCTGCTTTGCTTCCTATAGAAATGAATTCTTCTTCACAACCTTTTCTTTGGAAATTTTAAATGTAGCATGTATAGAATGTGGAAATATAATTATAGAGATGCATTTGGTATTTCAAATAAATGTCTGGCCTAAAGAAAAAATAAAGTTTCATGCCATAAAGAACCAAAATCAAAGCAACAATTAATATAAGAATTATCACCTAGTATAACCACTCAATCTCACTGGGAGTATTCTTTATCAAATATTAAAGATATTAATATTTGGGGATTAGGAGCACCACCAAAAGATGCAATTTTTACAAATGTCCTAAATTTATTGGTTTAATCAATTTTTTTACTTAAAAAAACCTGCCTAGAATATCGCTGTGCATTCTTTTGTCAAAAGCTGTCTGCTGTTTTCCAGAGGGCTACGCAGTAAGTAGTCCAAGATTTAATAGCATCTGCTTATCTACCGCAAAGGTTAAACAGGGATAAAATTGGCAATAGCTTGAAAGAAACAAGCCGGGTAGGGGAGTGAACAAATTTAGGATAGGGTTGGCTTTAATGTCACAAATCAACTTAAAAGCAAAACTTGTGAGAGTGTCCAGAAGCAACCTCCTTCAGTAAATTCTGCCTGAGCCGTGCAGGAGCTGGGGATGACCTGATTTTTTTCTCTCCCCTTGCACCCACAATCAAAATAGAAAACCCCTTTTGCATGCAGAATGCGTGTGAAGAACAGGACACGGTTCAAGACTCACAGATGGACTTTTGTGGGAGGTTGCAGAACTTCGCCAGTATCAATAATACCCACCACCCACCGCCACACTGTCGTCACCAGTGTTATCTCAGTTCTTACAAAAGCATGACGATGTAATTATCTAACCCCATTTAAAGGGGAGAGCATCCGGGCACACAGAAACTCGGAGATTTACGGCAGCTCAGAAACAAGGGGGTAGGAGGTAGCAAAGCCACTTTTCAGCCAAACCTCCAGTTCTCAGATCTCAGCTTCTTCTCACCTTAGACTTCCGTCTTCCTCTGGGAGTGCTCTGTTGTCTCCGCTTCACGTGGGATGGAGTCAGCCAGTCCCGGGTTAGATTCGGCCTCTGTTTCTCACGGGTTACTTAATTTGAGCCTTGTTATTTTTCATCTGAAAAGCAGGAATCATAAAAATGTATTAACATGCCCAAAGTACCTATTAGAATGCACAGATGACAGAAGACATTCAACAAATATTAATTCTTGTATCAATATCCTACAGATTCTTATATCCTTGATTTTGGTAGCTTTGTGTTAAATAAAACTCAAGAAGTAAATGTTGCAGATTCATGCAAGGCATCTAAACATGGTAGCGAACACAACCTGTGGAGAGAGGTAAAAAACACATACAGGTCATTTGGAGCCATGCCTTGTAGAATATTTCTAAGATTAATGTTATTTATTAGTGACTCAGTCTTAAGAAAATTTGGTGGCCTGGCTGGTGTAGCTCAGTGGATTGAGCTTGGGCTGCAAACCAAAGGGTCACTGGTTCGATTCCCAGTCAGGGCACATGCCTGGGTTGCAGGCCAGGTCCCCCATGGGAGCCATGTGAGAGGCAACCACACATTGATGTTTCTCTCCCTCTCTTTTTCCCTCCCTTCCCCTCTCTCTAAATAAATTTTAAAAATCTTTTTTTAAAAAATCCTTTAAAGAAAGAATATTTTGTAATGTAAAGTTTTGCATTACAGTTGGAGTTTTATCAAAATTACATCAGTAAAGAATTATTGTCTTGATTTTCTTTTCTTATGTAATTATGGGATAGCTGAAGATTGATCATTTTTAATCTTTCAAGCTTCAGTTAGGGAATTCTTATGGTCATACATTAAGTATAAAAAGCATACTTTCACCCACTTTTTAAGGAGGTTTATTAGCTGGTGACCAAGATAAGTGTATGCATACATCATAAATATTTGAGACTCTAGTACAGGGCTTCTTTCTTATTTACATTGGCAATTCTGATCTCCTTCCTTTAATACATTTTTCATCAAATTATTATGACAATTAAGAAAGATGTCTCCGGAAAAAAGAATGTTCTCAAGTAGATGCTTTCTCAATACTAATAAATAACTGTTGTATTTAAAATTTTCATAACGAACACAGCACATGCAAAAAGGTACCATAAAATATAGATACCCATCTTTAGTAATGCATAGTCTACCCAGTCTCAGACATATTAAATAGAGAGCACTTTAAAATAGCCCTGGTTGCTGTGGCCGGTATTGTGTGTTCACTGTTTGTAGGCATATTAAATATCTCCGTTTCAGGTCCATAATACCTTACTTCGGCTACTTTTTATATAATTAGCAAGCAACTTGCAAACACTATCACCCTTAAACAGCTTTACAAGGATAAGGGGTTATTAGTTTTGGTCAAGTGAAGCTGGGTGTCAATGGGTTAACGGGGATCATTGCTTCAGAGGCTGTTCCTATCCCGGGACTTGGGGACTTGCAGCCCTAGCAGAGGCCGGCTCTGTAATAAGTCTCACGTTACAAGCGGATTAGATTTGTAGAAATCCTGTAACTCAATAGGTACCTGCCTATTCTCTCCTGGCGTCAGCCTGCCTGCACTGCTTTGCTCTGCACACATACCTGGCATTCCACCCATGCCTCTCACTTACCCAGTGCACGGGAGGCTACCTACCAAACACGGGGGCTGGTTGTGAAGGAGGAAAACCCCTGGCAGGGGAGCAGAGCGCAACTTTGGGCTTTCACTGCCTTGCTACCTGCCTCTGAAGCGTGCACGCCACTCTCCTACTTCCTTGTGTCGCCCAGCCAGGCTGCAGTTCAGCAGTTTCCCGGGTTTGCAAGTACAGTGCAGTCCCCGCTCCACGAGTACAGTAAGATGGCGTTCTGGCTGCCGTTCCCAGCTCTCGGCTTCCCCTCCCAACGGTGTGCCTTGACAAACATGTTTACATCAGAGGTGGGAAAACAAAACCAACCACCAAGCACAACAAAAAAACAGGCTTGGCACCAAATCCCAGAACAGTCAGTGCCCCGATTTCTGGGAGTGGTGCCAAACGCGATAAGCATTTTGCTATTTTAACACGTATCTCTCTGTCTCAGCTGAAATCATTCATTAAATAATTAGCATGTTACCTTGTTAAGAATCTTTAAAACTAAGGTAAGGTTTTCATTCAGGAAGCACATTAGGTTGTTTGGCATCTTTTTCTAATTAAGCATTAATCCCTCCCAGGAAGAATGAGTCACTCAAGCAAGTGAACTTTCAAAGATAAGGGATTTCTCCTTTGTAAACTGCAATTAACAGCTTTTAACAGCCATCTGCTTACTCCAGATTTCTCAGCCCTGGAAATGATTCTGATTATTTTTTTTTTTTCTCCTTGCTCCTTATGCAGCAAACCAAACTCATGAAATGCAGGACAATTGGGGAGATGAGTTGAGTGGAATAAACCCAAACCTGGAATCACATGGCAACCCCATAGAGCAGCACCTTCTTCCTGGCGTCTGGCCCGCGTGGCAAATAGAACACCCTCTTCGGGGCCACAGCTGGGGTGCAGCCTGCCCTTCCCAGGTGCGGACCTTACCCCTGTAGTCAGACTGTGACACGCCGTCAGGAGAGGCACACTTTTTAAAACAAAAATTTATTTCACAGTTGTCTGCAGAAGCAGCTTTGAAGACAGCTTCAGGCCCAGTAACTGTGTGCCATTCGAGTATTTATTTCTAATTTTTAGTCACAAAAACAGAGATAAAATCTTCAGCCTTGCATCTAAACACACAAATTGAGGTAATTCTAGAATAGTAGTCAGTCATGTTCTAAGTAGATTCTTACACTACTTGTTTATTGTTTAGGGCAAAACTGTAAGCTGTTTTTTAAAGTTCTCTGACTTCACCATTTTCCAAAAGGGCTGTATGAAAAAGAAAGTGGGCGTGGGGTGGCTTGCAGGTTTTATGCCGTTCAAAAGGAAAGCAATAATGACTTTTCGTGAATATTGAATATTTTTGTTATTAGAGTCTGTCTCAGCTGCCCCAAGGAGCAATGTCCCCCGTGAACCAGTGTCATGGGGTTTTAGATATGAAAGGGACTCTAAAAGCAATCCAATCTGCCCTGGCCAGGTTGCTCAGTTGGTTGGAGTGTCTTCTCACACACCAAAAGGTCATGGGTTCAATTCCCAGTCAGGACACATACCTAGGCTGTTTGTACTGTCCCATTGGGGTGCATGTGGGAGGCAACCAATCGAAGTTTCTCATCATCAATATTTCTTTCTCCCTTCTTCTCTCTCTAAAAGTCAATAGACATATCCTCAAGTGAAGATTAAAAAAAAAAAGCAATCCAATTCAACTTCCTCACTTGACAGGAAACTGGATTGAAACTAGGGAAGCAAAGTGACTTATTCGAAGTCACTCACTAACCCATGGCGATGCCAGGAATAGACCCAGGCTCATGAACACCCAGTCTGCTCTTGGAGCAGAACGTGATCCCAGAAAGTCTCCCTCCAACTTCAGGAAAACATCACTTCCTCAGGTAACTCTGGGGAATAATTCTCAGTGGTCGCAGGCCTTCCTTCTGCCGAATCTCCGTTAGAGGACGTCACACGTAACTCAAGGGGAAAGAGGAAAACTGACCTACGGCAGGCCCTTTTAAAATGACCGTGGCATAGATAGAGGGAAAGTAAACAGACTGATGAGTCAGCAGACTCTATCTTAGACAGCAGAGGAAGGCTGGACACTCAGGTGACTCGGTCCCCGGCAAAGGAGCAGAGGTCCCTTTTCTGTTTAATCTTCATGATCACAGCCACTGGTCCAATAATTCAACACACTGTGAAAACAGGAAACTTTGTTTCAGGTTTTGAAAAACTGTCTACATATTAAAGACCATCTTTTTTCTCAATAACTTAATACCTTATTATGGGGGTGGGAAAAACATGAAGAAGCACAAAAAGCCAACTGCCACCAGGAGTGCGAATGAATAAAGGGATGTTGGAATTAATCTAATGCTATTTAGCATTGCACATGCAAAGCTGATGGTCCCTAACTTGTTGCATATGGTGCATTATATTTGTCAAGCTATTATATTTGTTTTCTGCATTTTAATTGCTTTAAAATCATGCTGGAAAAAATATACATTTCAACACACACACACACCCCCCTACATTTGAATGGACGTACCAAACTCTTGGTGTAGTCCGAGAACTGCCATGTTGGCTATTCCCATTTATTCCCATTTATTCCCATTTATGCAACCAGTGTTACTGAGAGCCTATGGTTGTGCTGGCTGCTATGGTAACCCCCCAAATTATATAATATAGCGATCTTTCTCTAGAGGTTTACCATCTGTCTTGGAGAGATGGAAAATATGGTAAAAGAGCTAGTGATGAACATGCCAAAAGGAGAGCTCCAAACAATAAGTTACATTAGGCATTTAGAAGCAAGAAAGCCAATGAGAGTTGCTTTAATTGGGAAATCCTTACTTGAAAATTGAGAATTAAGTTGGGTCTTAAAGATTGTGTCAGAGTAGCTATCAGTTTTACTTTTCTGTTCAGAAGTTGGAGGATGGCACATACCTTGAAGAAATTAAAGACAAATCTCAGTAAATCGACATAGTTTCATATACACGGTTCTGTGGATAGAGTCTTCTGCATTAACTCTTCTGTCAGTAATCCGTAAATTCCCTAAACGTAAATTTCCAAGTGCGTATGTTGCCATCGAAATTTCCACCTTTGGAGAATGTACACTGATATTAACACTGTTGAAATTATTCAAAATATTTAACATTATCTCTTGGATCGGACTTCAGAGTAGATTTTTACCCATTGAGGTACGGTCTTTATTATTCATGGGTAGACCAGAATTTGGGGAAATATCTAAAGGTTTGAAAAGAAAAGCTGGCTAAGATAGAGAAGTGAGCCTATATAGACACAGGATGTAATTTGGGGGGTTCCTCGTAGGGGTCTATGAAAGCAAGTCAAAAAAGAGCCATATTTTTAGTGACGGCAACATAATTTCACTTCCTTCCCATGGGGCCTGCTTCAGAGGTGGTGTGGAATGTCAGTTAAGAGTGTCAGCATAGACACTGGCCACGCCAGGGTTGCCTTAGTGAGTGTGTTTCTTCGTCTTCACACTAAGTTAGTGATGGTAGCAAAGTACCTTCTGTGATTTCAAGGGTAGGAGAGTCGTGAGAAAGGAGGATATACTAAAGCACACTAATGTGATTGAATAACATTTTTTTCAATGAGAAAATGATCATCTCATACAGGTAACATTAATTGATCCAGGTTCTGACAAACATTGTAAGAAAACAGGTGGTAGATGCATGTCTTACCGAAAAGGTACACGTGTCGTGCGGTCAGTCAGCCAATCATGAACACCTACCTGCAGAGGGCCCACCCTTCACTCAGCCTGACGGGTCTCACCTTGTAGTGTTCATCACTGGTAAGACTGAAGGGGTTAATGAGGACATTTTTAAAAAAATCTGTGGACTAAAACACATACTTCTATACTTCACTTAACATTTAAAATAGACTTCATTTCTGAAATTAAGGACTCTATGATGGGTTTAATTTATAACAGAATCCTGCTTATATTAATGACCTCACTCTCCAGCCATGTTCTCTTAGTCTAAGGTAATTTTTACAATTTGTAAATATACTGAATTTTGCATCATTAAAATAATATTACCACATATAAAAAATTCAGAAAATGTATTTGCAATTCTACTAAAAAGTGACACTGTTGGAATATTGATATTTTACATTTCTGGCTTTTATTTATATAAATATATTATTTAACTTAATTTTAATTACAGTTTTGTACCCTACTTTTTTCACTCACCTTGATAAAAATGAAACTGTGTTCCCAACCAATCATTGTAATGACTGAAATTTCCTATTAACTACATTCAGCATTTAAAAATTCCTCTCAAACATGTACTGTTAGCGTGTCTTATCTCCACACAGCCTACGAAGGGCAGGCCAGGGAACGCACTGCCCACTTCACGTACTGAGAGATTCATTGGCAGAGAAAGAATGCTGGTGGACTCTGGCCTGACATTGAACCCTGGCTCATCCACTGTGTACGTTTGGGCAAGTTATTGAAACTCTTTAACCCTCAGTATCCTCCTCTGTAAATGGGGAAATACTTTCTCATAGAGCTTTTATGGGAATTAGTTAAATTAACTCCTATAAAAGCATTCAGTACGGTGTCTCAAAGGTGGTGAGCTCTCAGTCAACGTGCACGATCCAGCGGTCGGCTCTCCCATTGCCTGGTCCAAGGCTGCTCTCTACAGATCCCGTGCAGAACCCGGGAGTCAGCATGGCGATGACTACATGCCTTAATTTGCATAGCTCCTGTACATCATCGATGGGGCTGTGGATTAGCTCAATCAATATTTCCCTATTACTATACAACTCACAGTCTCTCAGAAATGCGTTGGCCGCTTTCAGTGTGCAGGGTTACAGGTTTCCCAATGCTAAACATGATTGACAAAGAAATGTAAGAGAACTACTCAATGAAATCCCAACACAAAGTGTTCACATTTGAAATGCTAACATCCTCCAAATGCAGAGCCCCATCATTTGCAGACATCCATGTAGATTCAAAATACATAATTTGCTCTTACTCTGTAAGACTAAGTTGACATCCATACAGCTCCCGCTCCTCCAACCCTGCGTCACGCACACTAGCCGTGAATGCCGGTATAATGTAAACACCGCAGGCTTAGCACTTCTAAGGTGACATGGGTTTTTGGAGCCTCCTCGTTACTTCAGTTTGCCTGCCTGTGAAATAGAGGATGGAATTTGTAAAATGGAGTGAGATTATGATGCATTAATCTTATTCCAAATGTTAATTTATGGGTTTCATAAGATCTACTTTGCTTTAGAGCTCAGAAAATGTTTTTGCTCAGTAGCTCAATGGCTCAATTTCCATGGCAGTGCCATTCCAAGAAAATTGAGTTGTTATTAGAATAGGATTTTTTGTTCCGTAGTGTCTGAGTATCTAGTAGTAAATTTCACCCTGCCCGAGTCAGAGCACTGTAATTTACACACACACACACACACACACACAGAGCACATGCATTTGTGAAAGAAAACCAAATTTTTCAAAAGAACATATTTTTGTTATCAGCCTAGGATTTTGTTTATATGTTACAAGTGTAAATGTGAAAATATATTCCAGCACTTTTGTTAAATTAATATCTTCTAAAAATGGGACTTTATAATCACACTAAGGACAAATGGTGACGAAAGTGCGTTGGATTGGAATTCTCGTGTTCAGGGTGTGGGTTAGCTCCTGTCAGCGCTCTGCTGCGACATTAGAGGGCAATTTCAGGATTATTTAGCCTGCAGTTCGGGTTATCAGCTCATCGTGGTTTGAAGTCCTGGATGTGAGGACCCCTGCATCCTGGGCACCCTGGAACCATGGGTTCCCCTGTAAAGGAGGGGACATTAGGAGAGACCTGTGCTTTAGCTTAGGGGTCAGAGGGAGGAATGATGAATGGTAATGGACTGCAAAACTGGGAACATTCACATCTTTTTGGACTTCTGGAAGACTCCCAAGTTACCCTGAAGGGAAAGTACTGCCCCAGAGCATTGCTGGGCCAAAGGCTGGGCCAGGTCTGCACACCCAGACCAGACTTGCCTGACCCCGGACCGTTTAGAAGCCCCCAAGTGATGCTAGGTTGTTCAAAGCTGCCTATCTGAAGGCAGAGACCCCTCTGCTCTTAGGATTGCATGGTTACACACCCCTTCCTCTGCCTTCCCTGCTTTCTTTGCCTCTTCCACTTCCCTACGCTGGACCCTGGTGCGTTTCTGACTTTGACCTCCTGATGGCCTTCGAGCAGCCTGTGTGAGCTTCCAGCTGACCCAACCACATTTTAGCTGCGCACATGAATATTCTCCTCCCATATCTGCCTTCTGGATGAAGCCTGGATGACGGCCCCCAATTGCTATATCCTGCATTTGCTTCTAGGGTTCCCACATGGAGGGTATGGGCTGTGGCCTGACACACATTTTTAAAAAGCAAACACATTTATTTTTTTCTTCAGAGGCTAAATGGCTTTAAATGGCTTCAACAAAATGGGTTCATTAGGTTTTGTTTCCCCAGGTCAGGAAAATTCTTCCTCATAGCACACAGAATGTTACCTAGTAATCCAACTCACAAGGTTTGGGTTGTTTCCGTTGTTCTTTCTGGTCTTGATGAACCTGCACACTTCTAAGGCAGGGGGGTAGGGAGGCATCCGTTAAAGCCATTTCTTAGGCAACTTTTATTTTTGAAATATTTCTTTGTGCCTATCATGTGCTAGAGACACCCCGTGGTGAAGAGAACCTCCGAGAAGGATGGAGGAACCACGGAGCTGTAGCCATCCCAAGCCGGATGGACAGAGCAGCCACTAACATACAAGACCAAGGATGTGTGGATAACTACTTCATAAAAGTATTGTGGTTTTTTAAAGCAACTTCCGTGGTATTTTTCAGTTCTTTATACCTTGTATAATGTGATTTCTTTCACACTTGAATTACTATACCTAATTTTCAACTAGTAAGTTATTTTTCTGTTTCTTATACAACACCCTCCAAATTACTGTCTGTACGCCCCAGGCACACAACACTTAGATCTGCCTGTGCTAATTAAGGAAAAAAAAATCAACAAGTACTACTTAATTTTAAGTTCAGGAGTTTTTGTCCTTAAAACTTTTTTTAATCCAGATGTCCTTGGCTTCTACAACAGAAACTGCTAGTTACCCAATAACCAGATTTCTAGAAAATTAAAAATATATTTGGACATCAGCAATTAAAAGGATTCACCATACTTTCATGGCATATGAAATAGATACTTGTGTGGATTGACAAGAAAATCCTCATTAGCTTCCCAAGTATCTCTGACTGACTCTTGGAATGGCTATTACTTGGGAGCAAGCTTTCTTGTGGTCATGAGAAGGTTTTACAGTTTCACCCAGGCTTCTAACAGTGCTTTAAAGAGACTGGTGAAACCAATGGAAAAGAAGATGAAAGAGAGAGGTTTTAGCTTGTTTCCAACACTACAAGTTTATTAAGTTATAAACCATGTGTTCTATGCATACTTGTTGTAATCTCTTACTTAACGCTTTGTGACAGGTTTAATATAGCAAAATTAGACACGCTGCCGGTCTTTGGACGGCTACCTGGTTTCCACACACTAATACCCCTGGCTGCCAGCCCAACACAAACACCCTTGGAAAGGAGGCCAAGACCACGTTGGGTGACACTGGGGAGCATAGAACTGAGAAGTAGGTTTCAACGTGCAGACACTGCATGTGTCTGGGGAATCTTCTGACGTCACTCCCCACTGACTGGGTTGGAAAAAGGGGAAATGACTGTGTACCTGTTGCAGGTATTTAGAAACTGCTCAATAAAAGGTGAATCATCTAAAACAGACTTAAATGCAAAATAATATTGCATAACTTTCATTCACTTTATATCAGTTAGAGCCCTTGGAATAAACTCAGATGAAATAGTTTGATAGTCAGTCCATTGTTTCTATATAAGTGCAGTTAAAAAAAGGTGCCTGTATTTCTTCTATAGTAATTTCCTTTCACTTGCAACGAAATAGTTTAATCATTTTGTAGGCTAGACTAGATAATCATGTAGCATAATGACTCAAGAAGACAAACAGTAGATTTGAAACCATTGCTTTCTGTTCGGTTCACAATCTCAGTGATAATTGTATCTATAAAATATTAGTAAATGCCAAGTACCAACATAACATCACCACCTTAGGACCTAGTAGGGAAAAGTGAATATAGAATAAAAAATATTAGAAAAGAGTAAAATTCTTGACAATTTATCCATTTGTACCACTGTTCAAAAATCCTGATGTCATATTCTTATCAGACAAAACAATGGAAGAAAGAAGGAAACAACAACCCTGTAAACATTCAGAGGGTTACGGTTCCTATTAGTAATTGTTCTCCCTCATGTCCACTCATGTAAATTGTTACATTTTGGATTAACTTACTCCATCGTATACTGAGTCGCATTCTATAGTCATATTATCTATCTGTTCTATTTTTGTATTTCCAATATTAGCTTTAAACAGGATTTTGTTATGATTTTTGGCATCACTTCACCTTCCTATAAACCATTTTTGGCCCATTGATTTATTTTAGTGAATTGATAAACTAATACAAGTCAATAATAAAAATAAAATGAGCAAATTTAGTAATTTATTTACAATTACAAATGACAGAAAAATATATTTGTTTAAATAATTGTTCTCCATTCAACTATGCTAGCCAAGATGAACTTATCTGAACAGTTTTGAAACAGAACCACAATCTTCAGGAACATAATAATTATTAAGAATGTAACTTAATTGGGGGAAATTTATAATAACATATATGACACATCAGAAAATTTAAAAGTCTAGCAATAGTTAATGTTGCCGAGATTATGGGAAAATGGGAAATACACGCTTGCTGGCAATGCCAGTTTCTAGAAAAGCTATCGTGTGCGACCAATTTACCCAGCAATTCTACCGTACTTTTCTACTCATTCTAACTTATCACTCAGGAGCACAAGAAGACATGTGTTAACAGAGGATGAAGTCACCCAAAACCCAGTGAGTAAAAACGTGAAAGAATTTGTAGTCCAGATACTTGAAGTTATCAGGTATGGATTTAAAGTAACTATGGCGACTAGAAGGTCATGCTGCACTTTCTCCCATAACTGCCAAGTCACCACGGCCCTTCTGCTTTCAAATGAGGAGAGTTAGTGTCAGTGTTTTTAGGTTGGTTCAGTTTTCTGAGTGTGGCCTCAAACCAATAAATTCCACTTCCTTTTGTGTAATTTGTACCTTGTAATTTATTTTTAATCACAAAGTTTATATAGTCATAATAAATATACAGATGTAGGTAAAATAAGAAGTGAGGTTTCTTTTCTCTTTATCCCGTTAAGTCCTTCAGAGGTAACAATTGCTACCAATCTGGAATATTTGTTATTGGTAATATTTCGAACAAAAGATAACCCTCAATATAAAAATAAGTGCAAAATTTTAAGGTCCCACTTACAATCTTAGATCTAAGATCATCAGTTTTATTAACATGTTAGAACAAGGGAAATGATGCTTCTGAAATTGAGATATGATGCTTTTATATGTAGATGAATATCCAAAAATGGGAATTGGGAATGAGGACAATTCAAGAAAAAATTAAAAATTGCAAACAAAAATAATGTTAACATTCATAGATTTTTGTAGAAAGGTTTCAGTGGCCAGAGTCTTCATTTTTTTCTCAAACTATACTCGTCTATCTCTGTCTACTAATCTTCAACACAATGTCTGTCTTGACTGATAACTTCCTCGGACAACTCCCCTATAAATCTGAAACCTTGTGTTTTCTTTTCACTTGACCATAAGCTCATTTAGGCAAGGACTTTGCCTTATTATTCATGTCCATTCCCGGTGCTTAGCGTTATGCCTGGCACTTGTAAGGGTTGAATGAATAAATTTAGTCCTTATTTTTAGAAATAGAAGAGAGAGATCTTTGGATTCAATTACAAATAATCTTGAGCTGTCTGTAAGAGTAAGATAATCACATCACTACCATCAGAATGTTCACGCACTCATTCACCCCTTCAACAAGCACACTCAGAGCTTACATTTGTGAAAGACTTGCCGAAGAGTGAATCAGGCCTGCAAGATGAGAGCTGGGTTGACTTAATCTAAATAATCAGCATTAGATGTGGCCAGACTCTCTTGCACTTGCAGCACCCTGTGGACGTGCCAGAATTCCTGCCTGAGAATTATGTGAGTAGCACATTTAGATTGCTTTCCAGTTTAAAGTCAATTTTCAATTTGTGGTCTCTATGGACAAATCATGTCACAGCACATCGGTGCAACTATGCAAAGGTGACCTTCACACCAGTGTCCTGCTTTTCTCCATCTTACTTTGAGTATTAAAAACATGCGTGATGTTTTCTTGTGCACTTACTTTATGCATTGTAGCATCCAAATTTAGAAAGAAGGCATGGATTTGCATGTAGCTTTCATAAAATAATTGGTTTGCTCAGAAGATGGTGTGTGGTGTGTGGCATGTGGTGTGTGGTGTGTGGTTGGCCCCCAGTGTCCGAAGTCTTCATGAAAATGTCCTACACACCTTCCATGCTGCATCTTCATTAATAGCAGTGATGGCCTCCCAGGCAATCCTACAGAAGTGTGAAGTGACATATTACACGTGTCTTTTTGACATAGGTTTAACCGACTGAAACGTTAAATGTTCAGTCACCCCTGAAATAAACTTTGGACTATTTTTTCACACTAAACTGATTTTTATTTTAACCCAGAGTGGACTGATTGTAAACCTTTAGGAATGCAACTGATCATCTTGTAGACTTGGAGAACAAATCGTAGTTAATTCATTAATTTTTGTTCAATTTATCACAGTTATTGAGAAATTGATTCAGTAGAATTTCAACAAGCCCAAATGGCAGAAAGGAAGGAACATAAGCAAAGGCAGGGACACGATGAGAATATTTGAAGGCAGCTCACGGTCCAGTTTGGCTCCGAGTTTTAGAAGCTGTGGAGAGGAGGTGGCAGGTGGGGTGGGGCCTTGAATTGCTAAGAGTTTATCCACATTTCTTAAGCAACTTAAAACCATGGAAGGTTTTTGTATAGAGGAGTGACACCCTAAGGGACACTGTTTAAGAAAACTAACCGCAAATAGCATCAAGATCATTGGTGGTGGAGAAATTGGGGAAAAGGAGATCTGCAATAGGTCATTACCATCCAATTCAATACATTTTATTCAAACTCTATTGGATTTCTGCCTAACTGAATTTCTGATGAGCCATAGTAATATGCTTCTCCTAAAAACAGAAACATTTCAGATTCATAAGTTCACATGTACTTAGCTTCTACAATGGTCACATGCATTATCCCATTAAATTCATACCAGAGATTCTGCTGATGAAGAAACTGAGAATCGGAGAGGGTCACTTTTCCAAGATTACACAAGCAGTAAGGCATGAACATTTAGTGCGAAAGAACGAAATTAAAGCAGCATTTCCGGGGGAAATTGTCCAGGGGAAACATACTTCACAGGCTAGCAGGGAGGAAGGACTGCAGGCGGCACAGAGGCCACTGCAATCATCTGTACTTATCAACAACACACCTGAATTCACCTGCCATTGCCTGTCCAACTAGAGTACCAAGCTAGACTTTTCCATCCTCTTTGTAGGACAGAACTGGAACAACAAATTCCACACATTTCAACCATTCCCTTTTCCGGGTATTTGTTGCCGTTGCTGCATGTTTATTTGCTGGTTGTCGGTCAATCTGTGCTGAAGGGAGAAGGGAGCTTGGAAAGGATCTAAGATGCTGAGTTTGAGTAGCCTATTGCTTCTCTCAAGTCCTCTCTACTAACAGGGATGTCCTCTCCTCCCTTTTATATTTGCAGACATTCACATGTGCTATTTGTCTCTAACATATAAATGCTTTCTCTTAGAGTCATACTTTTAAAATGGTTTCCATAAATTAAAAAAAATCAATCCAGGTGAAACATTAGGAAGTCGGATATGTAGCCATGCTGAGAAGTGTTGTGTTACACCCCGGTAAGTCAGGATTGGCCAATTACAGCTTTACGTTTAAAAGCAGAAGAATGGATGCTGAAATAATTGCCCTTCTAAATCAAGCAGGTAAAGCTTAAACACTTTGCCATTTATTGTGTAGGTGAATTTTTTTTCATCAATGCTTACTACGAGTTTCGATAAACTAAACCTACACATTTTTCTTACCTTGGGTTAAATCACACTTCTACTTTGCTTTCAACAAGCATGCCTATTTATAAATCAGAACTAGTCCAGGGAAAACGATGGCATAAATAAATGTTGGTGGGAGGGAGCTAATTGGGTATGCCATACGTGTAGGAACTAGTACTCTGAACGTTATAGCACTTGGGAATATGAAGGATGGAGTCTGCGATATTTATACTTCAGTCCTTTTTGCCCCTAAATCACATTTCTTGTGCAAGAGTGCCTATTGGCTGAAGGAAAGTTTAGTGAATCGGGCCTTAAATTATTGCACTCAGTAATTGTTGACATGTGTGTACTTTACAGCGCTAATTTATTTCACCGTGAACCCAGTGTTTATGAACACACAAAAGCAGATTTATAGTATGTGAGATTAAGAACATTTTTATTCTTGATTTTAGATTGTTAGGTGAGATAGATTTAAAAATATACCATACATTTGCAAAGGTTGTGAATCTGCCCAACAGGAAGCACAATGAACTGTAATATTACTTCTCGAGTAATTGAGAAAAAAAACAATTTCATTTAAAGGACATTATTCCATGTTTGAAATGCTAAGATGATTTGAAGATCTGAGGTCGAAGGTCATGTTGACAGATAAGATCTTGAGGGATCCCAGGATTAAGTGATGTTTTGGGTAATGAGGCTCTCGCGTGGCTCCGTTGGAAGCCCCTCACATCGATTACCTCACTTAGTCATCAGAACCACCATCTGAACTGGTCACTCTTAATATTCCCGTCTAACAGCAAGACACCCGAGTCAGAAAAGTTAACTTGACTTCTCTGGTTTCACACAGTTAATAAGGGGGGAGCTGGGATTCAAACCTGGGGAGTCTGTCCCCACAGACCGGAGGTAGCCTTCATCCTCCTTTGCTAGAATCGGGGCTGCTCTCTCCAGTGAGCATAGAGAAAATGACAGCTTTTTACTTGCTTGGTATTTCTTAGAAAATAGTAACTTCTTTCAACATCCATAAGTACAGGCTGAGGCAGGGTAAAATGGAAGTTAATTAGATTAAATTATAAGACAGACGCACCAGACATGAGCAAAGATCACTGAGGAAAAAATTATTAAATTTGCTGCAAGGCCCATTTTCTCTTGATTTTTTTTTTCTTTTCTTCCTACCGTTTGCCACCCTTTGTTTTCTTATCATCCTAAAGGAATAAATCGATCAAATAATTAGAATTTGATGCACATTTACGGTATATGCTGCTCTGTGTACTGTGTAAAATACCAAGAGAATCCTAGAGCTGAAGGACGGTACCGGTTCTTACCCTCCAGAGCACAGAGCCTAGATAAAAGCAAGACCTAACCCATCAGAAGACAAAGAAACGGCAAAGATTAAATGCTAACTTATATGGCAGAGGTAACAAAGGCCCAAAATTTCAGTTTTTGTTTTTAAAAAAAAAAATTTAAGAAAAGGCATGCATTTGCCCAACTCTCAAAGGCTATAAAATGTTTGAATAGCTAGAAAGGAAAGGTATAGGAAAAAGAAAGAGCTGGAGGTTAAAAGAACAGTAGAAATAACGGTACGGTATTAAATACACCCTTACCCTCTCTGTGAAACACTGAGGAGACACTGACCAGCGTAAATGGTGTATTTTGAGGGAGTTTTTGGAAACTGATTCCAAATGGGGCTAAATTGAAAAAGGACTTGAAAACTTTTTAATTAAATGATTTAATTTTATCTAAAATGTACATGGGGTTGCAGAAGAGGCTAATCTCTTGTATTACAGACTCCCCTAAATTTTTGGCCAGTCTTTTCCTTTGAACCAGTATTCCCTTTGCGCACTGAACAGATACATGTGGAGATAAACTTCTAAACCTCGGCCACTTAATATTTTGGCCAATGGTGTCGCCGGGGAGCTGTCCCACGCACTGCAGGATGCTCAGCAGCATCCCTGGCCTCCACCCACTAGATGCCAGCAGCACCCCTCTCCCCAGCTGCGGCAACACAAAGATTTCCAGATGTTCCCAAATGTCCCTGGAGGAGCAAAAACACCTGCACTGAGGACCACTCGGATACACCTGACCACTTTCGACTCAAATGCATAAATAAGGCATTCCTATTTATGACAGAATTTCCAAGGTACATACATGTATAGTTTACATGGGCAGTGTGGGATTACTTCAAAATGATCTTATTTGGATTTCAAAATACAGTTAAATATTGATACTGTGCAGTTTGGTATCATAAATTCTGAACCTTTACATAAGGAAAGGCTAGCCATTATCCAGTTTTTACTGTTGTGGGGAATCCATTCATCACAAATAAGTCAGAAAAGTCAGCTGCCTGCCCTATTTCCTCATCATTTAAAATGAACTTCATTTGAATCCACATTAATTTTCCCTGTTCTCTCCCTCCACAATGAGTTTCGGGTGGGTCCTTCATAAGCGTCGTCTCCACTCCACCGAACTGGAAACCACTTGAGATCATCTTCGCTAAGAGACCAGATCCGCTTCCTAAGAACGTGCTTCATAAAAGGTCAAGAAAGGACATTTGCTTAAAATAAAATGATGATTTTTTATGACAGCTTTTCTCTTCATAGCTACATGAACCAGGCACACACTTCAAATATGAAATAATATTAGATATTTAAAACTACTCTAAAGGTATAGAAAAGTGTTATTTTATATAATAGTATCTTTAGTGCTAGGTAGATGAAAACAATCTTTTATTTAAAATTATTAGTAGTTTAAAAATAATTTCTCTCTGAATTTCTCAAATTTTCTTTGATTTTCAGTTCAAACTATTTTTTAAAGTAAATATAGAGGGTTTAAGTACAAAATGAGATTTTGTTTCTTTGTTCTTGGAAATTTTTCTTGTTCCTGGAAATTTTGTTTACACTCCCTTAGATACTCAAGCTAAAACATTATGTCATTCAAAAACCTGAATAGTATACAAACAATATAGAAAATTATGACTTAAACATTTTTTGAATATAAAGAGAATCATCATGGTTAAGTGAAAAAAACAGTTAAATCATCTATACATGTGTTGAGAATCAACTGTATACCTATGACAACTGATGAGAGTAAATAAAACACAGAAACGTCTTCTTTTTCGTTTGCCAGCTGGTACCATCTGCGAGCCGAGGTATGTGGAAAATGTGGGTGGCAGCCCAGGCGCGTCCTCCCAGAGACCCACCTGCCTGTCTGACCACCTGCTCCAGGTGCAGTTAGCTCTCCCGGGTCTGCAGCAGTCCCAGCCCAGGGACATTAGAGCCTCCTTGGGGCACTTATTATCTGGACTGGTGCTGGGGTCCATACTCCTCCAGGTCCCTCCTCCTTCTGTCCTGCATCCCTACAGAGATTCTGTATTTTCTTTCCCCCCCGACTATGAGACCTTTCCCCCTGGGCTATGTGAGGGTCAAATCCCCAGACTTACTTCTAAGGCCAGGGTTTTTCCTGTTTTATTTCCATTGCTGTCTTTAACACAGAAAAAGATTCCTTGAATTCTAGTCTAACAGCACAAATAAAGCTGTGGTTCTTACCCTTTCTTGGATTCTATTTGTAGATGAGAAATGCAGTATCTCTAAAACAGACAGCAAATCCTAACAAAGGTATCCTTGCTATGTAAATTACTTGTCTCATCTTTTTTTTTTTTAAGTGACGGGGAAGGGAAGGAGAAAGAAGGAGAGAAACATCAATGTGTGGTTGCCTCCCCTGCACCCCTACTGGGGACCTGGCCCACAACCCAGGCATGTGCCCTGGCTGGGAATCAAACCGACAACCCTTTGGTTTGCAGGCCTGCCCTCAATCCACCGAGCCACACCAGCCACGGTGCTTGTCTCATCTTCTGATGGGGACCCACCCTTGTGACTGAGGAAGAGCGTCCCAGTGTCAAAGTCCTTTATAACTGAGCGCTTGCAGCACCTGGGTTTCTCATCCCCCTGTTCCAGGAGGTCAAACTGCAAAAACCATCGAATCCAGTGATTTGACTTTTTCTCTTTCATCGATACTGGAAGCAAATTGTTGGCACACACAACTTTTCTTACCGGACAATGTTCCTGACCTTTTTTGCCAAGAATACGTCCATCTAGAAAAGTCCATTGTATAGACATTTTAGTGGGTTTTCCTATAATTCACCAACTTTGGTGAACTATAGAGACAGGTGGGAAAACCTGTCCCTGTGTCGGCACACCTTTGGAACTCTGAAACCTGCTCAGTTCCGCATTGTTATTGGTGCTACCGCCCTACCAGGTTACTGCTCTGAGGGCGTTATACTTTTCATGTTTCGGGAATGATTGATTTTCAGGCCAGCAGTGCAGAAAGTACTTCTACTTCCTTAAATATAAGGAGCTACCGCATCTCTCGTTGCCGGCAATTTTAAACTCGCTATTTCACTGAATCCCATTTCACTGAATCTGAGGGCAAAAGCTTTAAGACAATGGAGTGACTGGTTGCCATTCTCCGAGTCACGATTGTGTTTATCAGTCATACACAAGGCAGAGGAAACCATGGTTCATTCCCCACATTCCCACCTGTGTTATTCACGCACAGTTCTCTAAGTAGTAGTACCTTACTGAAGCAACTGTTATGTGGCAAGTTACATAAATAAGGAAGGAAAACATTACATGGGGCTCCATAGCCTCTGTTTCTTGAAAGCAGGAACATCCTTATGCATTGAGAAATATCTAGATGACCAGCACTAAGGAAAGAGGGAAGTCAGGAGTGTTAGGTCACTGAAGAGTATTATGTAGCCTTTTAAAATTTAGTGTACAGAGATCATGGCATAATGGCACAAGGCAGTGCTTATGGGATACAATTAGTTTTTAAATGCAGGATGTAATCCATTTACCTAGATTGATCTGAACTGCGTAAAATAGATGAGTAGGAAAACGGACAGCAGATTCAACCACACATTTTCGGGGCCACTCTGCATGTTGGGGTCACGAATGTGATCACTATGTTCTTATACTTCTATGCTTTTCCAATATTTACCAATGATTATGTATTACTTCACTTTTCAGAAAGGAAAAGCAAAACTTTATTAGAAGACATTTCAATAAAGAGACACTGTGAACAGTAAAATGTTACAGATTAAAGTGGCTATTTGGGGAGTGGAGGAGTAGTGTTTTGGGAGTGGTGTGTAACCACTGAGTCACCATAGGAATTTTTGACATCTGTCTTAAGCTAACTCCTGTGAGTAGAAAGGTCTAGTGAAACATGAAGTGAATTCCCTTACAGGAGAAAGGAATTGAGAAGCTATGGAGATTTGAGCACAGGTGTTTACTAATCCTTAAAACAAAACACCAAATGTCCTTTTAATCAAAATAAACTTTTTCAGGGTAGCTAGCTCCTCCACATATTAAACTTAAATTTATGTAATTAAGTTTGTTTCAGTTCAATTTAACCAGGCTTTATTAAAAAACATATGTGCCTGACTCAGTACTAGGTAGTGGGAATACCAGGACAACAAGAGTGAAAAAAAAGGTCTCCACAACACAGATGTACTAGCCATGCATGCGGCCTCAGTGGAGTGTGGAGCCAGTGGGGGAGAAGGAGACACAGGAAGGTGTGCCGGACACTCAGAGAAACCCGCAGGCCTGACACCTGCCCTGAAGCAGCTTGCCCCCCAGAGCAGTTCTTGCAGGAAGTGAGGGAGGAAGTAGGTATGGAATGCACAGGTGTGTGTACCCACTTATCTATGTGTTGGGGGCCAGGAGGCTTGGGAACTGGGTTGAGGTTAACAAGCATGTGCAAAGAGCAGATAGGTAGAGAGGGCATGGAGCATCAAGAAAAGGGGGACAAGTTTGGTGTGGTTCCATCTCAGAGTCTGAATTAGGGACTAAAAAGAGAAGAAATTAAACAGGTACAAAGGGCAGCCTAATGTAATGTAAGAATTGGAATTTATCTTCCAGGAAACAGGAAGATATTTAAGGGTTTAAGAGGGGAACATAATTTGCTCAAATCTGGTTTAAGAAGCCTGCTCTGACTGTAGAAGCTTTACTTTCTGTATTTTATGAAAATAAAGCTTTTTAAAAATAAATATGTAATTATGGTAAATTTATTATGGTTTTCAAGTTAACCCTCTCCCACATTCTAATACTCTTCCCTAGGACAGGCTTGCACTGTTAGAGTTTAGAATTGCTGGTCTTGAATGAAAAAACCTAGAGAAACCTCAAATATTATTACGTCTAGGCATAAGGGATCAGAATCTGTACTGATGAATTAAAATTGATAAATTTCAGCATCCCAGAGCCCGTTGAAAACACTTTCCTTTTACTGGGGAGTTCGGGAAACATTTTACTCCAGAATAACAGAAGAAAATGGTATAAAAGACTCTTTCTTCTTCTCTCACCCCTTCCTTCCCTTTCCCCCTCCCTTCCCCCTCTCTTTTCCACAACCTCCCTCCCTCTCTCCCTCCCTTTCTTCCTTCCTTTTCTTCCTTCCTTTTTTCTCCTTTTGTCGCCTCTCTCCCTTCTTTTCTCCTTTCCTTCCTTCTCTCATTCTCCAATATTTACCAAACATTTATCATTAGAAGAGACATTTATGATATGATGTTTATAATCTAACTGGAAAGATAAAAAGAAGTGGAAAATAATTGGTTAAGAAAAAAATTATGACTGTAGCATTAAGTGCCAAAATAAGTGATACAAATTTAAGTTCTCTAATTGTTCTAAGTGAAAAAGATGTTTGTAAGCTGGAATTGCTGGGAAAGACTGAGCTGCACTTGATTTGACTCTACTAGGAGTAGATTTGAACTTAGAAAAATCGTAGTAGATTTGTAACTTGGACAAGCCTTCCCAACTGAGAAACAATCATTCATGAAGACTGTTATTACTATTAATAATAAAGTCATAATATTAAAATTGAAAGACTTGAAGAGAGGAGCCACTGTATTTCGAGTCTACTTTCTGCTAAATAGAGCCTTTGAACAATATAAGGGATGAGCAGTTTGGCTTGAAAATAGTTTAGTCATTTGGAAAAGAAAATTAAAACAGTTTTGTCACTTGTACAATTTAACTTCAGTCATGTATAGTCAATGGTGATATTTATTCTATAAACCTGTGATACTTAATAGTACTGTGCACTAGAAGGGTTATTAATTTCTTCTTTAATTCTACTCATACTCTCAGCATTATTAACAAACACTTTTTTTTCTGGCACTTACTAACCTCTTTAGATAATATATGATCTTAGAAGTCCAAGATATTCCAATTCAAAAGTGTGCATCTGGAATTTATCAATGAACTCATTGACTAGCCTGTGCTCCACTTTCAGGGCCCCTTACTATCTTGGGGCTGTTTTAATGAGGACACCCTTTGAGAGTATTAGTAGTTCCATGCCCACATCTCCAGTTTTCCTGGTCCTTTTGTTTTCTTAGCTGGGTACTAATGCCTTTTGTAATAACTTCTCAGTGAGTCTTCACATTTACTCACAGGTAAGATTCTCAACAGTAATGAGTTTCTTTGAAAACTTCAAATAAAATTATTGACATGTATTCTACATAGGGCAGGATTTCTCAACCTCAGCGTCCTTGACTTTGTGGCTACCTTGTGCATTGTAGGATATAATTTATCAGCTGAGCTCTGCCCACTCGTCAGTAGAACTTGCCCACTTCGGACAATCAGTAATGTCTCTGGGCGCTGGAAAGTGGACCCTGGAGAACCACTGACTGAGGGCGACCCCTGCGGAACCGCTGGGAACGCCAGTGTGGCAGGTTTCCGACGGCAGCTTTGGCTTTGATCTACCGTTCTGGCTCTGCGAGGCATGGTTTGGCTGTGGGTATGTATTAAGTTTCCATTTGTTGA
This sequence comes from Desmodus rotundus, assembly GCF_022682495.2. NCBI lineage: Eukaryota > Metazoa > Chordata > Mammalia > Chiroptera > Phyllostomidae > Desmodus > Desmodus rotundus. The sequence continues at coordinate 207,829,152 of NC_071387.1, read as the reverse complement.
TGGCTTCAGCAATAAAAATTTAGGAGCTTAGATTTAGTCAGTTTGCATTTCCTTTCTTTTACACCATCATTAGAATGAAGAAAATCTACAACAAACCATCTAGGCCCTCAGAGTAGGAGCCTTGAGTCCCCAGAAAAGTAAGAGGTGTTTTTTAAATTACCCAGAGTTTTGCAAACTTCTTTGTGTCATGCTTACTATACTGTTAATGCTAACTTAGTTTTTATAAATATTTTAATTAATTAACTTTTTATTCATTTGGCTTCAGTGCAAGGTGCTCGATTAGGAGTTTATTATTTGGTTCTAGCTTTCACTCCATAAAAAGACACTTTTCTACCCAGAGATGTTTAAACCAAGTCTACTTAAAAGTCATATTTCCATATGTTTAGTCTAACACATTTAGAACATGTAAATGGGGTGGATCTAATAACACAAAAATAATTCAAGTTGAACTTATTGATATGTCTCATAATTGTTGATAGTTTAGGGAAGGTTCAATTTCAATGTTACATAGTTTTAAATAATGTGCCAACATAGCTCCAGGAAGCTGTTCAATTTCGAGATTCAGACATCCGTGATACTTCATTTGTATATACCAAAAGCAATTTATGTGCTAATGCACTCACTTCGGATTAGGCACACTTCAGAATATTTCTAATTTAATTGCTTATATATCAATGATGTCTCCTTCTCCCTCAAGCAGAATTTCTCTTTACGCCAAAATCACTACCACCAGGCAACTTACACATTGATAATTTCTTAATGCAGTGGGAATATTGTTTTTTGGAAAATAATTTTTATGTTGCCTTCACTCTGTAAGGGATTTCGATGTGTCTGAGCCTGTGATGAAGAGGAAAGACACGCTCCCCTCGTTTCCTTCCCATAATGGATACACAGTTTACTCTCATCCTGTTCTCGACTGTTTACATACAATTTCTTTCTAATGCAAGCAATTTCAATATTACCCAAATATCCAACCCAATATATACATCTCTATTTATATATCAAGTATAAACTAAGCTATCAAAAGATAATTAGGTGAGACATGCATTTTTTGTCATAATTAATATTCTGTCAATAGACTAGATAAGAAAACTCCAAGGGTCAATGTTTTGCTGGGCTGCCAGATACTGTTGCCAGTGAATTTTTCTAGCTCACTCCATTAATCCAGTCAGCACAATGGATCAGGCTAGAGATGTGTCTCCATAAATCACTCTGAAGTGCTGGGGGTAGGAGTATCTAATTAATCAGCACTGTCATTATGTTTGACTTGTAGCTGCCTTACTGTGTTTGGGATGGAGATTCAGTGTGTTTAACCCACATGCTCTTAAACAGATCTCCAGTGGTGTGTAAATTTTAACCCATTTACAGAAAAAGTCAACCAGTGTGATTCAGCCATATTTTTCAACAACCATATGTCTTTTACAGATATGACCCTTCATTGCTTTTAGTTAATTTTCTACCCACCGCAGTAGGTCTCCTCTGTAGTATGAAAAACAAGGCATATTTACCATTGTGTTGCATGTTAATATCACAGTCAGGACAAAAATATATCTTAACATGTTGTCTTAACCAACAGGATAGCACACTTTTAAAGTGGAAAAGGCTTGGATTTTTGTATATTGTCACCAACCAACGAACATTTATTCCTTGTATCTTTGATTTCTCACTCTCGAATTTCACTATTTTGGGATCATCTATTTTCTTATAGTGCTTTTTCTTCATAAAAATATTCACTCATAAAATAATTATACTTAAAAATAATATAACTAAATACTATCCATTGTGCAAGTGAGTAAACTACTTCAAAGACTTAGCCAGCACATACAGCTAACAAAGTTGAGCTCAGTCTAGATCACATCTCATGCTCTCAGACTACTAAGAACATCTGAGGAGGGACAGCCTGTAAAATAAATGGATTCTTACGTGTAGCTTAATGAATCCACCCTTGTTTTATAACAGCTCCCAGGATCTCTTATGGCAGCTAATAATGAGATAATGCTATACAAGTGGAACTTTTCCCTACAAAACCACGAAAGGTAGCTGGTATTATTCATCTTATAAAAATAAAATAGTCTTGGATCTCTTCAATGAATACATACTCATATAAGCATCTGTACACATCCCACACACTGACACACACACGTGGCAAGGAGACTCCCAGTAAACACCTCCGACTTGACAAGGACGTGGGAGGAGTTGGTTTGGGGAGGACACACACTTATTTTAATAATGATATGATCTGTTGACAAATATTTCTGGATTTCTTATTTTGATGATTCTCAATTGTAGTGAAACTTGATTCTCCGAGAAGGAGTTTTAGTGTCAGGAAGAGCCAAATGTGGTGGCAAGGTGTACGAACTTACTGCGTAAGGCCAAATTGTGTAAAATTGACAAGAGGTGCCGGAGAACAATAAATCAATTTATCTCATAAGATTTTACTCACGAGGCATATTGTACAGGAAATGTGCCAGAAAGGTACAGTTAAGTCTGTTAACAGAAGTATATTGGTCTAAATCCTAAATTAAAAAAATAACTCATAATTGGGTTACCTATGTTGTTATTTTAGCCCAATAATCGAAGATTATCATATGTATAGAGATATGAATATATACTAGATATTTATCATATATTCACATTTGTATAACATACATATACAAAAAATATGCCTACTTGGATTATATATTTTACATATTATCATAGAACACATAACATATAATTATCTATAGTGTTATAATAATAAGTATTAGATAATTTCATTTAAAGCATATTTAATAAAGTTCAAAATATAATTATGGAACTTTTCCACCAATTTTACTTTTTTCATATATGTATAGACATATATACGTAGTATTTTTTCTGTGTTTCTTCTGACAAAGTTGGTGCTGGCACTCCTCATGTTTTTATTATATATTTTTTCATTACCACTTATTTCCCCTATACACCTCCCAACCCCCCACCCTGCAATCACCACACCATTGTCCAGGTCCACGAGTCTTTTTTCCATTTTGCTGGATCCCCCCAGCCCCTAGACTTCCTGTCCCCAACAACTGTTAGCTTGCTCTCTCTCTATGAGTTTGTCTCTATTTTGCTTGTTAATTTAGTTTGTTCATTGGATTCCACATATGAGTGAAATTATATGGTGTCTGCCCTCTCTGACGGGTTTATTTCACTTAGCATAATGCTCTCCAGGTCCATCCACACTGTCGCAAATGGTAAAATTTTCTTCTTTTTTATGGCCAAGTAGTATTCCATTGTGTAAATGTCCCATAGTTTTATCTACTCATCTGCTGATGGACACTTGGGCTGCTTCCATATCATGGCGATTATAAGTAGTGCTGCAATGAATATAGGGGTGCTCATGTTCTTTCAAATTAGTGGTTTGGATTCCTTTGCATATATTTCCAGAAGTGGGATCACTGGGTCTAAAGGCACATCCATTTTTAACTTTTGGAGCTATCTCCATACTGCTTTCCACGGTGGCTGCCCCCGTCTGCATTCCCACCCACAGTGCAAAAGGGTTCCCCTTCCTTCACATCCCTGCCTACTCTTGTTGTTTGTTGATTTATTGATACCACCTCCCGCCAGGCAGTGTGGCGTTTCTTATCCTGTCAGTGAGCAGCTTGGGGAATCCGCGTGTGTGATGCCCACCCTGGGGAAGGAGGAAACAGACCTTGTTCTCAAAGCCATGGGACTGAAGCACGTGGAACCATAAATACGGGAATGACACGATGAAATACAGCAGGCGGGCTACACGAGCGCTGGAGAGCAGGTCAGCAGAGCCAAGGAAAACACTGAGAGTTAGGGAAATGAGGAAGGCTGCCTGAGACAGGTCTCTGCATGCTTAGAGAAGAGATCATTTCCAGCAGGGACATTCATAGCATCACACGTAGAGCTGTCCAGCTTGAGTGACGAGGGGAGAGAACGACCCCAAGTGGGGTGGAAGCTAGATAACCAAGAGCCCTGAATCCCAGCAAAGCAGCTCAGAGTTGCCCATTAGCACGGGCAGCCATCAAACACCTCTGAGGACGTTAGTAAAAAAGGGAGCAAGTTTTACAAAGAGTCATCTGGTATCGGCACGTCAAGATTCAAGGGTGGGAGGTAGGAACTGGAAAGAACATGCGGGAGGCAGGTGAAGGAGAGAAGCATTTTTTATTTTCATTTTTCAGCTGCAGTTGACCTTCAGTATTATTTTGTATTGGTTTCAGGTGTACGGCCCAGGAGTTAGATAATCATGTCCTTTACAAAGGGTCCCCCCGATATTTCCAGGACCCACTTGGCCCCGTACACAGAGATTACAATATTAGCGTCTGTACGTCCTACGCTGTACCTCACATTCCTGTGACCGCTTTGAAAAAAGAAGCCTCAGTTTTGCCGTAGGCACGGTGATGTAAAGGGGCTCCTGGCGAAAACAGGAAGTTTCTTCACCGTGGTCGTATTAGCGCATATGCCGGCGTGAAGCGGATTGGGGGCGATTACCTCACAGTGTTGACTGATGTAATAATCTATTATGGATTTCAATTTTAATTACATTTTTTGGAATTAAATCATTAGATTTGCTATCTCAAGCAGAAACCATAATTCTGTTATTTATTCACTATGCTTTCCTCTACGGAATCACGTTGTGTGTGCATATCATTTCTGTGTTGAAAGTAAAAGTCTAAGAGGCATAGGTCTATGTGTTCTATTCATTTTTAACATGTATTATGGCGGGAAATAAACATACTATATAGTAAATACCATAAAATGCCACTTCTGCTGATATATTACATTGTTTTTAACTTTACAGAACATTTATTGGCTCAAGGTTAAAACCATTTTAAATTTGTACTTAAGAAGAAAGGATTAGTATATAAGATGTAGTATTACAATAACAGGTTTAGAGTCACGACCCTGGAAAAGTCCCTGCTTACATGCAGAACAGGACAAACGGGCACTAAGTAGCTGTGCTGCTTCTAACAGGAAGATGGCTGGGATGAACGCTGCTGTACAGGCAAAGGTATTATAGAGGCAAAGGCGTTTAAACACACAGACACACACACAGACACACCGACACCTAGATGTCGTCAGGATCGAGCATCCTCCTCAACTAACTTGTTTGAGTTTTTGAGACGATTTTTACATGATTTATTTCATAACCACATGAACTGCTGGACAGAGGTCCCTTCTATTTAACAGGCCCTTTATGCTTTAGGCAAACAACCCACTGACACAGGCTGTTACATTTGTGGCAGTGAACTCGTGGGTGGTCCTCCAGGGAAACCTTAGGCCAGACGTATCACTGTAATCCAATCTGCACAGCAAAGCACCACGGAACCTGGCAAAGAGAGCCATCGTGCAATTCTTCAGCCAGGCTGAGATGGGGGGGAAGGGGAGAGGGATGTGGGGGGCAGAAATGTTGCTGGCACCACTCTTAAAAATACAGGAGCTGTTTTATCCCTCATTTTCACTGTATTCATGTTATTGAAAATGCCCCATTTTCTTCCATATTTTAAGAGGAGAGATACATTACAAAAGCCCAATTCTTAAAACATATTTGAACTGAAGTGGTATTTCCTAGGTAGGACAAAAGAGGAAGTTGCCAGAATCTGCCTTGAAGAGTCAGTTATCCTGGAAATTACCTTATTTGGTTCTGTGGTTCAAACAGCTCACCTACAATGACAGTTTCCTCTGAAACTGGGGGCATCCGAGGCGTGGGTCTGCTGAAGCTTTCCAAAGAGATAGGGGTGATACACTATTCACAATATTCCAAGCACTGTGAGCCCACCAACATCATTTAGGATTACTGTAATTTTTTATCTTCATTTATCCACTCATATGATAGTTCATTCAACCAATATTCACCATACTCTTGGAGTGAACCAGGTGTTTTAGCAGGCTCAGTGGATAAAAAGTGGGTAAAAAGGGGACATGATTCCTTCTCTCATAGAGTTTACAGAGGTAAGTAGTAATTAACAGAATAACCTCAATAGGAAAAGATAATTAATCACTGAGTTCATGGAAGCTCAGCTGTAGAAAACACAGATACATCATGACCTGTTTCACTAACAGTTATTTCAGTTGCTGATACACTTTGTGAAGTTATTTATAGCACATGAGAAGTGAATGTTATTTTATATATATCTAATTTGTTTATTGAGAGAGAGATATAATGATTACTTAGATAATATAATTTTTCTCAAGTTGTGTTAGTGTGTGTGGGGTGTGTGTATGTGTATATGAACTTTAATACAAATTTGACCCTTATGAAGAACTATGTAATATAAATTTACAGGAAAATAAATTATTTTTTCTCATTGAGAGAACATTACTCTTAATAAACGTTGTTATTATAAAAAATTTCCACTTGGGAGTATTCTCTTTCCAAATCATTATCGATAAGTTGCTAATATGAATATTTTTTTCTTAATGTATAAATTGCAAGGACAAGGTAGAACACGGAGAGAACAAGGACATGAGTGCAAAGAGAGACAATTCTATCAGCTCCCTCCAGCACCACAATAATACGGACACATGAATGTGCATCGTGGGAATTCCGGGCTAGGTTTACTAGAGAACATAGAAAGCCTTCAAGAGGAAGAACAACACAATTTCCTTTGGACTCAGGGCTTTCCCCAGCAGTGTTGAATTCACTCCCACCAACCTGAAGCCCTCGCATGGAAATGGTAGCAGCAGCGCCCTCGATTCCCTGACATCTGGACACACACTCATCAGCGGCGGGCGCACCAGCCATACGGGCATAAAACGAGGCTAGAGGTCTGGGCGCATCATCTGGTACCTGTTATAAGTCACCAAGACCCTGTGCTAAGTGGTCCCACAGATTGCACAGCGCAAGGAGCAAGCCCCAGGAGAGAGAGCCCAAGGCAATCGAGCTCTGAAGGGCTGCAGAATTGTGGCAGTGGGCTCCCTCAGTGACACTGAAGATACTGATGACAATTAGGAGAAAGGGTTCAGACTGTGAATGGGGAGCAATTCAGCTGCCACAGAATCCATCAGCAGACGGTTGCCTGAGGCGCAGGGACCCTGCTGTCCTTTGTTTTCCTGTTCCTACTGGGAGGCTAAAGGGAGGCGGGAGCAAAAAAAAAAAAAAAAAGGCAGGGGGGAGAATTTATAAAATCATAACAAAAATTTTAACCAAAAAATTGTTGAAGAATTTAAAGTGATGGTTTTTCTTTTTAAAGAAATTGGTTGCTGTTTCTAGCTTTAATGAATGTGAGATTAGGTCACATCATTGGGATAGTTCTCAAAAAATATTTGAAGAGGTTTATCTCTAAGTGTTCTACATTTCCCCCTCACCCCAACTTGTCCTTGCGGTAGTCCCCGCAGTGTGGGGGTGGCTGCCCATTGTTTAGATGTCCTTACGGCTCTGCTTGTCATTTGAACCAAGGTGAGCAAAGTTCATTTTAGATTCGATATACAGCCCTCCTACTTAGACTTATTACAGTTTAACATAAATTAATGAGCATTTTGCAGCCCACCAATTTTTGGAAATTAAATGTTTATTTTATATATACTAAGAAACCTGATATATTTTATTTTCATGGAAAATAGTTATTTTCTGGAAGGAGTTCTATGATTAGATTTGTCATATTGTTATAAATAGTACTACCACTGAGACTTATCAAAAAGCTACAAATTTTAAAACTCTAGCATATATAAAACTCAGAAAGTGTCAAAAGGCAAGATTTTAAGCTCACATTATCTCTGACGTGGAAAATACAGGATACAAGTAGCAGGTTGTTTTTATGTCCTAGAAAGAAATATCATACATGTCTGGCAGTGGTTTTTCATCATGTTCCACATACTTACGTGATTGCAGAAATACATTTCTAATGTTCATTGGGCGATTCTACGTCAGGTCTCGGAACAAAGGCTGGAACTACAAAATATATGAGACTAATGACTGGTGTTAAATGTTTAAAAGTCCAAGTTGGAACAGTTTTCCTTGAGTTTCAACAGATGCATGATTTTCAAAAAACAAAAAATATATTTGACATGTTCTGTTTAATTTATCATAAGATATGTTTCATTAGACTATTTGTGAGAGGAAGCTTAAGCAATTTATTTCAAAATGTTAACCTGTCTTCCATGACCAATGGCGGCATCTCAGAGGATAAGCTTTTCACTTTTGCAGAGAATACATTTTAGTTTGAACTAATGACATTATTATATTTTATGCTTTATTCTATGAGCAGATAACCTCATGTAAAAAGCTTAAATATAATGATGTAGAACAGATCCAATTAAAGATTCTGTTAGATTGTAATGAATTTTATTAGTGTTCCTCTATATTTATGGCTGCTTATGTTTACAACAGAAATATGAAAACTTATCAGCAAGAATTCTAAAATTATAGAAACTTGCACCTGAGAAGAATTTTCAGTGGGGAAAAAGCATCAGGCCAACCTCAATCATGGCTTCTTAAATTACAGCTGGTCCAAAACTGTTTGATATTCAAGCAGCTAATTAGCAATGGAGATGGCTAATTCAAACTCCGGGCTTTGATCTCTCAGTTCACCCAATATTTATTACGTTTATTTTAAAAAGAATGGAGAGGGAAAGTGTCCTGAAAGCTGGAGGAGACAGTCTGAACAGTAGTTTACTTATAATTTACAGACTTGTGGTACTTAATATATAATGCAATAATCTTCCCAGTACCATTTGTCATTTGGAAGCGGCCACAGATTATAGCTTAGGGCACTGCATCTGTGCACAGATCTGGCAGGAAATGGTCTAAAATCTCGAACAGCTGAGCATGATGTTTCGGTGCAGTTGGAAAATTCAACCTCTGCTCCAGAGGTCACCGCATGCTTCTGTCCTGACAGCCCAAATTGTGAAGCATGTGACTAATATGCATACAGAACACAGGCTGCCTGACGTCTGCTACAAGCTTGATGGCTGGTTAGCGGCTAGTCTTAATTTTCTGTGACAATCCTACATAGGAAGTGCTGTGTGGGTGACTAAATGGAGCATATTGATGTCCCACTGGGTGTAGCCCCTGTTGTTTTGACAAATTCTCCTTAGCATTTATCAATCAGGCCTTCCAGGGGGAGTGTGCTGAATATCTCATTCAGAGCGCTAGTCAGGGCTAATAGAGCAAGATAGCACGTTATTCAATTTGTACTTGTTAGCGACGTCCCACTGTCAGTGGGCAATTTACCTTCACACTTCACAAATGAAAAGAGAAATTTGCTGGGCTTCAAACACTTACATGAGTTACAAGCAAAATTTTAATTAGCATGTCATTACGGCAATAATTTATTGCTTCTTTGTAGTTTTCCTAGCATACAGATTGTGCTTTTCCTATTTCAGAAGAGATGCCCCCCAGGCGATGGAGCAGGCAATGACGAGGACAGCCAACACGCCCCACTGAAAGATGCATGTTGATGGGCTCTGCAGGCGGGGTTTTAAGTCCTGATTGATGCATGACAATAAAATGATCTCTGGGAAGTTTCTTTCTGGTGGTTCCCTCAATGTTACCGATTCTGTTTCGATGTTGTGTTTATGGATTTGAGTAGATGCTACCATGCTTTGGTTTATTCTCAGCTTTCACACACGTGGGCAAACTAGAGTAGGCAGCCTACCCTTGTAGTCACCTGATGTCCGGGAGGGGGACTTCCACAGCTCCCAGCACGTGCCTTTGTGAAGAGTCAAGGTTTTTCCGGATTGTGAATGGGGCAGCATCCAGGGTTTGCTGTTGACTCTTTATGCAGAGTTGTCTAGAAGCACAATCAGTAATCAACTAGCAAGTAAATCGTTAGGAAGGGAGAGCACACAGGAGGAGCTGGCCGTGGCCCGTGTGCGGCCTCCATCGGGCATCCTCAGAGTACAAAGGCGAAAGGGCGACCTATGTTATCGAATTCCAGAAGAAACAAAGAAGATGGCGTGAATAAACTAAAGTGGCGTTGATAATGGATTGGAATATAAGTGGAATAAAGACTCTGATCACGGTGTTGGCACATTTTGACGAGTTACCACGGTCAAAACCTCCTCATGTGAAAGGTGCAGTCACACCACATAGGAAGATCATGAAGAGTAACTCACAGTAAGTAGGCAAATCAAGAAAAATAAACACACTGAGTGTTATTCTGCATATATTATCCAATCTAAAATAACATGGTTTAATGACTAAATTTCCCCATATATTTCCAAATTTATAGAAATATGGCTTTGAGGACTGAATTCTGTGTTGCCAATTTTACAGAATATGGCTTTATGACCACCTTGCATCAAAGCCTACAGTCAGAATAGGCTCTTGGGCTGCATTTCAGCGAGACACTTAAAGTGGAAGGGGGGTGCCCTACTCGTCTCTGGTAGGCCATTCACTAAGTCGCATGGTGCAGAGCCTGGGCAGCAGTGCAGTGCACAGCCAGGGAAGGAAGGAGCAGACCGATGATCAGACACGTGAGCCAAAGGGATGAATACATAATGAACTCATCGTTCCAACCTCTCTTTATTCAGAAGGATGATTAGAAGTGCATTCATATGGGCAGGCAATGAGAACACTCTTCACACCAATCTAATATTTCTGAAATGATAAAAAGCCTGTGTGTGGCAAAGAGAAGTTGGTCGGCATGGTGAGCAATATTTACATATTTGTTTTACATTAATCTTTTTTATTTTACACATTTCAGAAATAATCAACTTTTAAAAAATAAATATACATATGGCTCAAATATACATATGCACTATAAAAGACTGTCGTAATAATTAGAATAATCTCGTGATTGCTTTAAATATGAAAATAGGCTTTGTATGTGGTTTTTGTTTGTTTCTGGAGTCCTGTTGGCATTGCCTCCTGTTTCAGACTGGTGTGTGCGTTTGTGCGTTCCACCACTAGAAGCACCATGCCCTGCTTACAGAGGGTTCTCCCAACAGTCACACCGTTCTTGCCAGAGGGACTCAAAGCACTGAGTGAAGGCGTGACACCTAATATGGGTGATTAAATGTCAACAGTTAAGTAACTCGAGCATACACTCAATACAGAGGCAGGCTAAATAAGAAGACCCTTTTCTTATCTATTAAGACAATTTCATGCAAGATGATCTGTTATGAATAATACTTTTTACCTTGATATGTATATGTGTATATATACACATATACATACATACATGCACATCCCAAAAAGGTAAGAAGCATTGTTCCAGTTTTCCTCCCCACATTGTTCTCCTTCACATACCTGTGAAATCAGAAAATTCACATTTTTTCATTTGTTGGCTTTTGGGTTCCTTTTCACTCCATACAGCCAAATTGTCCCCTAGCCATTTCAAATCCAAGATGTTAACTCCTCTTCTGGGTTATCATGCCGTAACCCTTCAAACTTTAAGTGTAGTTTCTACCATGCAGCCAAAGAACAATGTTTACAAAAACACCTATCTGGTCATGCTCAGAACTCAGTGTAGAACTCTTCACTTTCCTATTGCTTTTCAAATACTGACACCCTTCTTAATATGACTCGATATTGCTGTTCTGACAGGTCCCATCTCTGCCCTCTGGGCCCAGTGGCCCTTGTTTGGTTGTTAGCACTCACTGTGCTTCTCCCCGGTCCTGTGCACATGGGATTTTATCCATTTAGGATGCTCTCCCCTCCCCCATGCCTTCCTCAATTCTCCCTCCTCCTTCTACAGTTTTTATGTACCTTCTTGTGCTCTCAGAATGGTCCAGTCCTCCTTTTCAACACAGAGAACCGCACGTGCGATTTCACTTTATTTTTGTGGTTATTTGATCAAAATTAATCTCTGCCCTCTTCATCAAGTTGCGATTTCCACAAGGATAAAACTGGCGTCTGTGTTTATTTTGTGCACCTGGCACATTGTGAGCGGTCAGTGAATATCTGAGAGGGAACATGCATGTCCCAGCACCCAGACGTCCTGGGAACTAACTGCAAACTGCAAGCGGAGTCCTTTACATCTCCATCAGTGTGCCTCCCTAGTGTTGCTCGCTCCTGCCCTCACCCTGCACACCTCACCTCCCAGGAGACACCACCGGCAGTTCTCAGAAGGGCCTGCTCTTTCCAACTTCTGGGCGTTCGTACCTGCTGTCCCCGTTTCTCGGGCATTCCCTGTGATCAGTGCCGGTGTCCCTGCGTCCGCCCGCACGTCTGCCTAAATTAAACCTCTGCTGAGCAGACTCTTCCTCCTCTGCCCACCGTGAGTGCCCTGGGCGCCACAGTACATTCTCTGCCTCCCCCCTGCAGGTGGCCGCCTTTAGGGCAGAATGACCCGTCTGTCCACTGTCCAGCGGGAAGGCCTGCTACGGAAGCAAGGGCTTTCTCGTAGCTGGTGATCTCTACCAACCGCTTTCTAGAATTGCGCCAGACATTTAAAATAAACCTCAACTCTAGTTATTACATAACTTTGAGACAAAGCGCACCCTGCCCTGGACTGCCTTACCTCGATCCACCTTTCCCAAGAGAGAAATGAGGAAGGGGGAGAAACAAGGAGGAACACGGGGCTTGTGCGTCCTACCGTGGGGCACCAGGGCCTCATTCAGCAGGGGTGGCTGTGCACGTCAGGGAGACGCTGGTGTCTTACTGTGCTCGTCGCCAAGATTTGCCATCACACAAATATAATTTGTCTATGAAATGCTTCTACGTCTGCAGATGAATATCTCTCGCATACAAACAAGGTATAACCCACAATATTTATACCAATTTTAAAATCTTGTTGAATTTTCAAAATGAGTCACATTTACATCAAAATGCAAGCATACTTATGTAATCAAAAACACAAGCAAAAAGATATTTTTAAGAAGGTAAGTAGCCCAAACATCCATCAACTAAGATCTGTAGCCGGAAAAGGGACTGTTAGAATACTATAGAAACACTGAAAACACTTATGGTATATTCATTCTGAAAAGTGGTAGAGAACATAATTCAACTACATAAACTGATAAAAGGAAAGATCTACATAAGGCCAACATTACAGTAGCAACATTGTAAGTCACTGTTTTTATTATTTAATATTCCAAATGGGTTTCCATGTAATTCCATTATTTCTACCATTTAAAAATAATATATGCAGTTTTGAATAAACAAACAACAACAAAAAAATGGTAACAAAGTTTAAAGCAAAAAGCCCCTACTACTAAAATGCATTCAGGAAACTACTGAGACGCACGGTATGTCCTCAAAACCGTCCACGCCCCAGTCATCCTTACACAAGCTGCCGCTTACACGAGTGTGGAACCAGATCTAGAACGAAACAGCGTGAAAACAATCAGTTAGGCGCCGAAGCACCCCAATGGTAAAACTGAAAGGGCCCTTAATCCGGCATCTATGGCAAAACGGCGCCTTTGTAAAGCTCCACTCCAGCGACCCGACAGCCCGACACTCCTCCCTGCACTGTTCTTCCTGTAACCACCAGGCGTTGGCATCCAGGCACACACCCAGGCACAAGTTTCTGTGAATGGCCTGTTGTCATGGAAAGCTTAATTTCCTCTTCCTTCCCTTGATGACCTAGCACGTCCAAAAAACAAGGCAAGGAGCTGAACTGAGTGCCCACCGGCTGTGGGATCATTCCGCTGGTCCCTAAGTCCCCATGGAGCACATGGTATCATCTCAGTTTGTCATATGAGGAGGCTGAGACTCACAGAGCCCCCGCCGCTGTCCACCTGAGAGCCCCCAGGTGGTAGGTGGTGATTGCAGCACAGGGCCTGGGACTCCAGCGTCCTTTCGTCTGCCCTGGCTGCCTCCCCAGGAGGGGCCACATTTGGTGGTGGCCACCTTGGGAGCTCTAAAGGAGATGGTTGGTGTGCTTAGCCCTGGTTTTTATTGAGAAGAAAAATGGTGATGAACCCCTAAAGAAAGGGGTCAATGGTATTATTCATGTACTGAGTCTTCCAGTCACTAAAATGAATATTTTTACATACCAAGCACTCCTCCTGCAGTTCTCGACAACGCCGTAATTAATAATATATGGTTATTGCCCTCTGGGGTCTAATAAACACTTGGGGAGAAGCAGGCTACAGAATGTGAGGGAAGCTGCCATTAGAGTTTTCTGGCAGCAAGCAACACTCACTGACTATGGCCAATCGAAGCTTAAAAAGTCTCTCTTTTTTTTTGGGGGGGGGAAGGTAACTGTAGTAACCTACAAAGCTAAAGGAAAAAGAGTAACAGCCAGGCCTCTAATGGACACAACAGAGCAGTTTGAACGTTCTAACAGCCACACTACAACCGATGACCTATTGAGCTCTCTCCACGTGCCTGGGCCTGTCCTGAGTATCCCACACGCATTCCCACAACCTACACGCAGCGGGGCCACCTAGGGCCGCCACTGTTACTGCTGGCTAAGGAGATGAAAATGGAGGCTCAGAGAGACTCGGTAACTTGTCCCAAGCCCCACCACTGTCTTCAGGGTGCCACTGTGGCAATGACAGGGGGCTAAAAGGTTTTCATTTTTGGGAAATGATTCAGGGGACCTAATTTGGGTCATATTCCTGAGTTTTGACAAGGGAGCGATGTTACTAGAAGAACTGAGAGGGGCAAAAATAACAGTGGGCTGCCATATTTGAGACACCATAACAGCAGGCCAGGGCAAGTGAGGACGTTTCCCTGTGACAGCTGACCTGCAGGCGGCGAGTCGGGATGGTACTGCCTCTGCCTCCAGGATGCTCAGACCAGGGAGACTAGGAAGCAGTCGTTTGACCTCGGAAAGTCAGGGTGATTCCACTTCCCAGTGACAGATACCATCAGAGAGGCCAGAACTAAAGTCCTAGGGCACGAAATGCAGTCTGGGAACGCTGACCAGCCCTAGATGCTACCTGGGAAGTTGCTTGTTAGTCAGGGTCCTGGCCGGCCTCCTGCAATATCAGGGTAACGGGTGTGAACAGAGGACACACAGGTAAGATACCAGTGTGGCAGAATCGCTCAGTCCGATCGGGTCCTTGATCTGACCGCACCTCACCTCCACCCTCTGACCCTGGTCCTGCCTCCCCAAGCCTGGCCTCCCTGCTGGAAGGAGGGAGCAGTCAACTCTCGACAGGCCATTTGTTCATCCAACGAGGATCTGTGAGCCCACTGTACCTGGCAGGCGGGATGTCTGGAGTGAAGGGTAGGGAAGCGAATCGTGGCCCGTGGTGAGAAGGGCAACGAGAACAATAGTGTGTGATGCTTCAGTCTGCTTGGGCGAGAAAATGAAAGAGGCCCAGGAGGAATCAGAATGCCAAGTGGATAGGGCAAGGGCCAGAGAGAGTTCAGGGAGGCTGAGCCTCCCCCTCAGCAGGGGAATTTTGAAGATCTGGGCGAAGGAGGGTTTAAGATGTGTCCATCCTGAAGGATGAGTGGTTTCCACCCGCCAAAGAGCAAAGGGCACCAGGAGCCGGAGGAAAGGCCTGAGGTGGATCCAGCAAACACTCTTCACCCTGAACTTCTGTGCAACATTATAACCTGCCCAGACTGGTGTCTCTCAGTCCCATGCTTCCTGTGTTTCTCTCCTGTTCTTTTTCACAGTCCGTGTGGTTACAGGCCCTGCAAAGAAGTCCGGACCAGCAGTTAGAGGCTTTTCCTCTGTGCCCCTTAAGCTATTGTCCCATGCTTTTTTGTATTCCCAGGAGGCAGCACGGTTTTGAGAACATACTCAGTGTTTAGTGGATTTGGTAAGTCCAATGGTTTGTCACCGAGGGAACATACGGGAAGGGGGCCTGTCACAGTGGCAAGTGTGGCTCTGGAGTCAGACTCGCAGGCTGCAGCGTCTCACGATGCTTTCTAGACGTGTAACATGGATCGATTATTTTAACCTCAGCTTCTTTATTCGTGAGATGCAGATAACAATAATATCCTCTCGGTATTTTGGATGAAAACGAAGTATTTAACAGAGAGCCTGCATGGTTACATAGTGACCACGCAACACATATTAGTTGTTGATGGTGTTGGTATTGTGATACAGGAGATATGTTATCTCTCACACTCTACACATGGGAGGCCACAATATAGGGAAAATGCACTGAAAATGGAAATTGTATGAAGAAGCCGCAGACAAAAGGCAGAATGTTACTTGACTCGGTAAGAAAGGACGGTCATGAGGATGGAGAGGTGGAGTCAGGCCCATACAGGAACCTGCTCTATTTGTTGACGGCGTGGTTAGACAAGTCCGCTCTTAGAAGCAGAACCTAATGTGCCTTCTGGGGTTTGTAGTCATATTGCCAGAAGCCCAGTCAAGGCTAAAGAGCCTTTGAAAATGTAAACAAACAAACAACAAATAAATATATATAAAATTATTGGCACTCCTCATTCTCTTCTAAACTCTCACTACCTGTGGCCCCTTGTTATGATGCTCACATCTTCCTTCAGGCCGTCCTGAATCCCCTCCTCTGGCCTCAGCTTGGACCACTCTTCTCTAAGGGTTTGCACCTGCTCTTTTCCCTGCTCCTTTCCTCTGAAAATTTAATTAAAACTCTGTTCCTTTAAATAGGCTCCTCCACCCAGAGGAGTAAATACCAGTATAATGAAATATTTTTTCATTCTTTCACTAAGCACTTATTCATATATTCAG
The DNA here is from genome assembly GCF_022682495.2 of Desmodus rotundus. NCBI lineage: Eukaryota > Metazoa > Chordata > Mammalia > Chiroptera > Phyllostomidae > Desmodus > Desmodus rotundus. The sequence goes on along the minus strand of NC_071387.1, from coordinate 207,812,665 downwards.
AGACTCATTTAAGTACCCCTCAGCCTGGGATACGTAAATGAAATTGAGAGCCTTTTTCTAACAGATATTCTTACTTCGTAACAGGTAGCTAATGAATCCATCCATGTCAGGTAGCGTTTCAGGCAGTGTGGAAGAGGCGTGTTCAGAAGCTTCTGAAACTATGGGTAATCCTTGCCACCACTTGTACTCAGGCGTCACCCCAAAATGACTTCCAGATTTCATGACTACTTCCAGTGACAGTCAGCTTTGCAGGGAGAGAAAGAGAACGTGAAGATATATCAGCGCCATGGACTTGGCATCCACTTATTACCTGCCACATGTTTACTTCTTGGCATTTGTAAGGTGTTCCGTATAAGTGTGTGATATGAGGTTAACAGCCCAGGCTAGGACCCGACATCTTTGGGTTCAAATCCCAACTGCCACTCTTAGCAATGTGACCTTGAGTAAATTCCTTAGTTCTCTAGGTTCCGTTCTCTTGTTTGTACAATGAAACTGCTGGGCTGTTAAACATGAAATGATTTCGTTTAAATAGTTCTCGACATGCCATGTTTTGTAGTGTAATAAGTATGTTACTGAAATCTGGAGTTAAGCTGTGGGTGCTGATTTCTCCTTCGGCATCCTGAGGACACGTGCATTTCTGACATATATGCACACACTCCACATCCAAAAAACGCTCCAGAACACCAAACCCGATAAATCTCACAAAACTCCACTCCCCGCTCTCACCTCCATGTGCACCTGTAGCACCTCACCCAGTAAGGCATCTATGTTTTGTTCTTTCCCCTTGTTTCTTAATGCGAAAACATTAGCGCATTCAACATGGGTAGCCTTCTGGTATAATCTTAAAACCAAAGCTTACTTGAGAGCATTGTCACAGAGCCAAAAGTTGAAATACAGACATCTCTAATCCATTGTAGGGACAAAGAGGGGGGTACCCAGGAGGTTGCTCTGAGGACAGAAAATTATCACTGACCCATCCTATTTCTCTTTCAGACAGCGAGGGCACCAGGGTGTCTAGGATGAGGGAGAAATAAGAAGGACAGCTACTTGTGAGACTATTCCATCAGTCTTCTAGCTTTCACCCAGATCTTTTCATCGCTTTTTGGGCTAGTGAGAATTTGCTTGTCCTCACTCTTCATTTTGGAAAGCCATATACTACTCCCTGGATCTAGCTACCATACCAGACTGAAAACGTAGGCCCTTGGAAGAAAGATGTTAATGTAACTCTGCCAAATAATGTTTAAAATGGTGGATTCAAGGAGAAAACCGCACACACCACTGCTTTGGCACTCAGCACACTGAGCAGATGAGCAGACTCGGTTTTTCACTTTTCCTCTGGACACAAAGGCATCATGTTGATACTTGCTGATGTGAGAGCTGAGTATGGCAGCATCATACCCACACATGCCATCTCAAGAATTTTTTAGAGAAATTTTGAAACCTCAAGATGGGCAAATAGCTTTATGCATACTTAAGGACCAGAAAATCTGGTGAAGAAATAGTTTATTGGAAGTCAAACTGCATAATTGGCTTAGAGACATTCACATGTGCCCCATCCTGTGGCCAGCAGTGTGCTGGACATCCCACTGAACAGGAGGGGCTCTGGCGAACAGGGCTTGGGCACAGGCGGTGCCTTTCTCCAGGGCACAGCTGAGTCTCAGGAGGCCCCACTGCGCTGGGCACAGTGTGCACCCAAAGCTACACGTGTGGTCTGCTACACTGCGGAGCTCCCCAGTTTCTCGCTATATGAGTCTTTTCATCATAACTACCCTATCTAAGAGAGTTTATAAAGAATGAATAAAATTCCTATAGTATTATACACTTGCTATTGTTTATCAGCTACTCTTCAATTTGAGCTTTGAATGTTTTTTTGCAAATATTAGCTTTTGAATAAGAGGTATCCAAAATTGTTTTCTAGTGTTTTGGTTTAGTGACTACATTATGTTTGGACTCTCAAGTATTCTATTTGCATAAATTATACATGCTATAACCTATATAGCATTATATAAATATGACATATGCACATAAATATTTTATATATACATACATATGTATAGTTATGGTTATTGCTATTAGTTATTATTATTTTGGTTTTCCAAAATTCTTTTTTTTAACATTTTCTCAAATGAGGTATTTGCAGAAAGAGTTATGTACCTGACATTTATTTCAACCTGAGAGTCCGAGATAAACTTTATATATATTTCCATCTTATTGTGTGATATGAGGTACTGATAAAAGTATAACGAACAGTTAAGTGTTAACAGATATTCTTTTAGGATATAATAACATGCTGATTACATGGGGTTATTACAGATTCTATTATTTCAATAGAAATATAATATGTTTGAAATTTGGAAGAATAAATAGTACAATGCTGATAAGATAAATTTCTATAATAATAACTTTTTATATTTCTTTTGTTCTACAGTATTTAAAGCATATGTAGTTGGGTTCTTACATTTCTTTCTTTTTTGAAAACTTTTTTGTTTATTTTTTTATTGTTGTTCAAGTACAGTTGTCTCCCTCTCCCCGCCACCATTTCTTACATTTCATATCAAGGATGCCTTTAGTCATTTTAACCTCAGTTTCACGATGCCAATTCCTTAGAAAAGGAAGTCTCAGGTATCATATGTTTACACATGTCATGATGGGGACACAGCACCCAAACAGGTTAAGTGGGGCATGTGACAGAGTGTGACCTTGAACAACTCTCATTGCCTATTTTTTCCTCAACATTGTAAGAAAAGATTTAAAAGTGGCTGAAGACATATTCCTGTATCTTAATGGTACTTTTTAAATGTAACAAGCCCAGGTCAGCTTTTCTTATTTCTCTGATGTGATTCCAGACTTTTGTAAGTTTAGTTGTTATTCCTGCTTCACAGAATATTGATAAGGTGTATGTATGTGTGTGTGTGTATACATATACATATGTGTGTGTGCAGTATATATGTATGTACATATATTTGTGTGTATATATATGCAGGAGAGAGAGAGTTGTGCAGATTGGTCAAAATTATGAAGTTTATGAAACAATCATATGAAGACTTTATGATATAACAGGAAGTGCACTCAGTTAGAAATCAGAGAACTTTGACCTCTTAGCTATGGATTCTCAACCCAGAGGATAGGACTTGGGTACTGGTAAGAATGCTACGTAGAGCATGTTTAAGAGACAAACTTCCGTGTAAGAAAACTGTGGTTATGAAAATAAACATCAGAGTCACTGACTTCGAGAAACCTACCTTTATGGTTTCATGGTCCACAGATTATTACAAAAACGCCAAGCAGATACGCACTGCTCTGATGGGAAGGAAATTTGGAGGCACCAGAATTCAAAACAATATGAACAGATAGAGTTAATAGTCTCATTTAGAACTTAATTTTTTAAAGCAGTATAGCTTCTGTGAGCCTCATTCATATGAATTGATACATTTTATGTATCAGACACTTAAGGCAAACCAAAAATTTTAAATTTCACATTTGCTCATTCTAAGACATACATTTATTTTAAAATAAAAATAATGGTAGAAGAAAGGTAATCGTCATGCCCATCTATCTATCATTGATGCTTTTTCTTTTCTTCTTTTGAATTTTCAATTCTCAAGTTCAGAGACTGTTGGTTTGGTGGATAGTTTGAACACACACCTAATTAAAAAAAAATAAGACTCAGCCACACCAGGAGAGCATTGTCACCAAACAATAAATAACGCTTTCCCCTAAAATATCACTCAGAGATGAATACGTTTGTTTCGGGAGCTGAAAGGTAGCAGTGCACCTGCGCACAAGCCTTAAAGGAAGAATACAGACCGCTGGGTTGGAGGGTGCCTTTCCCTCTTCAAAATAAAATGCTTTACAATACCCAAGACAAATGGCACCGAGCGCCCGGCCGCGCTGCAGATCCGATAGGCTTGCAGCCTAATTGAATTAGGACTGTGCACCGCGCAGGACCACAAAGCAGGCCGATGGCCCCGGCGGACTGAATGGAGGTGCCTGTCCTGTCAATAAAGACCCTTTAAACTGGTTAAATGCATCAGCAGCGCGTGCAGAGAGCTTTCTAGCTAACAGGTGGCTGAGGAGACCTCAGCTGGTGCCACACGGGGCTGTCGCATTGACCTTCTTTAGGATAATTTCAGCCGTCTTTTAAAAAAAAATTTGTTACTGTACTTGCTGTGGTGGAAACAATTTAGGGATGAATAATTTCTTTTGGTCCCTAGAGGCGCCGGGGGCTCTCTCTCCCCCTCTCCCTTTTTCCCCCAGGCACTCTCTTTCTGCCCCCCTCTTTTTCTCCGTCCTGCGACTGAATTAACATAAAGGAACAGTGACAACAGCAAGCTGAAAAGCCTAGCTGGTGGGAGGATTAAGTATATCATTGAAAGGAATTATGTTGTAAATGGCGGGGAGTGGTGGGGGCTTCTCTTCCTCGGTCCCATCTGGTCCTTAAAGAATACCTTGCTGTAATTACCCCCAGATGGTTTGTGCCCCACTGGGGCCTGGGCGGCCAGGTGCCACTGTGCCCTGCTGGGTGGGATAGTCATTGCTCCATGCAGGGACAAAAATGGACTTTATTGAAACCTAATTTTTTCCAGGGTATTACACAAATATGAAATGAACCTAGCTCATCCAGGAGGCTTTGTTGATTTCCCAGCCGAAACAGGCTCACCTACGATACGGCTGCCTGGTTATTCTCCTTTTAACGACTGTCCTGAAAGGAAGAAGCAAGAGCAGTCTGTGACGTGCGCAGGATTTGATGCGGGGTTTCGAAATAATGGAGGTCACCGGCAATGTCTGGGTTTTGTTTCTGGCTGTGAGGTAGACTTGAAAAACCAGCTCCGGTTTTTAAGGTCATGTTTTGATCATTTTGTTATTTAAATTAACCATAAATAAATTAAGTTGTAGTATACCCAAGCCTAAACACATTTGGATATTAGTGACCAAATATTTTTATAACTGAAAATTCAATCACGTGTTGTTCATTATACGGTAGATCTTACCACTTAATTTAAGAAATAAGCTTGAACATTTCTGAGTTGCATTTTAACATTCATAGTGTCATAGAAAAATAAAATGAAAAATAAACGTTATAAATATTCAATAGTCTCACCACAAATAAATAAGTGATAATTATGTGATGGGGTAGAGGTGTTAGCTAACGCTACCGTAATTGTATTGCAATATGTATGTGCATCAAATCAACACCTTGTATACCCTAAACTTACACAATAGGACATGTCAATTATATCTGAATGTAAATATTTAAAAACTAAGCATAGGACTACAGAAAAGCCACACAGTTAACGAATCAGCAGCCTAACTTGTTACACCAATGGTGTGAGGAGGGGAAGGATGCTGCTCCATGAGGGGGACACTCCCAAAGTGTTTTCCTGGATGACCAGGTGGATTCAGACTTTGCCTTTGGCTTATCTGGATCCTTAGCTAAAATACAAAATTTTCAAAAATGCCAGTTTTCTTGTAAGCTTGGAGCGGAAGCTTGTGTCAGAAGACCCTAGATCTCACAGACGCACATTTTCTTACAACCTGCCATTCCCAAAGACCCACTCTACCACGGTACCGATGCGCAAACAGTGAGGAATGAGGAAAACATCACTTAGAAAGCCGCCATTGCCCTCGAAGCGGCCCTTCTGCCTCCAATTTTATCCTGTTCCAGGCCTCCCCTCTTTTCCAGAATTAATTTTCTAAAATGCAAACTTTAATCTCCTGCTCTCTTCTCATTGCACATAAACCCAAGCCCTGCAGCGTCAGTCCCTTTAACCTCTTCTCTTTCAGCATCCTTCCGCAACGCATTTTCAGCCTCACCGAGAGCAATGTTAGGGCAACCTGCCTTTGTACAGGAGCTTCCCGCATTGTGAGTGATGCTCTCCAGTGCTACCCCCAAAACCAGCTACAGAGCGCCCTTCAGCCACACATGCTAAATTAGGAATAATACACAGAAGAATGGTGTGGTTCTTGCGCCAAGATGGCATGAAATTCATGAAGCCCTTCAAGTTGTTACACTGTGTGACTTCACCGAGAAGGTTCCTAGAGTAGTCAGATCCACAGATGCCGTGGAGAGTGGGGTGTGGCTGAGGGGGGTGGGGTGGCTGTGGTTGAATAGGGACAGAATATCAGATCGGTGTGGAAAGAGGAGTTTTATGAAGGGATGGTGGTGAAGGTCGACCACCATCTTAATGCCTCTGAACTGTACACTAAAAATTGGTTAATGCAGTAAATTTTCTTAGGCATATTTTACTAGAATTTTATAAAAACAGCTAAAATCCTATGCTTCCTTTCATCTGTGCCCATCCCATCCCCCAAGGGGGCTAGGCACGTCCATTATTTAATCATAGACTGAACTAGTTGCACTCTAAGTGATCGTCAAGGACTATATAACCTTGAACTCACTGCTGCTTGCTACTCATCAAATACTTGCTTGGACAACATACATTTGCAAGGCATTGGCTGGGTGAAATATAGTCCATGTGTTCCTGTACACACACAAACAGTCCATCCTTGGGATGAAGCACACAAGAAGGAATCCATACATCTGAACCACGTGGACCATTTGTTCTCTTTCAGAACTGTTTCTATTCACTGCAATTCGGCATTAGGTAATCACTGACCCATGCTATGAGCCACTGTAAGACATAGCCCTGTGAAATCACTTGGTATACAGATGTTGTCGATGATGGTGTCTAGGCCTCTTTTGGACTACCTCTGAGGAAAAACTCTTTCGTTTTGGCCCAAGAAATAGGTTTGCTTTCTTTTTCTTTGCAGGTAATACAAAGAGTGCAATTACATTCTCATTTTCGCCTCTCTTCCAGAAAGCCTAGAGTTTAACAGGTAGCCTGTTCTAGCATATTCTGGACCTTAACTAAGTATGCTGTGTGTCCATTTGCTGGTGACTTCAAATTATTTAAACTTATTTTTTTCTCTGACTTCACTACACATTTTCCTTTTATTTCATGCTATGAAGTAAATGAGGAATAAATAAACAATTGATTAATTCACCTCAAAGTTACTACTGGATATTGTATGTTTTTTTCTATTGTTGCTTTTGTCATCATTTATTTGCACTTACATTTCTGCCCTTTGTACAGGACAATATACACATTTAGTGCATGGCCCATGTCTTATTGATGTTACAGTTTATCTCAGCACAGTTGGCATGCCTAGCTAAAACTATGTATAATAAGTCCAGTAGCTTGAACTGACATTGGAATAAAAATGAGACATAGAATAACTTTGGAAAACAGAATGTAATTTATTAATCTTTTAACCCACAACATGGCAATTTTTTGCAAGAAAATTATGACTTTTGGGAATACTAATATTAAAGCTAAAAACTCCGATGTGCTCCTGAAAGATATCCCAGCCTTAAGTGAATTCTTATTTGTTTTTGTGGCTGTTAACATTCAAACAAAAATTCAACTCAATTCTTTCTCGCGTGTCTATGTATCTGTGTTAGTGTAGCAGACTGTGAGTACAGTAAGATTTATACTCACTGTGCTCAGTCTCTATATGCATGTATACATACATATGCAAAGGAATGAAAACATAGCCAGTATGTCTGTATATACATATATGTGCATGTGTATTGCACAGCTGCAATACACACATGACGGATGTGTCAAAAACATTTGATATGCACAGAGTTATAGGTATACATATATTAATTGTACATATGTTTGTATATGCATATAACAAAGCCATATGTGAGGCAGATGTATATACCATGTATGTCTATACATACACAAAATTTGTAGATGTATACCAAAAATACAGAGCGGCAAAAGTAGGTTTACAGTTCTTTGTGTGGAAAATAATATAATGATTAAAAATAACACAGAAATAAACTTGTGTTTTGCATACTCACAACAATAAACCTACTTTTGCTCACTCCTATATAATGGAGATATACAAGGTCTGTCTGGAAAAAGTCCAGCCATTGTTAATATAATGAGAACAGTTTGTACTACGTAACCTGGCAGCCAAGGAGAGTGGACTGGAATGCACATATGCGAACAATGATGACTTCACTGTACTAGTCAGTGGGGGCAGTAGACATTGTTGAGTAAGCAATTGTATTATGTGGCCATCACATTCAAAATGACTGATGAGTAGAGCAATGAATCTGCATCAGGTTTTGCATTAAGGTTGAACATTCCTCTGCAGAAACTATTAAGATGGTTCAGCAGGCTGCAGCTATGGGCAACTGGTGATTGGCAGCTTCATCACGACAATGTATCCACTCATGCATCATTTCTCATGCAGAATTTTTGTCCAAACATCAAATCACCCATATGACTCAGGCCCTCCACAGCCCAGATCTGGTGCCCTGAGAATTCTGGCTTTTCCAAAAACTAACATCATCTTTGAAAGGGAAGAGATTTCAGATGACTGATGAGATTCAGGAAAATACAACAGGGCAGCTGATGGCGATTGGGAGAATTGTGTAAGGTCCCAAGGTGACTATTTTGAAGGGGACTGAGGTGTCATTGTCCTATGTACAATGTTTCTTGTAACTTCTTCAATAAGTGTCTATTTTTCATAGTACATGGCTGGATACCTTTTGGACAGACCTGGTCATGTATGTATATAAAATCATATTTATGTAAATGCACAGACATATTTATCCCAAAATAACTCTTATGACTTCTCCTTACTAAAATCAAACTCTTTACTCTTTCCACACTTTTTCTAGTGAAATTTGCTCCTAATAGTGCTCCTTCCATGGCTTCCATAGTCAACTTGCTCCCATGACCACTTTTCTGCTTTCTCCAGTGTCTCCCTGATAACTTTATCCCTGTTTATGGCTTGACTTATAAAATTCCAGCCCACTTTCCCTGAGCACCAGGCCCACCTTGACTCTCCCACAGGGTTTTCCTTCTCTCCAACCCCTCTGTTCATGACTGGCCTTTCCAGGTTCCTATCACCCAAGCCCAGCTGCTGGAAGTGATCATTCTCTCCTCCTCTTCTCTTTCTGCTCTCCCCTATAGCACATCTACTGCCAGATCCTTCACACCTCACCTTCCAAGTATGTCTCAAATCCTCTCTTCCAAATCGGTCTTCCACTCACTATCTCCTGCAGGATTTGAGGGGAAAGTCAGGGTTATTTCAATAACCTCCTAAAATTCATCCCATTCTGATTGCTGATATTTAAAAGACAACTGTTGCAATGAATCCTATCTGCTGAAAACTCCATTGGCTTTGTCCTGCTCACAGGTTCCTTCTGTCCTTGTTTTCTCATCTCTGCCTTAAAAATTAATTTGAATTAATTTTAAAAATTAAAATTACAAACTCAAATAAGCAAGAGCAGGAGGAAGGCAAAATGGAGTAAGATGGGGGAAAGTAACCTGTGAGATTGGAAATTTTAAAAAATGATGAACAAATAAGAATACAGTTGAAAAAGGACAGCAATAACCATGATATCCATACCAAACAAGCCAGAATTTATAAGGGTAGAAGGAAAATAGGAACACTATAAGAAGGGGAAAATGAATGTGAGCTGACTAAAGGAAGGAAGAATGATTTTGAGAGGATAGAGGGAGGACAAATAGTAAGGGTAAGGAATATGAACGTGGGGAAAATAAAATTTACAATGAAAATAAGAATGGGCAGGGAGGCAAAATGGAGTAAGACAAGGAAATGGTACAATGTGAGATTTGAAATAAAAAATATACATAAAATCTAAATAAAAATAATAAAAGAAAGAATAGTGAATTGGTTAGAATACAATTGACACAAAAGTAGTATTAAAAGGCTATGCGAAAGGTAAAAAAAACAAATTCTGAAGAAGAATGAGGTGGAATTCATCTCAGCAGAGTTGGTTGTTTGACACAGTCTCTGGCAAACAGTGTTCGCGGCATTGTGGCTGAGATGAGATAAATTCACACGGACTACCGAGTCCTGTGGAGGAAAAGGGACAGCACAGCCACTCTCTCAAGAGGAGAGTGCCCCGACCCTTGCCTTGACAAGCTTTATTGTCTTAATTTGCATAGGAATACAGGGTGTATACGGAAAGCTCATCAATCATTTCAGGCAGTAATAATCAAATAGATAACATTCAAAGAACTCTGAGGGCTTATTTTGAGTCAGGGTCAGATAGCTAAAGGACCATAAAACTTTGGGGAAACAAACTCATTTCATGCTTGGACCCTTATCATTTAAATTGAGGGTATTAGCAGAGTAGGTTTCACAGGATTTTATGCATTCTTCCTTAGGCCTGATCACCCCAGTGAACCCACCCTTTCCAGTACAGAGCTGAACCCACCTCCAGCATTGTTTCAGGCTTAGGTTGAGCAGGGCAAGTAAGGCAGCCAAGAGATTAGGAGACTTCTTGAAGACAGAATGAGGACTTGGGCCATGTCAAAGCTGAGGGGCGAGGGTCCATCACCCCCTTTCTCCATAGCCCCCCAAGTCCTTCCCTGAGGGCCCCCTCATGACCATGCCTGTCTTAGGTCGTCCCTCCCTTGAAGAATCTTACCCATCATTGGCTAACCGGTCCTGCACTGGGGTCCAGGCAGGGTGAAGTAAAGTGGGCAGACGTGGTGCTCCTGCCAGGGAGATAAGCTTTGTCTCCTTAGTGGCTTAGGGTCCAAATCTCTCACTCAGCCTTAGTCGTGGGGGGTTACAGTCTCTGGAACCAGTGTGGTTCCCAACAGTTGTTTGCTTTCTGTCTTCTCTTTCTTGATCTGCCTCTGTTTTTTTTTTTTCAGCTCAAGGTCCCAGGATGTGTGGTCCAAGTTCTGGCAGTACCACCTTTATCACCTTCACCTGCCTCTAAAGGGGGCTTCCATTGTTATTGGGAGGGTGGGATCCTTGGGTCTCCCCTGAGAGGCACTGTTCAGTCTTCTGGGAAAGTTCTTGGTGTGTTCCCCCTGCCCCTGCACCACTCATCTTGGTCTGTCCCAGCTTATTTCCAATAGTGTATAGGTTCTGCTGAATTAGCTCTCTGTTTCAAGGAAGGGGACAACCCGTGTAAGAGAGTCAGCTCTTTCCTGCTTGGTACTAATGGCAGCCCTATGTGAGAGCCTAGGCTGGGAGGGGCCCTGATTCCCCCTTGCTGCACTGGTTTCTGATCTCCCTGCCTTGCTGACCTCAGTGGAACAGGGTCCTAGGAACCACTGTATTTTGTTTCGTGAGAGAAGTTCAAAGTGCGCCCTCATGGCATTTCTACTTCTGTCTTTCTTCTGAGGATATGCACCCTGCAGGGGCTTCTTGAACCTGTCCTGCCTGTTTTGCAGAGCTTCCTGGTTGGTGGTGCTTGCAATCCTGAAGGAGGTGGGGCCCACATGCGTCCTTCCCTTCCTGGAGGCTCAATCTCCACCAATGGGAAAGGGGATTCTGTCTGGCTGTAAATAATCTCAGGTGCTCATCTCCTACCTGTCCAGTCCCCAGCCCCCACCTTGTGGCAGACATAGTCCTGAACTCTCCACTCTGCACAGCCTCTGGCCAGACTGGGACCAAGAAATCCCCTTGCTGTGCACCTTTCTGATCTCTCTGTCCAGCTGCACTCAGTGGGAGCAAACCTCATGCTCAATCCTCTCCCCTTTTTGGCAGGGTGGCTGCCCATGGGGTCCCTGCCCAGCTCGCCTAAGCTCCCCTTAGCTCCCCTCTTAAAGTCTCTCCAGGCACTCTCACTACAGCACTGAATCACTGTCCTGCTTCGCTCACACCCACCTCTCCAAAAAGCCAAGAGTCTCTCGCACTCATGGCTGGCTGCAGCCTGCCTCAGCCCGACCCAGGTGCAGGTAGAATTCTTCTCTCTCTCTCTCTGGCACTCTCCCGGTTGGCGTTTGCCACTGCAGCTACAGTGTGCTGCTGGCTGTGTGTATGTGCAGCCTGGATCTCCCCAACTTTGTGTATCCAGGTCACTCCTGGCCCCGGGTCTGGGGATTCTCTGCCCTGTGAAGGGAGGGAGCTGCACAGCTGTGATCTCTGACCAGGCTCTCTGAGGCCACAGGTGCCACCCCCAAGGTACTTCCCCTTCTGTCTACAGAATCTCCTCACTGCTTATGGTGAAGTGTCTTCTGTACTCCTTGGCTTCTGAACTTCATATCAGCTAAGATTGCATCTAGTGATCAGTTTATTTTTCAGAAGATCAGCCAAGTATCCAAGTTGGGGTCAAGAGCGAGTGGACTCCGCTCCCACCTACTTGGCCGCCACCTTCCCTCTCCCTCATGATCCTGAAACTTGAATGACAGAGCATGTGTGAAAACACTGCTGATACCTCCCTACAGGAGAATCATTGCCAAGCCAACCTGCTTAATTAATTTTTAAAAATCCTTGCTTTAGGAAAAATTTTAAACTCTGCTAAATATCTGCTTATGATATTAAGTCTGTGTTGACTAATCTTTTAGAGACAGTAACTAGATTTCTATTCTGAATTTAGTAAAGTACTTGCAGAGGTTAATACAATTGGCTATTCCAGAAAATTGAAAATAAAGAATAAGAGATTGGCCTTTTTTCATATTTTAAATGAATGCTTTCAAGCTAATTAAATATACTACCTCAAGTTAGTATTAAGTAAGCCAATATTTTTGTCCTAAGTCACACAGGTTGAGGTGTTGTGTATTAGTGTGCGCATGTGTATACGTATGTATGTATGTATTTAGTTGAGTCTGATGGCAGATTTCCAAATATATATCTTGCTTCTGTTTTCATTAGGAAGTAAAATAAAATAGTTTTATTCTTATTGGCAGGCGTATTCCACATATGTGTTTATTCTAGAATCTGCAAACTGTGATGGCCATCCTTCCAGTCTGGAAATTGCAACCATGTGTTCTAAGGGCAGAGAATCCTGGCACTAGTGTAGACGTCCAGTGCTATTTAGCAGGTAGAGAAATGGTGTAGACATCACCATGGCAATGAAGGAATTGTTACCACAGAAGACGCCGGAGAGCAACATCAGACAAGAAGAAAAATCAGTGCAGCACGAGCCAAGAGGTGTTCATGGCTGCTCGCTGCAGGGACAGCCCAACTCTGAGAAGTCTCTCTGTCCCCTTCAATTGGAAAACTTGAGCTCCCCGAGAAGGAACAGTTCTCTTGAAATTTCACAAAGAGAAACAGTCCTCTTGAAATCTCCCTTTAAAATTATAGGCTCCTTTCTGATCCAAAAAGACAAGGAGATAGTCTCAGAAGAATCCTCCCGTGTCAAAAACAACCTTTGACAACCCAAAGTCCATGGTCAATTAAAATTCGGTGTTAACTCTGCTCTCCTTTTGATTGTAAGCCATGGAATAAAGTAAAAAAAAAAATGCTGGAATAACTTATCTATGATTTTGGATTACAATTTATTTAAATTATTTATGTATGTTTAACTGCATTGAAAATTTCTTCTTCACTTCTGGCCAAGATGGAGGCATAGGTAAACACACTGTGCCTCCTCACACAACCAAAAGAAGGGCAACAACAATTTAAAAACAAAAACCAACCAGAACTGACAGAAAATCCAACTGTATGGAAATCCGACGACCAAGGAGATAAAGAAGAAACACTCACCCAGACCGGTAGGAGGGGCGGAGACGGGCAGCAGGGGGAGAGGACTCACTGTGAGGTGGCAGCTGGAGGACCAGGTGGCCCCACATTCACAAGCAGATAAACCGGGAGGAACACCTGGGGAGCGAGACAGACCCACAACCCAGGGCTCCAGTTCGGGGAAATGAAGCCTCAAACCTCTGACTGAAAACACCTGTGGGGGCTGAGGCGGCAGTGGGAGAAACTCCCAGCCTCACAGGAGAGGCCACTGGAGAGACCCACGGGGTCCTAGAATGTACACACACCCACCCACCCGGGAATCAGCACTAGAAGGGCCCACTCTGCTTGTGGGTAGTGGGGGAAGTGACCGAAGGCCGGCAGAGAGCAGAGCAAGGGGCACTGCTCCCTCTCGGGCCCTCCCCCACAGACAGAATCACAGTGCAGCCACGTGGGTTGCCCCACCCTGGAGAATACCTAAGGCTCTGCCCCTTACTATGCAACAGGGGCACCGAGACCAAAAAAAAAAAAATGGCCCAAATGAAAGAACCAAACCTCCAGAAAACATAATGAAGCAACAAAGAGATAGCCAACCTATCAGAGGCACAGTTCAAAACACAGGTAATCAGGATGCTCACAGAATTGGTTGAATATGGCCACAAATTAGATGAAAAAATGAAGGCTATGCTAAGTGAAATAAAGAAAAATGCACAGTGAATGGGAAGAAAACAGGGACTCATATCAACGATTTGGAGCAGAAGGAAGACATAAACATTCAACAAGAACAGAATGAAGAAACAAGAATTCAAAAAAAATGAGGAGAGGCTTAGGATCTTCCAGAACATCTTTCAACGTTCCATCATCTGAATCATAGGGGTGCCAGAAGGAGAGGAAGAGCAAGAAATTGAAAACTTATTTGAAAACATAATGAAGGGGAACTTCCCCAATCTGGCAAAGGAAGTAGACTTCCAGGAAGTTCCGGAAACTCAGAGAGTCCCAAAGAAGCTGGACCCAAGGAGGAACACACCAAGGCACATCATAATTACATTACCTAAGATTAAAGATAAGGAGAGAATCTTAGAAGCAGCAAGAGAAAAGGAGACAGTTACCTACAAAGGAGTTCCCATAAGACTGTCAGCTGATTTCTCCAAAGAGACCTTACAGGCAAGAAGGGGCTGGCAAGAAGTATTCCAAGTCATGAAAGGCAAGGACCTACATCCAAGATTACTCTATCCAGCAAAGCTTTCATTTGGAATGGAAGGGCAGAAAAGTGCTTCTCAGATAAGGTCAAGTTAAAGGAGTTCATCATCACCAAGCCCTTATTATATGAAGTGTTAAAGGGAGTTATCTAATAAAAAGAAGATAAAAAATATGAATAGTAAAATGACAGCAAACTCACAGTTATTAACAACCACGCCTAAAAAAGAAACAAAAACAAACTAAGCAAACAACTAGAACAGGAACAGAACCACAGAAATGGAGGTCACATGGAGGGTTATCAACAGGGTAGTGGGAGGAGAAAAGAGGGGGAAAAGGTACAAAGAATAAGTAGCATAAATGGTAGGTAGAAAATAGACAGGGGGAGGGTAAGAATAGTGTAGGAAATGTAGAGGCCAAAGAACGTATATGTATGACCCATAGACATGAACTAAAGGGGGAGAATGTAGGTGGGAGGGGGTGTGCAGGGTGGAGGGGAATAAAGGGGGGAAAATGGGACAACTGTAATAGTGTGATCAATAAAATATATTTAAAAATTAAATTAAATTAATTGTAAAACCAAAATTTTTTTCTTCAATAACTATACAAAAATACTTCTTTAAATGTATATTCAGAGATGGACTTAGCACAAGTCCCAAAGTAAAGAGAAAATATTTTCTTCACTTTTGATTATATGTTGCTAGTGATTTTTAAAGGAATTCTTCACTACCTGAGGGACGTATGCAGAAAAAAGTCCATGCCAATTTGCATTTCAAAACAGGAACATGCTACACGTAACCTGAGTGCAGAGCAGTATATCCAAAGTTGAGGCAATTCCCCCATTTTTACTTGTAAGCAATTTTCTCAAATTCCACAGACACAACTTACATGGATCATAAAATGATATCTTGGAAGGCACAAAATCAAGTTTACTTGGTCTTAAAGTTTCAAAGATTAAGAGGCAACTATTTTAATTTGTTTTGGAGCTAAAAGGTGTAATAACAAGTAGGGAGGTAAGAGGTACTGGGGCACTTGGGAAAGCACAGAAACTAGAATAAGAAAGATAATTGTCTGAGTGACCTCTCACACCAGGACTTTCATGTTTTCCTGGGCTCTTTAAAGAAAAAGGAGACAGTAGGGAAGAAGGAATAAAGAGGAGAGAGGGAGATGGAGAGGGGAGGGGGAGACAAAGGGAGAGAAGGAGGTTGCACTGTGGCTGGGGGGATGTCTCCAAAGAGGCAATATTTCTTCTGTACTCGGCCTCTGGGGGTTGTTTGTTCTGGTTGGGTTTGCTGACCTCCCCTGGCCACGGGTGAATTTACTTTCTCATTCACATTCCACCTTCTGGAGCCTCACTCTGCCCAGAACTTCTTGGCCTCAGCTCTGCTCAGTGTCTTCCAAAGCTTCCTGGGAGCCAGGCCTTAACGAGCAGCACAGTTGGAACCTGACACTGCTATTTGACTTCCTCTTAAGGGGGCAGAAAAATTTCCATTTTTGATGCAGTGCTTCCCAGGCTCCCTCTCAGGGTTCCAGGGCCCCTGGTAGGCCTTTGGCCTCCAATTACCACAACTCAGCATCACATTCCCAGTTGGGTTTTTATTTTTTTAACATTTAAAAGTAGAACAATGCAACACTTGATGTAAGAGACTCTCACTCAATATTGCAAATGTTATTTTTTGTCATTTTTAACTCAGATTATATAGAGAGAGACAGACAGATACACACACAGACATGAATACACATACGTGCATGTATACAGCGAATGTTCTATTTCATACAGAACAATACAGAGTATATGAGAGTCTCATTTGTTCCTTTCCTTAAATCCATTACCTACCCGATTCCTCCTCAGATCGATGCCAAGATACTGGTTTGATTCCTTCCAGTCAATCTAAGTTCTAATATTTTTACATACATCTGTGTGTGTATCTCCACCAGCAACATAGTATATTGCTTTGCGTGTTTTCAATATTTTACATAAGTGTGATTGTACAATTTGGCAAACTGCTTGACAGTATTTTTTTGGAACTCCCTCAAAGTACATAAATTACATTACCACTGCTGTTCTTGGTATGAATACATCACAACTTACCCATTTTTCCTATGGACACTCATTTATGTGGTCTTTGTTTCTCCAGCACAAATAATGTTTCGAAGTGTGTTCCGGTACACACGTTTAAGATTAGGTTTACTGTCTGGGCCATAGGGTGTACACATAACTCAGTTTCAGTGGATGCGGTTAGATGGCTTCCAAAGTGGTTGTGCCACTCCCTACCTGCAGGCACAGCATGCCTGTCTCCCTCGCCCCACACCCTCGGCCACGCTTGGCTTAGCCAGGCTTCATTTTCTTCCACCAACGTGACAGATTGTATAGATTTAAATTGCAGTTCCCTGACTGCTATTAGTAAGATTCAGCATCCTCATTTCTTTGTGGACCATTCAGACTTTTGTCTTAAATTACTGTATGACCTTTGCTCGGTTTTCCCTTGGGCCGTTGTGTTCTCCGGCTCTCTCTCCCCTCTCCCCCTGTTTGTCAGGGATCTGTCCTAAAAGCCTTCGTGAAACCTTCTCTTAACTTTGCTCGTAGGACTATTTGTTGTACAGAAGCTCCAATGTTGCTGTAAGCAAATATCTTTTTACGATCATGTACCTATTTACTTATGATCTCTCTCTGGTGTACTGCATTTCTTCAGCAATCCTTGCCGATCCCAAGTTTTAGAAGATGCTCTTTCAAATACTCATCTAATGTTTTTTTAAAAATTCTGTTCCACATTTTGAAATTTTATCCATCTGGAATTTATTTTATTTTACAGTTTTATGAAAGGGTCAGATTCACTTCTTCCCATGGAGAAAGCCAATTGTTCCAACATGACTGAGTTGTCCTTCTTTTCCCCACAGGGTTCTGTTTCTGCTTCTTTGGCATACAAGTTGTTATATATGCTGGAGTCTGCTCCCAAACTCTATTTTTATAGACCTTTCTATCCATCTCAGCACCAAACACATTGTTTTCATTATGTGTTTATAACAAGCCTTAACTTCTAGATGACAGATCCCTTTCCTTTCTTCTTCCTTTTTTAGAATTGTCTTGGTTATCGTGGCTGTTTACCCTTTGAAATACCTTTTAGAATTTGTTCAGTTTCATTAAATATTACATTGAGGCCCTGATTCAATATCAGTCATTTGTGATAATTTTGGAAGTATATCCATTTATGCAAAGAGTTTGCCTCTCTCTGTTTATTCAGATCTATTTTACTTCTCTCAATAACATTTTGCCATTGTGTCAATATATTGGACCTCTTTTGTTTTATTTAATCCAAAGGATCACCAAGTTCCATTGCTCTTCTAAATAGAAAATCCTTTTTATTGTATTTTTCTATTGCTTGTTGCTATTATCTAAGAATAGCTTGGGTTCTGTTGGTCTACAGTGATCTTGTTTTATTAGCTTATACATCATTTTAGATGTTCTGTAATAGAAAATTAGTGCAAATTGTAGTAACAGTGTTGCTTTACCTGTCCAAATCTTACACGTTATTTTTCTTCCCTTTTTCTTTGGTTCAAACCCTGTTTTCATGGTGAAGAGCAGCCGTTTTACACCTCTTCTCTTCCTGTTTCTGATTTTCATGGACACGCTTCCAAAATTTTGCCATAATTTTGAAGTCAGGTGAAGGTTTTTGGGTAAGATGCCTCTGTTAGTAATTGAAAGTAAATTAGTAATAGTTTATAAAATTGATGTTGGATTTTATTAATTGCTTTGTGTCTATCAAGATGTTGTGATTTTCCTCCCAACTTCTCATTATGAGAATTTTCGGAGGTACAGAAAACTGAAAGAGTGTGTCGCATCTGCTGCCAGGGACTGCCTGTTTCCTTCTGCTGCTGGGCTGGAAGGCCTGTCCTGACCCCAACCAGTGTCAGCTGAGAGCAGAACTCCTCCCTCAGAATGGGTGTTAACCAATGGGAGCCGTGTCTGCAGCAAAGCTATTCCTCGCTCTGTCCTCCGCCCGGCCCCCTCCCACTACATATCACCATGTGTTTGCTACAGAGGGTCAGCTGTAAGGTAGACAATTCTGAGCTGTAACAGAGGCCCCAGAGCTTCCTCTGCGGGCTCAGTCAGGATGATTACCTGGCATCTCATCTTTACTTTCCCCTCACTGTAATGCATCACTCTCTCTCTTGAATTTTCCCCTGTGGGACACCTACATTCTGCTTCAGATTCTTCCAAGAACATGGACATAAAATCTCAGTAGTACAAAGAATGGCCAAACGCTCAACCCTTTGCTTTGCTTTTGCTTTTCTTTCTTTCTCCACGGCATGTGTATCTGCAGGTATGTGTGTGTATTCATATTGCTGCACTTTTGACAGTAAGTAGGAGAGAGCACCACAATTCAACCTTATTGTTTATTGTATCAAGCACCTCCTACAGGTAAGGAATTTCTGCTACTACAATTGCAATATGATCGTAAAGTTGTATCCTTCAGTCTATTAATGTTGCGAATTTTGATGACAGATATTTTAAACTTTTATTTTGAAGTACCACCAATTTACATAAAAATTTGAAAACCGTACAAAGATCTAGTAAATATCTTTCACCTGGTTTTACCAAATGGTGGCATTTCTGAATTATTTGAGAATTAGTTAAAAACATGAAGGTCCACTAGTTTAACATTTTAGTGTGTATTGCCTCAAAAACAAGCCCTCTCTCCTGCATAATGATGGTACAGCCATCAAAATCAGGAAGTTAACATAGGTCTAGTATCATTATCAAGTTCACAGACCTCATTCCATTTGTCATTTGCCCCAATAGTGTCCCTTACAGGTCCAAAGTCCAATCCGAACCACATGTTGTATTTAGTTGTAACATAACTTTAATTTCTTACAATTTGGCACAGTTCTTCAGTCTCCTTGTCTTTTTTTATTTGACATTTTCAGTAAGTGCAGGTGAACACTTTAAGGCCAGTTACTTTACATAAGTTTGAGTTAATATCAGATATTTAATTTACAGATAGCTGATGTGTTCCCATGGGTGATGCATTTTTAGCAAGAATACCACAGAAATGAGGCTTTTTGCAACAAACTATTACAATTTCAAAAATCCAGTCTCACTGTCTTGTCTCTTAATTGGAGAGTCAATCTTTTAATATTTTTATAATTATTAATATATATTTTACTTATTCCTGATATACTTTTTCTATGTTTTCCTTATCTTTTCCCCCTTTTATTCTTATTTCTCTTATTCTTTCTAGTCTCTCCTCTGGAGTGTGCATTAGACATATGTTGGATCTTTTCATTCTGAATGTCATGGCTCCGTTTTGCTTTTGGTAAGGATTTGAGTCACAAAATCTCTCAGTCTTTATATGTCTGCATATTTATTCGTTTTGACCTCTTTAGTGTTACTTAGCTGGGTATAAATTATCTTCAGCATTGCAATTATCCCAATGCATTCTGCCATCTATTGTTGTTAGTGAGCAGTTCATGTCATTACATCCCCAACTGCATTTGTTGATATTTTTTTCTCCTGTGATTTTGACAATCATTGATAATATGTCATTTCAATGCACTTTGATAGGTGTGGCTATGCTTCTGCTGGCCTCATTGGGTCCATTTATAGCCTCTGTACATAAGCACCACCCCCCTGAACATGGCACAGACCTGAGTTACCACTTACCCACTGGTGATGTTTTTCCACCTGGCCCTGGATGGTAAGCTTTAGCTCTAATCCTGTGGGTTGACTTTTTAGTCCTATTTTGAAAAGTGTATTTCCATGGTCTCCAGTAGCTCACCTCTGGCTTCTTGCAAGTCCTGGCCCTTGGACAGATTGCTCTCTTGTGCTACAGTTAAACCCAATGTCCAAATGTTAAAGATCTTATATTTTGGCTTAATTTCCCTGTAATCCTTTAAGCTACAACTGGACACCTTCTTTGGACTATGAGCTTTCTCTTCATCTGGCACCTAAATTTTTTTTCTCTTTTCAAGTTCAAAAATGATTTTATTTTTGTGGGGTTTATTGTTGTTGTTTTATACTTTAGCATTACATATTGTGAAAGTTAAATAAATTATCAATGTTTCAATTAAAATAAATTAATAGAAAATCAAAAATTATTTTGTAAGTTAATTAAGTTAATAAGTAGGTTACACGGAGAGAAAAAGAGAAAAACTACATCCTATGAGCACTGTACCCAATTTAGAAAGGACTTACACAGGCAATTAATAACACTTAAAGCTAATATAAAACACAATACTGAATTTCCTTTATTTTAGTCTAAGTCACATCCTTGAAATTAGTATTACATTTCACTAGAGCAATAATGTCAAAAACATCAGGGCTAAGTCCAAAGCTAAGCTAAGGGGCCAACAGAGCACTCGTATGTTCTCTGTGTTTCTACTATTTCCAAGACAGTATTTTAGAGCTGCCCCAGTGGCTGCGATGCATTCAGCATAAACCCTGCACCCGAGGTCCTCATATCCTTCACAATTCTCACGGATCAAGTCCTCACCCAGAAACCTGGGAAATTTCTCTGCTCCTCGGAGGGCTGATATGAACTCCTCAATGTAAAAGAATGCTAAAAGTATAGCAGTGAGGTGTCGTTATTGGGTGGTTTTTTTTTTGCTTGTAAAGTATACAAGAGTACATAATAATACCTACTTGTTAGGTTTTTGAGGTTAAATAAGATAATGCACACATGGTTGGTACTGTGCACCTAGTATGAAGTGCAAGTTCAACCAGTAATAGCACAGTGAGCAGTCACTTTTTAAATGTCCTTCAGAGGTGCTGCCCATCATGCAGGGCACCTCACCACCCGCTGCTGGTTTGGGAAGCAAGGGTGAAACTTAAACTTCACAAATACAATCCAACTTAGGAATATTTTTCAATGGTAAAAGGCAGACATTATTAATGACCCTTTCTTTGTATACTATCAGGCAGATGAGATGCTTTCTATAAATGAATTTTTCATTTACCAAAATCTTACTGCTGAAATAACCATTTTTGATGGATATATTTCTAAAACATATTATACTTTCCCCCTCCTTATTAATCAGAACATACCATATCTAAATCCCTGTTACAGGAATGATGTCAGGCTGTTCATGATTACATTTGGTCCTAGATTTGGGGGCCTGCCCATAAGACTATATAGGGTTTGGGGGCTATTTTCATTCACAAGATGACTCGTTATTCTTAAGAGAATCTGTCAAAGCCGTGGGGGCGGGGGTGGTGGTGGGATGGGACTAGAAATAAAATGAAGAGGATTTTTTCTCACGTGTTGGAAAAATATCCAGTGGAGAGAGCTCATTCACCATTGCTGAACACCGGGTACAATGGCCAGGGGCTCCGTTGTGAACCCTGAGCAGTCTGTGGACTTTTCCAGTCTCTCGTATCCAGGTGCAGCTGTGAGGCCGACTCCCAGAGACTTTGTGTCAGCTACCCTTGTTACAAATGACACAGGTGACTGGTGGAGATGGTCTGTCTAGCTCACTCTAAGCATCACTCTGCATGCCTCCTGGGAGAGGCACCGAAATGACCCGGGGCTGGTGTCCCTCCTGTGACGCTGCCTCTAGGGTGGGCTCATACCTACAAAGTGAAGAAGAATAGCAAGCGAACCCTGTGCTAATCCTGGCTCAGCAGGTGATGGGTCGGCGAACCTTGAGTAGACAGTTTCACCTGTGAGCCTTAAGATTCTCACTCGGAAAATAAAGGAATTGAAGAAAATGCTGGAGAGTCGGTAGGGCCCCTTTCGTCAAAATCACGTTAAGATTCTCCTCTAAACAGACTACCAACAAAGTGAGCTTTTATGAGTCTCGACACCAGTAATAAGAGGGGATATGATTGACGTATACTATTTATCGTCACACAGCAACCGGAAACTTTTTTGTAAAAAACAAAACAGTTCATATTTCTGGCTAACTCTACAATGGCACTCTGTTGCACTAGCGATCGGTTCAAACCCTGCCTGTTCCCCAACTCATCTTATTCCCTCTTCCTCAGTTTTCCTTACTGTCCCGACCTTCACCTACATGGACCTTTACACACTCCATTTCCCAGTTTAAACAGTGGAATTTGCTGAACTCGGAATACCGGCCTCTCAGATGTCCCCATGGCTCTGCTTCATGCCAGCCAGGTCTCACTTGGATGTCTACTTGTTGGAGAGGACCTTCCCGAGCATGCTGAGGGAAGTCACACAGCCCCCCACCTCCCGCTGGAGCCCAAGGGCCAGCCTTGCTTTTCTCAGGGCGATATGATATCGTACATTTACTTATTACTTCTGCCCCATCAGACTCCCTCACTTAGAAGAAACTTCTGGAAAGCAGGATCTTTGTCCACTTGGTCCAAAACACAAGTTGAGTAAAGAAAAGGGGAAAAAAGGGGGACACTGACACACTTAGTATTTTATTTGAAATATGACAGTTCTAGAACTCCATTGCATCAAATTCTTTAAATCAGTCCTTGAAGTTTTCAAACTTCTTTCATACAAAAGTAACACCAATGATTTTGAGGTAGACACACCCAGTTAGATGAAATCTGGCTGCCAAGTATTTCAATGCTTGAAAAATGATCAAAAATGCAAAGATAAAGTATCAGCTAATGGCTGGGAACTGGAAACATTAGCATCAATCGATTCAGAAGCCTTTCAATGTTCAACATCGCCTCATGGTACATTTTTATAGAACCATCTGTTTCCCTGAGGCGAAATACACAGTTCTTAAAAATATCAACTGTGCTCATTTTAACCTGAACTCCCTCAAGTCTGCAGGGTAAGGCCCCGTCTAATGAGGAGTTCCGGGCACCAAGGCCAAGTCCTGCACGCCTGCCGCACCTTCCGAACTTCAGCGCACGCGCCTCCCACTCGCGCGCGTTTCTCCTCCATCCTCACACTCTTGCTTGTCACCAACTCCTTCGCTATCGTGGAACTTGTAAAGCTTTCACTTGACTTTGCTGCTCCCTCTAGATACCACACTTGGCGCTTGTTTTGATCCCAGTACTCTGAGGAGCGGTCTGCTTTTACGGTCTAGGGTTCTATTTTAAGCCCTTGCCCTCTGGCGTTGACCTCCACACCCTGCTGGAACCACACTCCAGAAGGGCTGCGGTGATTGCTTCTCTTTCTGGCAGACCCTCGGTTTTCCTGGAATCCTGGTTCTCCCAGGTCCTCTGGAGCACTCAGCATTCAACGCTATTGAACTGCAGAACTATAGGCCATTGGGTGTCATTTCTTACACAACTCTCACAGTAACCTCCACGTTAGTATTATTAACCCCATTTACAGATGGAAAAAAGAAAAAAGAGGTTCAGAGGCATTAAATAACAGCTCAGAAGTGGATACATTTGAACCAGTTCTTTTACTAGGTCACATTAGTTTTCAAAAGCTAAGAAGCATAGGGTGTGAATAGAAGAGATTTATTATATATATTCTATTCTGGTTATTTTTCTTTTTTGTAAAGGGAGAAGTCAACCTAAACAGACTGGATCTAAATATTGAGGATAATCCTCAGTATCATGCATTAAAGATATTAAATAATCTCTACCTAGAAAAAGATTAAAAATATATAGTAATATATTTTTTATGAATGGATAGAATTAAGAAGGCAAGTCCATGGGTGGTCTTTTTAACTTTTTAATATTTTATATATATTTTTATTATTATATTATGTTCTATTAAGTACTTTAGACTAATAAAGAAATGACAAAATAAGGCTCCATCTTTCATTCAAAATATATTATTAAAATGTCACCTAAAAAGTAGGTTTTAGACTCCAGGGAAATGATGATAAATAACACAGGCCCGATCACGGTCTCGGTAGAGTCTCGAAGGTCGCAGAGTGCTCCCGTGCAACTGACAAGAGAGCCACCGCTAGACTTGATTGGTGCAGGAAGACTCCGGGGAAGAAATGCTGTCTAAATTTACACTTGACAACTTGGGGGAAGTTAACCAAGGACAAGGAAAGGAGGAATACTCTAGGCTTAGGGGAAAAAATAAGACCAAGTCATGTGGGTGTTGAAAGTTCATGAAGAATTTGACTATTGCTTTGAAGGCAATTAATTAATTTAATTGTGTGTAGGTAGGGGTGGGGATGGTTAGGAGTCACGATCGCATTTGATTTTAGATCATGCAGGTGCAGTTGATACTAACCTCAGTTGAGGCTTTTCTTCAGAGAAGTGGTCGTTACGTGTTTGACAGCGCAGCACAGGTTACAAAATGGAGGCAAGACTAAGGTGCAGAAGCCAGAGAGTCTGATGTAAAAATCTAGGCAAGAATGGAGGGACTTGTGAAATATGCAGATCTTGGTATCACAGACCTTAATCCCATCCCCCACAGACTGATGGGGTATGGGATTAAGGGAATGGAAAGAGTTAAAAAGTATCTGAAATTTCTGACTTGGATACTGTATTCATGCTGTTATCACAAAGACAGAAGATATATGAGTGAGAAGTCAAATCAGCTGAAAATAAAGGGACTAGAAAGAAATTTTGACATTGAATCCAACTGGCCTATAGGATATCGACTTGGAAATGTCTGCTAGCCAGTTGGATACACAGCTCTTGATTTCAGGAGAGAGAGATTGGGACTGGAAGTAAGGGTCTGAGCCTCATCTTCTTACAAATTATACTTGAAGCTGTGGCATTAGAAGAGACCACCCAGGGAGAGTGCACGGAGTAAGAGAAGGAGGAGGATCAGATGAGCCCTGGAGAAAACCAGTGTTAAGGGCCAATCACAGAAGGAGAGACATTAAGGGGAATGGTCAGAGAGGACGGGAGGTGGAATTGAACCTCCTCACAGAACCCAGGGGAAGAGAGTAACTCCTCAAGGAGGGAATGAGGGCTCTTTAAACGCTGCTGAGATGGAAAGTAAGATAAGGACCAGAGGCCAGATTGCCCTGGGTTCAGAGTTGAAGGAACGATAGTCTTTCAAGTTGAACTATCATGGAAAAGAGAAACTTTATTTTCTTTATTGTTATTGTGTTAAAGTTGGAGGGGTAAGCACTTTTAAAAGTGATAGAATTGAGTCATTAGAAAAGAAATTAAAAGAAGGAGAGAGAGAGAGAGAGATCCTTAAAAGACAGGCAGCAGCTGGTAAGCAATCCTTTTCTCCCCTAACTTGGGAGAAGGTAGAAATGCTCCAGTACAGCTGCAGAAAACGGTGACATTTGGAAAAAGAAGTTGAAGAAATCTGGCAGCTTCTATCTGCTTTGTGAAATAGAAGCCAAGCAAATTCTGTGAGGAGTGTCTGGGAGGTGGTGGGCCAGGGCTGTGAGGAGCTGATTTAAGGAGTTCTAAACAGTGGCTGCGGATAGCAGGAAAGAGATGTATTGCCAGGCAGCAAGGACGGGCAGGTGGGAGATGCGTTTGTATTGTTTCCAGTCTCTGTGCTCCTGGGATTTTCTGTAACAATCAAGGATTATATGTAAATAACTTTCTTATCATTGTCATTTTAAGCACAATTTTACACTATGTAATATGCTATTATAATTCTTCTTTTAGTTTGTTTCCAATGTGGGGCTATTTTAAATAATGCTGCTATGGATAACTTTATTAATAATTTTTTTTTAATTTTAGGCTTTCTAGATTGGATTGATGAATCTGAACTATTCGTAGATTATAACATGTTTTTAAAACTATAGTTCCCAATGATTATTTCCAACAAAGATTTCTTTGCCCTTTTACCAACATTACAAAGTCTCATCTAAAAAGAAATAATTTAACACATAAGTTTCAAGGTTCTAGTATCTTTCCTTGACTACCACTGATGAATATTTCCCCTATATTTGAGCTACTGGAATAAACCCTCTTAAAACATTTTTCTCCGTCAGCTTCAAAACAAAAACAAACAAAAAAAAGAACTAATTTTAGAAATTTGTAGCCAAATTTCCCTCAGGACCCTTTTAGAAAAATTCTAAATGCACCCATAAACGTCAGTATCACTCAAGCCCCATCTTCCTTGCAGGCCCAGCTCTGTTCTTTGTCTTGGGAAATTATTGTGACTCACAACTGCAATTAGTACCTTCGGAGTGTTCGTATCACAGTTCCAGATAGTTAGCCTCACTTCTTCCCTAAGTGTTAACCCTACAGCTGGGTTCTGGTGCTGGCCCCTCAGCCCCAATGCAGAGAGAAAGAAAAACACATCACAGGAGCACCGGACTCATCCTTGGGGGCAGACAGCACTAAACGAGACACAAAACACAGGGAGAAGGAGCGAGAGCTGGGATCCTCAGGGATTTGGGGATGGGGCAAGGTGTTTTGAAGTTGCTGTCAGGGGAAAGACACCAAAAATGGCAGGAAAAATGTGAAATAGATGTTAATTTAATAATAGATTGTGAATAAATGTATTGATTAACATTAGCATGATTGATACAATTACAATTCTATGATCTAAACCTAACTTTTGAAAACACAGTTTTTTAAAATCTTTGGTTACCTATTCCATTCTTCTGTTACTGAAAACTCTTACAGATTATACACTGAGACACTGATGTTCCATTTGCAGGTATTTTTATCACTAGGAGATGTAAGGCTTTCCGTTTTCTTTTCAGAAAATATTTAAGGGGGATGATCACAATACATACTAATTTCAATTAACCATAATTTAAAATGACTGCATGACCTCTCCCTGGCTCATTACCTAGCCCAGTCTTCACGTCTCGTTTGCCCCCCCATGTCTGCTCTACATTCCCCATTACACGCCATGGCTGGCATTAGCTGAAGAACCCTGCTTTGTGACTTTAATAACAACTACTCATAAAATGGAACTGTTCCCGAGTGACACCAGCAAACAATGTCTATAAAATCTATCAATATAAAATAGTTTGTAATTCTGGGGATCATATTTTGCCATGAGGAACAAGGTGTAGGCAAAGTAAGGACTGCAAATCCCAGGGATAAGGGGTCCAGAAATGCCCGTGTTAGCAAGCACTGGTGACACCTATGAACGTGACCTCAGGGCTTAGGTGACCAGCTGGAGTCATTTAAGAGCAAAATCCCCACAGTAAATGAAACCGCAGATCACAGTGGCCTTCTGCAAGCAGACGACCCAAGTAGGTTAGCCTCAATTCCAAATCCAGAAGAATGGATTGTGTCTTGCCCTCCCACAAAAAGTGGGACACTCACTTTCTGCAGATTGGATAACTTCAGATCTGCCTGTGAATTAATAAGTTGCCATTTTGGTTTATAGAATAATCTGCTATTATATTGGGTAATATGTCTGTATATTTTCATTATTGGTAAGAGATGGGATTGGGTAAAGTAACAAAATCCAGTCTTCTTTCCCCTTTACTGGACTTCTTTGCTAGACATGTTTTTTTGGAATGAAACAAAAAATTTGATTATATAATTTACTTTAAACTTATACTTTTAGACATTGAGTTTATGGATTTGGTACATTAATTTATTAATCATCATATAATGCAAAGCACTAGCAATAAGGTATATTGTTAAAAAATGTTCTTACTTTAGAATAATTAAAAATTATGGCTTCAGAAATCAGTGTTCCAAGATAGTAATATCCAACTTATGAAAACTACACCTTTAATAAATACTGTTGTACTTTAAAATTCAAGACATAATTTCAAATATAAAAAACAAAAACATCCACTAATATTACATATTATTTTAAAATACTCTAAAATCAATACTGCGCAGGGTCATAAAAATGAACAAGATTAATTTTTAATCTGGGAAAAAAGAAGATTGAATCTGTTACTGAAAATAAAGTGATATATCATTCTTTGTTAAATATAGTTATAATGTTTTTCTTGTATTTCCATTTCCCTTTGTGTAGTAGAATCCATTTCTAAGGAAGCCAGAAAAAGATAAATAATAGTTTCTAAAATTATGATATGATTAATATGTCTCCTTCAATTGTAGTTATCTTTTAGTATAAAGATCCTTTATGAAAAAATAAATGACTTTGGGAGAAAAGATTCTAACTAAATCGGGATACTTTTGCCCTCATGTGAGTGTGACCAAAGAAACACCAAAGAAATGGTGACAGGTCCATTACTCATGTCTTTTCTTTGGACATAGCCTGTCGAAATTCCATTTAGGCTTTAGCTATCAAATATGTAACTGAGTTGTCTATTAAATATGTCCTTATTCAATGTTTAAATTTAAATTAATGCATTTCAAAGTGAAAATTAAGTGATTTGAAGGTATCAAATTTATCTCCACTTTTTAACCTTCTCTTTTATTTTAACCTCTCCCCGCCAAATTGGTGAAAAGCTTTTTCAAATGTACATCTGTTCTCTGCCTGAGCACCAAGTCATATTTCTATACTTTTATTAGTAAATGGGATATATGGGGACATGACTCACCTCAAATTTCTTAGCAATGTGATTGCATCATTCCTATTATTGATGAAGCTTCAACCGATGCTCCAACCTGTGGGCATGGCAACTGCAAGCCGTACTTATGCTAATAGGAGTGCGCAGCCTTCTCTCAGGCATAACTATAGCCTTGCCTTGTGCCGCCCTTAGGAACTCTGCGTAAATGTCTGTTCTGTGAGAGGGTTTTGATTTGAATTCCAAAATGGCCTTCATTTTCCCTTGAATTCTTTAATCCTAAAACTAATAATGTAAAAAAAGGGTCAAAAAGTGATGGTTGTGTTCATTTTGTAGCAGTTATTATTACCTATGATATCTTCAGGAAACATTACTACAACCTACCTCATTCACCTTGATGTTTGGTTACTCTATCATGCAAATTTCTTGAATCTATGAACTGTCTTCTCCCATGCATCTCAATTAGCTGTGCTATGTTGTGGATTGATTCCCAAGGAATAGTTTACTAAATGTGCAATAGTTTAATAGTTTCCTAAAGTAAAGCAGCAGATCCACTCAACCTGTACCAATATAAACAAACTAAGACAAAACAACAAATGGCCAAACTGTTTTTCAAGTAAATAGTTCACTGTGCCATAATTATCATAGTTGCATGTCCCTGATAATGGTAGCATAACAACATCACAAATTAAACTCATTTTGACTAAAAAAGTGCTATTCATATCACAGTATGAATATTCAGAATGAAAACCCTGTGTTTGAAATTGTCTTCTGAATTTACAAAACCCAATTCCTCTAGTACCTTATTTTAGGTTGACTTTCCAGATGCAAAAAAAGAGGGAAAGAACATGTTCTTGAAGGGAAGAATCTGAGGCATCCAATAGTTAGTCACAGTTAATCACCTTTTACCATGGAGACTGCAATCCTTCTGCTGTTGGGGGTCACAGAGGATGTGATATGATAGAACCATGTTTCAATTTTCCTTCAGGGAACCCTTTGAGGAAACCCTTTATGGAAATTCTTTAAGAAAAACCATAGGGTGTTTGCAGATAAAATCAGTGCTCAAGTCCCCATAATACACTTCTTTATGTTGTTTAAGATTGTTTCTATTTTCTGCTTTTCTTTTATTTGCAATAACATGCTTTTAGGATCAGCATTTTGAACCAAAGAACAGTGTGGGGACAATGAGAAGATAATCTGTTACTGATGCATCTTATGAGGAAGCTTATGTAAGAGGGAAACATACCTGGCAATTATAAATATGACCTTTTATGAGTTGATGCATTCTTTCACTATTGCCAATTTTTAATTCTTTAGATCTAAGATACTAATTTTGTCCAGGCATAAGGTTATTGTTTTAAGAATCATTACAATAGAAACAGGGAACAGTGATTTATTTACATTTCAAAATGAAGGGCAAAAAACAGAAAGTTCAAAATCATTTATATTCCCTGCTTCATGAACATCTTCTCTTTTACCCAGAATCCTTTAATTCAAAGAATAGTTATTTAAATGTCAGTTTATTTTAGTTTTACGATAGCTCACCCTTGAGAATCAGAGTTTTTTGGGCCTCTGCTTTTTTTCTTTTATTTCCTAAGGAACTTTCACCATCTAACCCCAAGAGTTTCATGTCCCGATGCACAGCGCACTCAAATAAGAATGAGACGCTGAGAGTAAGAAAAAATACATCAACGTAGTCAAGTCCTGACTTTGTAACCTTGCTCCAGTTTTCTCTCCACAGTTTTGTGAGGAAGTTCCTTGGGCATGTCTTCGTGATTAGTGTGCCTGTTCCATTTGATTAAGCCCTTGGGCCATGAAAACCCACAAATCATTTCTTCTTTCTCATTTTGGCGTTCCCATCGCAATAGCCTCCAAACTCCCAGCCCTCGGGACTTACCGAGCAGAACCAGGATTGAGGGTAGACTCTCTTTGTCCCGAGAGTCATGGGATCCTTCTGAATCTTACTTGCAAGTCCGAGGTTCTCTGAGATTGAGCTGAGTCATCATTTCCCCAGGGAACTGCTCTAGTCCAAGAACATAGCCTTGTACAGGGAAGAAGGAGCCACACTTCTTCCCTGTCTTTTGTTTCAATTATGAGCTCAACTTGGACTATACAGGGGTGGGCAGACATAGGTTTGCAATTGTTCATATTAAAATAATACAAGAATAAACTGTGTTTTGAGTACTCACAACTGTAATACTTTGTTCCTCAGTCTCAAAACTAGCTATATGACCTTCTCTCAAAGGAATTCTGCAAAAGTAGGTTCATCTGGTTTCTTACATTTTTCAACACACCATGCTCATTCTCATTTCTTCAAAATCGTTCATGTAATTCTTCCATGGTGTCTTTCCATTGTTTTTCTTTTATGCCCTATTATTCATGAATTTCAACCCCAACTCAGCTTCTCCTAAGTATCACCATACATTAACCTGGGTGTAGTTTAAATTTTCTCATTATTCTATAGAATTTTTGCTATTCTATGCCATTCTGTACTTTCTTCCCATTAAAAACACTCCATTTGTTTAACCAACTAAAACTTTTTTTCATCAATTAGATTTTACGTTTTTCAAAGAATGCAAAATATTTTCAGTTTCCATTTCCTTGATCTACATAGTTTAGTTCTAGTTAGAGAGGGTTTTAAATTGCTTGATGTTTTAAATAATTAATACTATGAAACATAGTCTAATAATATCTTTGGGTCATCAAATCCAAGATCTTTTGATACTTGCTCTTACTAGAAGATGCCAACAGGAGATTTTCACACAACTGCTTTGTAATCTCCATATGATTTACAGGTATCATAAGATGCCAAGAGATTTAAGAAACATCCATAATTCAGAAAAAAATGTGAAAAAGTGTATTTTATGGTCAAAGAAATAACCAGTGTTTGCAGAAAACCCAGGATATCTCAGGCATTGTACAACATAAATTTCTATTTTATCTAATTATGCCAATGTGTGTAATAATTTGGTAATGATAAATTCATTTTTAAATGCACATATTAAAGTTTATTGAAATTAAGTAACTTCCTGTCCAAGGTCATAGTACTAGTGTGGGTGCACAAGCTTCGAATCTGGTCCAATAGGACAGTTTTATGGAACGGAGCTGGTTCTACTTTCATCATGAATGGACCTATGGAGGTGTACGGTGAGACACTGTAAGTCCTCAGTTCTCTCACATTGCTTCTTGGCCCATCTACTAAGCACTAAAATTTCATTTTCTTCCTTTATTAGAATCTTCCTTAAAGGGGAAATCTGCACCCAGAATAAATTATAGGAGTCATTAGCATGAAGATACACTTAAATTCATAAAAACAGGTTAATTCCCTAAGAATAAGGTATAGAAAAAAAATAATAACATGCAATAATGAGCACGGACAAATTCAAGAACTTAGAGGAAAAAAGAAGAGAAAGAAAGCAAAAGAAATGGAGCAACCATTGAGTTGAGGAAAACCAGGAAAGCATTGTGAAAGTTGAAGCAGGCAGTATTTCAAGGAGGCAGTGGTTGACTTTGGCAAAGATTGCTGAAAGTTCAAGTAATATAAATTAGAGAGTGGTGTATTGAAATAGGTCCTTGGATGTCATTGTGGTCTTGATAAGGGAAGTTGCAGTAAAATTATGGGGTGAAAATCACTCTTTAGTTGGTTGAGGTGTGGGAGGTGAAGACATGCACACAGCTAATGTACACAGTCCCTCTAGAAGTTTAGTTTTGAAGGGATACAGAGAAATGGGATTGTTAGGTGAGGAAAAGGGATGCATTTTTATTTATGATGGGAGAGTCTAGACTATGTTCATATGCTGATGGGAATGATGTTGCAGAAGGGAAGAGAGGGGACAACCATAAGAGCAAGAGCTATTGAGCTGCAATAGGAAGGGATGAGATCCAGAGGAGTGTAGGAGTTTGCTTTTGATGCAGTGGGATGGGCACCTTCCTCAATTGAAAAAGAGAGAGAAAAGATTTCAGTATAGGTGAGGTTTTAGATTTGGCAGAGACAACATGAGGTGTTGCCTATCAAATGACTTCTATTTTCTCAATAAAATATGAACCAAAGCCACCCCCTGATAATAAGAATAGGGTAGGGGTGAAGAATGTTTGCGGAGAGCAAAGAATATATAAAATAGTATTTTTAAGGAGTAAGAATAGTAAGCCTGCTGTCAAACCTAATAAGGTGGGTAGCCACTATTGAGCATCAATTTCTTCTCTGAGTTTTCAAATGAGCCAGCCAGCTTCACCAGGGTGAGTGTCTCCAGCAGTCTCCTGCAGCTCCCATGAAGGCTCAGAGAAGGCTGGGGTCAGTACTTTTCACAGCTGAGGTTTTTAAGACAAGCACAGTCATAGGTGAGAAACCAAGGAAGTAGAGGATAATTTGCAAGGTTGTGTAAGAATAACAGACATTGGGCTTTGGGTTGGCTTAGGGTGAACATGAAGCCATAAAGCACAGAGAAAAATTAGGAAGTGGTGAGAAAGCATTGGAAACACGGTGAGTTTGAAGAGTTGTAAACCTGATGAGGCTGATGAATTCTAGTGGTGAGGGTGGTTGAGCAAACGGCCTGAGAACTGAATTTTTGAACTTCCAGTTTCAAGAGGTAAGTATCTATTTATGACAAAGTACAGGATATGAATGTGGGAATAGATTGCTTAGGCAGAATGAAGCAAGAGATTAAAGAGCGATGAGGCAGAAGAACTAGAACTGAAAGTGTTGGTGTATCTATCTGTGTGGGTTTCCAAGTCATCAAAGAATAAAGACAGGGTTTCTGAACAATCAAAACAGTAAGGTAAGAGATAAGGTATTTGGTAGATTATGAGGCCTTGGCAAGATTATGGTAGGGAAGAAGGTAGTATTGTCGAAGGCTAGCTGTCTCACATGCCCAAGCAGAAAGAGGAATGGTAATAACTATCCGGGAGTCATAAGAAAAGCAGAAAAGAGAAACTCAGGAAACTCAAGAAAAGAGAAACTCAACTCCAATGTTTTGGCTCTGACCTACTTATAGAATAAGAGGAAAAAACAGTCCTTACTTTAGAAAACAGGGAGAGTGGTACCTTTTCAGGAAAGCCAAATTTCAGCTAAAGGTAGAAATGTTTACCAACATTTAGAGGGTATGTTCTTCAAAAACTGAGGAAAAAATATATGGCTTATAATGTAATTGTAATAGAAGTCTTTGAAGATGTATATTCATAGCTTGCTCTTAATATAAATGTAATAGAAATGGCCAATGAGTTGAAGAAGAATTGGTATGTTAGTCTTCTGCTGAATACAAATTACCATGAATTTAATGGCTTAAAACAACATCCATGTATCGGCTCACAGTTCTCTTGCTCAGAGGGTGGCAGGGAATCATGGGGTTTTCCACAAAGGTTGAGTTCTCATCTAGAGATTCTGGGAAAGAATCTTCTTACAAACTAATTCAGGTGGGCAAATTCAGTTCCTCGCGTTTGTAGGACTGAGGTCTCTGTTTCTTTGCTGGCTGTCACTTGGGGATCAATTTTATATCCTAGAAGCCAACAGCATTTCTTGATACACAGGCCACCCACTGTCAAGACAGCAATAGGGTGTCAAATCATTCTCATGTTTAAGAGTCTCTGACTTCCTTGTCTGCTCCCAGCCCAAGGAAAATCTACTATTTAAGTTCATGGAATTAGGTTAGGCCCATCTGAATACTCTCTCTTGCTTAACGTTAACTGTGCCATATAACATAAGCTAATCATGGGAGGAAAAATCCATCGTGTTCACATTCCCCAGGATTAGGGCAGGAAATTTTAGGGACCATCCTAGAATTCTTGGTAAGCAGCAAAAAAGAATACAACATTGGAATTTAAAGGATGGATTGCCTTGAGTAAGGTGTTCAGGTGAATCTGGCCCCTTATTTTCCATGGCACAATATGAATCACTTAACATAAAACACAAAACTTTCCACGACTGGCTCCTAATATCTATTCCTCCTCACTTCTCAAATTTCTCTCTTATTGGCTGTACATAGCACCTATCCCAGAATACCTCCATTTTCCCAAACATTTATGTTCTCTCAGGCCAGTTAGCAAAAGAACAAATTTAGAAAGTTACCTTTGAATTTCTTAGGACCAAATTCTTAGTAATATATATTCAGACATGTGAGTAAGCATATTAGAAAGAACTCACTTCTTTCTTTTATTTAATTAAATGATTAAATCTAGGTTGTGCTTCATGGCATGGCTTCAAAGGGCTGGGTGCTCTAAACACTGTGGTCTCATATGGCTTGGTACTTCGCGGATACTCTGGTATACTAGAGAGGAAGTGTGATGAGATAAAGTGGTTACTCCGGGCTATGGGGCTAGACAAAATGTCTTTGAACCCCCAGCTTTGCCCCTAAATGTGTGGTCATGAGTCAGCTTCAGTTTCTTCACCTGTAGGTGGTGGTACCTGACCATGCCCCCCTATGGCTGTGGGGTTCAGTGCAGGGTCTTCAAAGGGTCTGGGACACTGTACGTTCTCAACAAAGAAAATACTATGAGAATATATGAGTGGGAAATAATGGTATTAATCCCGATTTCCCATTTATAACCAATACCTCAGCTTCTGTTTGTGTAAAGCAGATTACTTTTCTCTCTCATTAATGTTTCTTTAACCTTTATCATCCAAATCTATAGCATTCAGCACTGTGCTAGTCACTATAGAATATATACAAATTAGAAAGGCCGCAATACCTGCCTACGAACCCTTAAAACATGCAGCGTATGATAAGGCTGGATCTCATAAAAATGACAAGATATTATGCAGAACAGAACATGCATAATATTAATAGTATAAAAATCTTAGCCTAACCACATAAATGCAGGAGCAAAATAGTCTAAAGTTCTACATAAACATATACAAAGAGTAAGAGCTTGTAGAAATGCCAACAAACAGATTTACTTCTGGAAGCAGGGATAAAGAAATAAATATTAACAATTTTAAGAAGAATTAAATAACAGCATTTGGCATAGAAAACAATGAGCAAAGGGAACCCTTACCTTCCCTCAATGGTAGGAATAAGAAAAGAACACATAAAAAAAATGGTGGCATCTTGACTTATTTCAAATTTATAAGGAAATTCTTTAAAACGGCAGCTGGAGGAGAATGTCAGTTGATATTTTCCAGAGTCCAGCTTCAGAACTTGAAGATAGTAAATTTATGTTGGGCCATAAAAAGAATGTGTCACTTAGATACCAACATCAACTTGGTAAAATTCAGTGCCTTCTGCAGGGAAATGGAGCCCGAAACTGAAAAATGAGTGAGATTGCGAAGACAGGGAAGCTATGACTATTTATTATTTAATATGGACAAGCAATTCACGAAGAAAGAAAGCTGGTGGTATTGAAGTGTGAAAAGTGTATTGGCTTTTTTCATTAATTTGGTTGAATGTCTTAAATTAATAAACCAGTGTTTGGAGAGGCTGCATAGCTGCTAAATGAGTGGGCTCCGGAGACCCTAAGCCCTTGGGTAAAATACTTAACCTCTGGGGGCCTCAGTTGCCATATCTGTAAAGTAAATAGAGAGACAGTGTGCATGTAGTAGGGTTATGAGAAGATTAAAGGAGTTGAAACCTAGGAAACAGATAGAAGATTACCTGGTGCCCGAGAGCCTCATCTATCTTCGCATTGTTAGTCAGGGAGCCACGCCATTGTTTGTAAGGAGAATGGAATTTTACGGGCCTATTGAGAGTTTTCACATTTATTTCCAAAACACTCTTTTACCTGAGGCTCCTAGCAATGAGCTTCAGAGACGCTGAGCCCAGACTTAGCATCCCAGAGAGGTCGGGTGGGGAGCCCAGGCTGCTGAGAACACAGTTAGGGGTCAGCAGTGAGAAGAACTAGAGGGAGAGCAAGAGAGGGATGATCCGGGAACCGTAGTGTGGAAATCTAGTACATTAGTACATGAAAGAAGAAAAGAGCTAATCAGATCAATGACTGATCAGAAAGGACAGAACAGTGATTCTTCCAAAAAGGATTGCCACCTATGAAAATGGCAATGACATCAATGACATACGTATTGAAGGAAAAATGAGAATGTCATTTTTGCTTCTTTCTTCAACTTTTATTTTCAGATCTGATGTAATCAAATTCATTTTGTCGGTGTGCAAGTTGATTTTAAAATGTAATTCATCTCTCAAAAGATATACTTAGTATAAAATGTCAGCAATTTTCCATGCCAGGTTCCTCCTGCGAACACAGATGAACACAGTAATAAAGTGATGATAAGAAAGAAAATATCACACAGAATTTAGACCTGCTATTGTTTTAACTAAGACCACATTCCAAGTTTTTTCAACCAGTTTAAGTCCTGAGTTTGGGGGAAATATTGTCATTGCATACATTCCCGGTTTTATTAATTTACTCATCCTAAAATGCAGTTCTACTGAAGTCCAAGCAGACTGGCTATTATTTTTCTTGGGACTAATAATAGTCCATGTGACATATCTGAGTTATTGCTACCATCATTAATCAAATGTTTTCCTGGACCTAATTAATAACAAGCCAGGCAAGGAACATCTGTATAGGATCACCATGGTGTCAACACAACTTA
This sequence comes from Desmodus rotundus, assembly GCF_022682495.2. Classification (NCBI taxonomy): domain Eukaryota; kingdom Metazoa; phylum Chordata; class Mammalia; order Chiroptera; family Phyllostomidae; genus Desmodus; species Desmodus rotundus. The sequence goes on along the minus strand of NC_071387.1, from coordinate 207,775,197 downwards.
GCAAGAGAGCGCACGAAGAGTTGATTCTTCTAAATACCCACTGAAGTAACATATTGATTCTTTTTAAAAGTGACAGGGAAAAGAGGAGGAAATTATGCATGATTATTCAGCCTCTAGCAAAAACCACATAAAATAGCCTTCAATAGGTCAAAACAAATTTTAATTTACACAATTTGATAAATAGCCTTGTGATACTTTTGAGTGATACAATTGACTCGCAGACCTAAGAAGCCAATTTTTTGAAGAGCAGCGCAAATTATTGAAGACGTTTTTGTCCTCTCTCTACTTGGATATTGATTCATTTCTATATAACAGGGGAAAAAAGAAAATTGTAATTATAGCAGTGCTGTTCGTTCTATTATGAGTAGAGGGTTACCAACATTTCTATTATTAACCCCTATTGTCCCTGGTTTATGATCTCAGCAGTGAACTTGGCATGGATGATACCTCCTTGTGAGTCCATCTTTTTCACCATGTTTCATAAGGCATTTGTCTATTTATGAATAATACAAATGCCAGACATAATGTGCACTCAAATAGGCTTTTGATTTCCAATCACTCTGAATAAAGGTTTATGTTTTAAAATGAAAGTGCCGGCTTCAAGATACTCAAATTCCTTTTGGTGTATTTGGTTTGTCTTTTTTATTTTCATAATTCTCTTATCTAAGGCAAAATTTTAATATAAATTAATAAAACCCAGTCTCAAGCAATTGGCTCACTTCACCCATGTTAACAATTGGCACAGATTGCGAGGTGGAGAAGTCAGCTGCGATGATTGGTATCAATTGCCAGGCAGACTGAAATGAGGCTGTTAGCTTTGTGACAGTTCACTTAGCCCACCGGGTGCGGCGGTGACAGAGGGTTAACACACGTTTTGAAACTTCTGATGCACATGCCTACCGACTAATACAGAATTGTTCCTCAGATAAAAAGCATTAGCATTTAAAAAATGAGAAACTCTATCACACATGTGTGAAGGTGTTGATATAATGCATAATTTGATACATTTTATATTATATATACACTCTATGCAATGTGTGTGTAATGGGTAGTTAAAGAAAGATAAAATAAATATTATTCATCCACCACCAGTTCAAGATAGAATGTGACTAGAACCTTTCAATTCCCTAGAATTTAAATTCTTTCCATTATTAAATGTCCCTCCTTTCTCCTACAGGTAACCAACAGCCTAATGTTTGAAAATGATCTCCATATTTTCTTCATATATTTGTCTGTAAATAACATTGACTCAGAGTTCTTGTTTTGGATAACTGGAGCGATGCTGATTTTACTCTTTTACCATTTTTCCATTTCACTCAGTTAATTGTTTGGGGGTTCATCTAGTTTGTCACAGGGGTAGGAGCTCATTTCCGTTACTGTCTAACTTTCCTCCTTTAAAGCCACCACAAGCTATTGACCCCTCCTCTGTGGGTGGACTGGAGTTATTTCTAGTTTTTCTGCACAGGTTCACTTCACTAGTGTATTCCCTGAGCCTAAGGGGGAGCTAAAGATTATTTTAAACAATTGGATGAATATGAAATCACACCCTTTCAGCATTAGACCTCTGAGCATAATTTTTATCCGAATTACCTCCGCCACACTAGCGTCTGAATTACAAAGCCTAACGGACTTGCAATACAAACCAAGGCATTAATGTTCTTATTATAAAGGCAGTATTTCAGAAACAATGCAAACTAACGTCTCTAGCACATGGGACCGTGCACAAAGCTTCTTTCTCATTCGCCTGCTGCCCCTCACACTACAGCTGCGCGGCCCACACACTCCCTGGAGAGACGCTTCATGCTTGAAGAGGGGTCCCCAGCTTGGTCCCCAGGACGAAATTCCAGTGGAAATGCTTGTTTGCAGCCAGTTTATTAAAGGGTTAGTTTGGGTTTTTTGTGGGGTTTTTTTGTATCTCCCCCCTCTGCTGCTCCTGTTGGCCCCTTCATTTAAGCCCTTGCTAGAGTCGCTGCTGGGACCTGGACAATCCTTTGAGTTCAGCTTGTGGGGTCAGGTCATCTCTGAAGCTGGTTCAGGCCCCATCTCCCATTCCAGTGCAGGCCTGGGTCTCTCTCCCACACAAATACCTTTTGCATTTTGTCATAGGTATTTCTTTCTATATAATGCCATCCTCTAAATGTTTCTACCTGTCAAGTGATCGCTTTGTTATTTATTATCTTATTTGTAAAGTGCTTTCCTTGAGTATGTTTTTATTCATCAATAAAATGAGAGCTATTGATGGCTTGGCACCAGAGCTTTTATTTGTCTCGTATTTACTGAGTGTCTTTAGTGGGTGCTGTTATTATTAGTGGCTTCTTGGGGTTCCTGAATATTTTCTTCTTCCTTGGCCTGCCCCCTGCTCAGTAACTCTATCTTTCAGAACTTCCACAACGCTGGGATTATGGATCTTAGAATGTCACTGACCCCTTCATTTATTCACTCATTCATTTAACAAGTATTTCTTGCTTGCTTAATATGGGCCAAGCACTATGCTAGACTCTGAGTAGACAGAACAAAGGAAACATGGAGCTTTCTCTCAAACAATTCCCAGTAGGCATAAAAGAGTGACAAAAAAGATTATTACAATATAATATGTAAATAGAGTATCAGAGATAAGCACTGGGCATTATGGGAGATTCTAAAATTGACATGCATTTAATAAGGTGGAGGGAACAGAGAGATCACAGAAGCCTTCCTGAATAAAAGTACTACACAATGAAGAGTTGTCAGACAAGTGAAGGAATAGGGTTTACCGCATCTGCAGTGGGCAGAGCAAGAAGTAGCCAATGCTAGAGCACATTAGCTCCTATCATTGATGAAGCACGAGAAAAGAAGTCATGGAACGAAAGTCTGTGGTAGGAGCTGCAAATAACCGCTGGGCAGTTACACTAGGGACAGAGGCAGGAGACGAAACTATGAGGCTGGAGACAGAGGCAGCGGCAAGGTCACAGAGGGCTAGTGTCTTGCAGCCGGTCAAGGCCGGTCAGGTTCACATGGGATGCAGGCAGAGAGAAGAAAATTCGTGGAGCCCTGAGGATGCCCGGGGTGGGCATCCCGCGTGGGGCAATCCACACACGCCGCAAGCAGAGCATCACGCCACGGGAAGTCCCAACTCCCTTATATACTAAATGCACACAAAGTCGGCAGAGTGCCAAAATACTATATAACAGAGCGTGACTCCGCCCACACAGGCCCATACTAAAGGTTACGTGAATACTGCTAAGTCACAGTTGCCCGGACATCCGGGTGAGGGAGCCTGACCGACTGCATTTTCCCTACAGTCCACCCCTTCAGGCTTCCTCACCCTACAGTCTACACGGGGGTGTCTCCCACGAGGGGGGCAGAGCCCTGCACCCAAATGCCCCAACAGCAGTGCAAGCTGCTACCTACTGGAAGACAGTGAGTACGGTGTGGGAGGGAGCTAAGGCTCTTTCTTAAAGATGGTGAGAAGCTTTGAAGAGTTTGAGGAGGAATTGAAGAGGCCTGATATTGTCTTGGATAGATGATTTGAACAGCAACATGGGTAGATGTGGCGAAGATAGCTGCCGCCGCTCTGGGAGATGATGAGGCACCCTGAGCCAAGCGAGAAGAGGTTGGGTGAAGATCTCTTCCGTTCTCTCTTCTTGTTTATTTTTCTTCATGGCACCTCTCTCCACAGAACACTTGGCACATGCATTTGGTTATATTGTCGTCTTCGTCCAGAATGCAAGCTCTGCGAGAACAGAGACACTGTCCTCATCACGACTCCACACTGTCACCTGGAACGGTGCCTGTTGTGAGCAGCCTCCATAATCATCGTGGGCCTGAGGGATGAACCACGGGAGAGGGGGTGCGATGGGGATGTGACGGGGATGATTTCCAGGGTGCGAAGTGATGCCCCCCAACTGAGAGACCATAAGACATGAAATACTTTTAGGAAGGAAGAAGATAAATCAAGTCACAAAGTCAATATTTTGTGAGATGTTTTCAGTGAATAACTTCTAATCTCACGAGGTTATTGAACTGAAATATTAGTACTGTAAGAGAATATTTGATTGAGAACTAAATGCCAAAAAAGTTAATGATTACTTTCCTATTTTTTATTTTAAACACTCAGGAAACACTGCAAAGAAATAATTACTTTGAGAGCCATCTAATCATTTCTAATGACAGTGTAGCTCCTGGTCCAGAAATAAGTTATTTATATATTTGATTCCTTCATTTATCAATTCTTCTTTGTGCTTGCTATGAACATGGCTCTCAAATAATATGAAAAGGAAAGCTTTCTGACTCACTGTCATTGAGGAGACATATGACCCTCTATGCCAAGGTCAATTGCCAAGGTCAACATGCTTCAGGCATCCTTCTGACCCTAAAGATTCTAAGAAAGCCTGATAGATGGATAGCAATTCACTGACCCCATGTAGAAAACAAATTATCTGAATGAAAATTTATGAATAAAATATACAACAAATAAACATTACAAAGCATTTCAATTATCATTTTAAACCTTTCTCTCCAACATGGCACCTCATCTTGCAATCTAACTCAATTGCTGTGATGCATGATGAATGCTTTAATTCAATGTCATGTGATTCTCACAAGACAAGACCAAAAGGTTTCATAAGTTTATCTGTCTTAGGATTTGAGTAAAATTTATGTGTCTAAGAGAAGTACTAGGGAAGAGAGTTGTGTTAGTTTGTTACTAGCAGGTATACCAATCTTAACCTAAAAATAGTCATTTTGATTCAATAGGGCCAACGATGTTAACACACTATAGAGTCTTTATCATTGTTAAAATGTAAAGATATGTACAGATTTTTCAGCAATTGCTTTATTTCCATAATAATAAAATTTCTAGACTGTATAGTTTAAATCACAGAAAAGGAGAAAACTATTATAATAACTTTGGCTTCTATTTGTCCCACCTTTTGAAAGCTTTGCCCCAACTGGGATTCCTGAATATGCTTATGAACCTCTTGCCTTTTATTTGGTATTTTAAACTATACCTGGGAATTTGCATAAATATTTGGAAAATGTCACGGTTCTGAAGAATAAACATTTATGTCACATATAGAAATTTACTTAGTAGGCCTTTACTCCCAATGTACATAGACTTGAGGAAAAAATAATCTTAGACTACATCCCCATAAAGCATTGGTGTATCTTATTCATTAAAAGCAATTTTATCTAAGTTCATCTGTCAGAGCTCCAGTCATTTAATTCGAGGCTCTAAAATCAACTTCCACTGATAGGCACTCTTGTTTCTTTAGCGACAGTTTTACTAGAAGCCCAGTGGTTTAGGCCAAGAGTATGCATTTCATCACTGTTCAAGTAGTTTCACCTATTGGCATCTTAAACCTACTTTATTTCACTCAGAATAAAGAGGAAAATGAGCTCAAGCTTTAGCTTCCCTTCTTTTCCCACATTTCATCAAAATGTAGCAGGAAATTCCAAAGAGAATATATTTAGACAAATGGGGTCGGAGGCAGGAGGGAGGGAGGCACAGGTGAGTTTCCTTGAAGAATCAAATGAATGAGAATGACTTACTGAAGAGAGCAAATGGGAGGGATCTGAAGTCCAGAATATGCAAAAAGCCTTGTCGCACGTGTGGAAACAGGTCCTTCCAGCAGGGCGCCTGAGAAGATGCCCAGTGTCCCTCTGCGAATGAGACGGGAATGGAGAGCGGGGCAGCCACTGAAGGACTTTCCAGAGTCCTTGTTCTTGGCAGCTCCTGAGCTTTCTCACCTCCTTGAACTCGAACCAGTGGCTGCCTGGTGTTTACTGACACCCCCTCTCACCAGCCTAGCAGGAGCTGGACAACTATGTTTTAAAGGAATTGCATCTGGCTGGGATAGTCTGTAATTTCTGGTGCAGGTGTGGGAACTCCAGAAAGGAAACTTTCTCATTCTAACATTAAAAGGGCTTTCTCCATATCAGCACTCCCTAAAGATAAGTTTACCAAGTGGCATCCCTGTCCGCACACACAGATATCCCCACATCCCCCTGCCCCTGCCAGAGGACCTGCGGGATCATGGAGCACCCACGGAAGATTCAGAATAGGGAACTCCCACGGCCTCCCGTATTAACCAGGCTATGTCTCCGTTCCATGGATGACAGAGAACCAACAGTCCCAGATAAAAACGCACACCGAAGAAGAAAAACAAGGTGAACCAAATGTGAGGAAAATCAGCATCATGAAAAAGAAAAGCCAACATGAATAAAGATAGCAACTAGTTCCAAAGGTGGCAGAGAGTACAGGGGAGATATTTTAAAAGTCTACGTTATATCCATAGAGATATTCAAATATGTATTATAACCATAAAACAAGAAGGGAATCTCATTAAGAAAATAACCAACTGTAACAATATAAGGTCTTGGGAAATAAAAATATGAATGACAATATAAAAAGTCAATAAGGAGTCTGAAAGGTAAAGCTGAAGAAATTTTTCAGAACTTAAAGCTAAGTAGGTGAAAAGATGAGAGGGAAAAATAGTAGATAAACTGAACTGGTGCATTAAAAATATTAAGTTAACTGGCATTTGAGGAAAAATACTAAGAAAATGAAAGGCCAAACATCATGAAAGTAAAAGAATTTGCTTCAAGCAAAATTCCACAGTCCCTCTGAATCTTAGTTGCCTCCTCCATGAAATGGGAACAATAATACTTTCCACGGAGTTTTACTGTTGCATTTTAAATGATGCGATGATATAGAAAACAATATCTAGTACAATGCCTACTTAAAAATGCTACTTATGGATATAATTTATTTAAATCTTATTTTCCTGTGAAAATGGAGACAGTAATACACTACCCAGCTGCTGTGGGAATTACATAGTATCTCTATCGCTATCTATCTGTACCTAAAATACACTTGACATGGAAAACAGACTCTTAGGAAAAAGTATTTCTCTTCTCTCTATGCCTACACCATCTCCAAGGCTCTAGTTTTTTCCCTACTTCACCATAGGAAAACATTTGACTCTCAATGCACAGTGTACAAGCACACGTGCCTGTTTAATAGAATGAGATTCTGTTGTTTCACTCAAAAACTAACCTAAAGGAAGTGACCCACACTCTGAGTCGCAAATACCTGATGCTGTTGTGCTGTCAAGTCAGCTTCATCCTTAAGTGAGTGATACCCCCTGGGATGAGAGGGGCACAGCGGTTGGGAGTGAGGAAGGAGAGTTGCTGCTGACTGTAGAATTTGAAACAGGAAGATGACAGGTAGATGAGGAAGGAGAGGGCGAGAGTCTAGAATATAAAGAAATGGCATGGGCTGATTCAGGGTATCTATCCATCTACCAGTCAAAGGATGATAAAACAAATCATTTAGCAGCAGGCCTCACTGTTCAAGCGAGGAAACAATCAACAAGAAGCAGCTAGAAGTGGGAAGCATTCCTCCACGTGATGAGCTCAGGGGTGTCTGCTACAAATGTTGGGCATGCCTTCTCTGTCACATGGGTACCTCTCTGGCCCCTCCAGCCCTCTGCGTTGAAGGGGTGCCCTGCCCGGCAGATCTGTGCGGTTGTCCAACCCTTCCAGTGATAGATTTGGAGAGACTGATGGTCCCCATAACTCTCTAACTGTTTTAGAATTATGCATGGATGATTTTTCTCAGATATCTGTACCCTAAGGAATGGTTACCAGGTCATGAGATCTTAAAGGCAAAATCTGTTCCTGATTTATCTTTGCTTCCCTTTCAGTCCTTAGCACAACATCTTTACATAAAATGTGGCTGAAGCTAACTGATCGAAATGCATGAGTGCAAGGACAACAGGCGCAGTGAAATACGAAATGTTAAGGACGACACACTTGTGAAAGAAAAGAAGAATGAACAAAAATTAGGATCGCTATATTAAAGTTTAATTAAAAGCATTCTGAACGGTCTTATTAGAGTGGTTGAAAAAAACCTCAACAGGTATAACAGACCAGAATGCTAAAATGCAATAAGAGGAGTAGAAATCAGCCATTGCTTGATTAACTGAAGAGAAATCTGGAGATATGCCCAAGACCAGGCGTGAGGGAATGTCTATTACACATTGATAAAGAAAAAGCTCTTGATTGGCCAGCTGAGATCGTTCCCTTTATGATCCCTGAAATAGATAAGGAACATACATGACCGGGAACCTTACATTCACTGAGTGGTTGAGAAAACACACTTATGTGCTGAGAGGAGAAAGACACATTGGCTACTTCTGTAGGTTTTTATTGTGTGTGTGATCAACAGACATACCAATCTTAAAATAATTCTCTCCATGGTTTAGAGAAAATATGTTGATTATCATCAAGAATGATGATTTGCAGGCGGAGTTCATGGATAGTTGATGGCATTATATCTGACAAGGGAAAACTCCATGAATTTAGAAAAAGGCTGAAGAAGGATCTTCCTTCCTCTTTGGGGACATTCACTCCTTTTTACTGCCCATTGCCTACACGTTGGTCAGGTGCCATATAAGAGCCAGGAAATGTAATTTTTAACCTCTGCTGCCATGTGCCTTCCAGACAGTAAGAGAAGAGATATTGCTGGGGATGATTAATGAGCCAACTAACAACTCTGGTCAAGCAACTTTATCTCTGCATCCCTCATACACAGGAAAATGCCTGGACAGAACAGAGGTGCTGTTTGGGATGAGTAATTGAATGCAACCCCCTGGGTTGTGGTGTTCTCTGTGCCCCAAGGCCCTTATCGCTAAAGCCTTATATTCCTCACAGGGCAGTTATGAAAAAGGACTTATTAAAAGACAAAACATTGTATGCAAGGAGAATCTTAAAACTGTTAGGGCTAGAAGAAAACTTTGTCTATGAGGAAGACCAGCCCCGTGATTGAGCAGCTAAGAAATCTGACACTGGGAGATATTAGGAGCCAAGGTCAAAGGAGCCATACACAGCAAAAATATTGGGTTGGCCAAAAACTTGTTTGTTTTTTTTCTGTAAGATCACTCTGATTTGGGTGACTTGGAACTAATCAGTAAGCCTGGAAATGTACTTTTTAAAAAAGCAAGAATGCAAAGACTTCTGGACCTGTGACTCACAAATTACTACTTCATAGACTTGTTTTAAGGATTAAGTTGATACCGATCAAGACATTGAGAGCGATCAACGAACGTTCTACCACGCGGGAGACAGCCAACATACTGAAAGTATCCACATCAATTCAGTTACTGGTGAAAGGAAAAGTGTGCCTTTTATTTTATGGAAAACACGAAGCGCACTCTTTGACCAACCCGACGGTAACAGACTGGGACGCGTGACTCCAGATGCACACACGGTACTCCTTTTTTAGGCCGCTGTAATCAATCACCACCAGCCTGGTGGCTTAAAATGAGAGACTTTTATTCTTGCTGAGCTCTGGAGGCCAGAAGCCCAAAGCACGGATGGCGGCAGAGCTGTCCTCCCAGCGCAGGACCGAAGGGAGAGAACCTTCTTGCCTCTTCCAGCTTGAGCTGCGGTCAGGCCTTCTTCGGCTGGGGCTGCATCACAAGGGCTTGCCTTTTGCTGGGGTACCTCCTCTGGGTGTCTGTTACGAGGACACCAGTGACTGGATTCAGAGCCCACCTAAATCGTCTAGGCTGGATTACATCTGAAAAGACCCTTTTTTCCAGAGAAGGTCACATCCCCAGGTTCCAGGGGTAAGGATGTGGTCATATCTCAGGGGGGAAAGGCCACCGCTCCACTCACTACACCCTCAGGTATTTTTTTTCCAGCACATTGTGCCCTCCCCTAGTTTTTGTTACTGTTACTATTGTTATTATGTCACCATGTAATCTGCAAGGTAATCTTTCACATTTTTCTAAAGGGAAACAGAAATGTATATGTAACATAACAGATCTTTCCATAGGAGTGAAAAAAATAAATACTAAAAAAGTTGAGCCTAAACATAGCGGTATTAATTTAAAAGCTGATGAAAGATCCCCTGTCCCCGACTTACTCCCTTCATTAGCTAACAAGATGCCTCCTGGTCCCCTGTGATTCATCTTCTTCACGAAGGCTCTGAGGGCTCTGCCGGGACAGGTGGCCTATCACACCGTTATCAATCATTAACTACTCACAGTGCATTAGCTTAGAGAACAGTTGCCCAAGATCTGACAGAAAGGGAACTCCAAGAGAGCATTAGGCACAGAGACGAAGGAAGATGAGGCCAAAAAGATAACAGATGGAGAAGACAAGTGTGAAAGAACGTGGTGGGAATAGATCTTTCCAAATTCCTAATTCTGCTTAGTCTGGGCTCCTCCTATGGCTGCAGCTAAGGTTTTATGTATTCCACCCCGAGGACATGACAAGGACCTGCTGATAGTAATCTCTAGCCTACATTTTTCTGCAGAAAGGAGATTTTTCTGTCCTTTTCTTTCTCTTCTTCTTCTCCCTACTTTATGTCTTGCTTGGGCTCTTTACATTGGGGATAATTTGAAGAATAAGATACTTGGAGGCAGCGGCCATGTTAAATGTTTTTTTTCTTCTTTTCTTTCTTGTTTTTTTATATGTCAAGTGGCAGGGGCTAGGACACTATTAAGGACCCTGCAGAGGCTTAAAAAAATACTTGGCTGACACACTGATTGACTGATGAGCTCATTTCAGCCCTGTAAGTCTGAGAGAGCAACTTCCAGGGGTCGAGAGACCGCAGTCCAGCTCTGGCTTTTCACTAACTAGTTTCGGTGACTGGAGCTAATCACTAAACCTAGAAATACACTTTTTAAAAGAGCAAGAATGCAAAGACTTCTGGACCTATGGCTTACAAATTACTACTTTATAGACTTATTTTAAGGATCAAGACACATAACTTAGGGTGAAAAATGCTGGAAAAAAGAAGAACTGTGATATAAATGCTAGGTTATGCTCTCACGAATGTGGCACATAAAGAAGTTATCGGTGTGAGCACTGTGGGGAGGTATGACGTTTGTCCTTTTAACAAACTATTTGTAAATCTCTTGCCTTCATACACAAACTCAGTGGTGTCAAGAGACTGAGGAGTAGTCTTGCTAAAGAGAAAAATCATGCATATCATCAAACTTTGAATGGGTAAGACTAAGGAAAATGACACGCCTTCTTCTCCAACATCTAATTAGAGTGCTGATGGCAGCTGGCTTGACCATCATTTAACCATTTTCCCCTTTTTTTTAGATGTAGAGACATCACAAACATGAGACAAGCCAGATATAATGTAGATTTATGAGTATATTGATTCCAACAAATATCCCTTCTTATCCAAACAACCCATGGAGTTTTCCATTAATGACAGGGGAGGGGAGTAGTGGTAGCCCTTGTGGTCATGGAAGTTATCGTATATAAGGTAATATTTAACAACGTCCTTCTCTACTAACAGCAGAACAAGGAAACAGTAGCTGAAGGGAATGTACCTGCCAAGGCTCTTTGTAGAAAGTAACAGAAACTTCCTCTGTCTGACTTAAGCAGTGGAGGGATGTCCTGAAGTGGTACTGGGGAGTCTCTGGTCAGTGGGAAGCCTGGAGACCTGGAAGTTGGAAGGGGCATGGAAGCTAGGGGCAGCCAGTGCTAGAGACAAAACACACCACAAAACTGAGGATACAGCCGTGAGGCGACAACAGCCACTTCTACTGGCCACAGAATAGGCAGTGGGCCCTGCCAGCGTCCCTGGCTGCAGACCCTCGTCACCACCCCTGAAGGTGCTGCCCCTGGAAATCAATGTTATTGCTGCCTCCACGACCACTCCCCAGCCCTCAGAGTGGATTTTCCACTGTCCCTGCTTCTTTACGTCACTAATTCTTGACTCAGCCTCTGGGGCGAAGACATATTAGTGACTGGGTCCATGTCATGTGCTGGGGCTCTAGCTGCAAGGGAAGCTGGGAAAAGGAGATTTGACACTCTCTGCTTATGTCGTGAGAGGTGAGCAAATAACTCTGAAACAAAGTAGAAAAGATAAGAGCCATTCAAGAAACACAAAGGATAAGGGACCTTCATAGGAGAAAGAAGTCATCTCCCAGTGAGGACTTGGGGAGACTTGTTAGAAGACTTGTTATTTGAGCTGGATAGGATGAATTTCAACAGATGGGGGTGAGGGGAGAAGGCATCCCAGCATTGTGGGGAGGGGAGCACAGGCCAGGAATCAGGGAGGAGAAGACATTTATTTGATTTTGTGCTTCTATCGTATGCAACGATCTTCTGTTATTTATCTCTGTCACTCTTGAGAAATATGGGAAATACATCCTTAGAAAATGAATCCTGAGATGTCCAGGGTCTTCTGGTGCCAATCTATTTCAAACATTATTTATCCAGTTTCCTAGACATTGCTTATTCTGACAATGAAGAAGGGAGTCACTTTAGTTAATGTGTCTAGATGCCTCCTCTTGGGCCCATTCATTCAGAGATGAAGTATGGGCACCTTTCACATACAGACATCCTACTGTAAATCACTTTGTGTGATCATGCATTTAGCTGGGTAACACATCACTTGGTGTTGTTATTAACTCTTTCCTGTTGAAATACTCTGGCCTCAACTAGACTGAGAATTCATTAGGGGCGAGGCTACAAGCTAGCAGATTTTAAAGTTTGCCAGCTTCACACGCCCTCCCCATTCCTGTCAATCTCATTCCTGAGAAATTACACAGCAACAAAACCCTCCCTATGGTATGGGATTGAGATGATCTACCAACTCTGTTTGCTTTCCATTCTTGTAGGACCAGGAAAGAGACTACAAGAATGTAGGAAATTTACTTATTTTCCCTGTGCCTCATTTTTGTTATCTGTATTATGGGTAAAATGATACTATCCACCACCGAGAACAGTTGTGAAAGTCAAGTGTCATAGTACCAAACTAGTTCAATACCTTGATATTAGAGCAAATGCTCAATGAATGTTTGTGATTAGGGAGATGAACGGCATAGGATGCAGAAGAATGGCTGTGCAACCATAAGGACATCTCTCAGCCACGCCTGTAGTTACTGGGTAGCCCGGAAGAAAAGGGTTTCCAATGCACAGAGGCAGTACACGAGCCCAGGCTTGTGAGCCGAGTTCTTCTGAAGGGCTTCTTTGCCAGCGCGGGCTCAGACGGCAGCAGGCAGGAGAGGCCCCTCCTGGTCTTTGGCCCGTTGCAGGTATGGGCAATACCAGAGAAGGCCAGGGGAGTCACACCTCTAGAAAGGGCTGCTGGGCAGCGTTTCTGCAGGTATCAGCAGCTTCCTGACACAAGTGCACAGCGCAGAAACTGGGGTGAAACCGCTGGAGTAGAGGGGTGCCGTGTGGCAGCATCTGGAAGGACCAGCGGAATGAAGTGCCCGTGAGTGGTAGGCAGCCCCGGTTCCCACCGCACAGGGTGTCATGCCTTTCCCAGACCCAGTGCCATGTCGGAGACCGGGTGGCGGGCATTGCCACCTGCACCCCCTCCAGGACCCTCCCCACGTCGACCACGGTGCCCAGTCTTCTCTCCACCCTTGTGCAGAGAACTCTGTGTTTGCAGAAGTGTGACAAATCTGACTCCCGCCAGGGCTGTGATGACGCCGTGTGCCTGCAGCAAAGATGTGTTGACTGGATGTGTTAAACAAAAGACTGTTTCTTCACAGGGATATAAAATGCTCCTGTTATAGGCTTACACGGAGCAGCATGTACGCACATGGCCTCCCCCACGTCTGCCCGCAGGTGAACAGAAGCAGGTAGCGCTGGCTTCACGGTTCTCGCTGGTTCTCCCCCAGGGGCTCCTGTAGGTCTCCCTGTGGACCGACTTGGCTCTCTGTTGCCTTCCCCGTTAAAACACCAACTCTTAATGGTGCCACTCTGCCAGGTCTTAGGCGCAGGGGTGGCAGGGTGGATTTAGACCTTAAAGTCTTGGAGAGACTTTCCTCTCCTGGTGGAAGCTGGGCATTCAGCTGTGCACAGAGGTGCCCACTGCAGATGAGATGACCGCAGGCTCTTCCTGTGTTTCTTTAGGGCTTGGATTTTGGGCATTTTTGCATCGGTCAGGCACTTTCAGCTGCAAGGCACACACTGACCAAAGCAGCCTGGATAGTTCAACAGGGGTTTTCTCCTGGGAATATGCCCCCTGGGCCTGGGCAGGTGCACCAGCCAGCCCCTGAAGCATGCCCCTCCAAGCAGGTCACCTCCAGCCCCGGTCTCTGCCGGCTTTGATTTTGTTTTTATCCTGAGGCAAGTGTAAAGAGGAACACACAGGAGTGTCACGCACCTGTGGGAGTGTCCCGAGGTGGGGGGGAGGGGGTTGCAGGATGACCTTGGAAGCCCAGAGACCTGCCTCTGCCCCAGGCGCTGGGCTTCGGAGGAGAGGGGCAAGTCCTTGAAAAAGATCAGGATTCTTTTTAGAAGGAAAAGTGGAAGGTAGCCTGTAGACAACGCATGGGGTTTTCTATATACTCTATGTAATCTCCTATTCAGAAAAAAGTAACAGTGATATTTTAAGATAAAATAAGCGTCAAGAGAGAAAAAAATTCTTAGAGAAAGTCTTTATTTCTGATAATGAGAGAGACAGAGCTCCGAAACAGCACGGGGAAGGAGATGGTCGAGAGGTGAAATGAATGTTTCGCTGGACTAGGAAGGTGGCCACCCCAAGAGAAGAAAAATGAGGAATCACAGAGCCACGTGACCGGTTGTCCTGCTGAATCAGGCCTCAAGTGTAGCCACCGGGGTCGTCCTCTTCGACCTTGCTCTCTGCTGAGCCATGCCCTGCCAGAGGCTGTGGGAGCATTGGGCTCAGATGCACGGCCGCAGAGGAAGCGGACGTTTCCACAGGCTTTGGTGGCGTGAGGTTCCCCTGACGGGAGCACAGTGAGGTGTCGTGGTTCTGCAGTCGGTTGTTCGTTATGTTTTAGCTTCTGCAAATAGTTTTTCATGGAAAAATTCTCACCCTGCAATGACACCAGACACACAGTAAGTGATTTCCCCCCCAAAGTAAGTCATATGAATTCCACCTAAGACAAAATAAGCACTCTAGGCAGGTGTCGGAAAGAAGAGGGAGCTCCAAATGAATTGCAGTTTTAAACTGGCTTACTCCTATTTGGGCAGGAGCAGCGTTCCCTCAAAATTAAATGCCGGCTTTGGGCGCCTACCATCAAATTACTACAGTATATTCACCACAGTCGGACCTATTCTAGAAGTGGAATCCTGGATACTCTTGGTGGAGATGATATGTAGGGACTTAAAACACCCACACAAACAACAACAGTTGCTAAGGTACTAAAAGAGTAGACGTTTAAAAAGTTCTCACCACAACAAAAAATATTTTGTAACTATATATTGGGACAGGTGTTAACTAGATTTAACGTGGTGGGCATTTCACAATATATACAAATATGGACTCATTATGTTGTATACCTGAAGCTAATACAATGTTATATATTCATTATACCTCAATTAAAAGGAACTACTGTGTTTTCTTTCAGCAAATGTTTTCTTAGAACCGCACCCCCCAAAAAGATATCCCAGCAAGAAGCCAGAGTAGTTTGGGGGGAAGGAATCAAATAATTCTAGGGAACTATAGCCTAGGGAAAGTTTAGGGAAATTGGGCCCAGTTCACAGGAAACAGAAGGAGGACATCCCAGCCGAAAGAGTAAAACTGGGGTCCGCAGAAAGAGGTCGAGTTACGGAAATGATTTAAGGAAAGAAAGAATTATGAGAAAGAGGATTCTGCTTGTTTTCTCGCCTATTTTCCACTCAAGGCTTTCTTCCTTTCTTCTTTCTGCAGGAGAACAACTCAATTTGAGCCAATGTTGTCGATGACTGTGCTGTGCGATGCAAGTGGGGAGTAACTTAGGGAGAGAGAACGTCGACACGAGGCAGGCTGTTCCCTAAGACACGGGGAGAATAATTCTCCCTGGGGGGCCTTGAAGGGCTTCAGAGAGGAGGCAATAGAGAAACTGAACCTGGAGACTGGGTGGGCCAGTGAGAGTTGGCCGGGTGATCTAGAACACTGCAAACCGGGGAGCTGGGTCTCTCTAGGCAGCGAGCATCCTCTTCTGACTCTGCCGTAGAGCGGTCATCCTCAAACCGGTTCATCCCATGGCACACGGCACCTGATTACTGTACGTCTGCGGCACACCGAAAAAGATACTTTTTGCTGACTTGACGAAAAATAGGTATAATTTTGATTCATTCACATGAGATGGTTGTTGTTGTGTTGGCTGTTGTCATTTTTTTATTTGTGTCTAAGGGGAAACAGGGCAGTGTCCCTGACTGAGTGGCCAGGTACTGAGTGTTTTAAACATTCTCGGGGCACAGTGGTTGAAAATCGCTGCCCTCGGTATTGAAGCTAGAAGTGGACATTCACATAGCAGTGTGGGTAATAAGGCAGGGTGGGTATCAATGACAAAGAGCTACGAAAACTTTATTCTTTGTCCCACAACTAGCCACTGAAGGTTTTTAAGCAGGAAAATAACACGATTAGATAATAAACTAGTTCAGCTTGCACTGTGGAAGATACAGAGAACAAGCATCAGGGCATTTGAAACACTCTTAGCTGCCGGCAGTGGAGTTGGGAGAATCGAGACACAAAAGCAGACAAAAAAGAAAAGAGGTGACGTGAGCAGGACTCGCCCACTGGCCAGCCTGGGGGACAGGGAAGAGGGAGGAGCTGGCGAAGACTGGGTTATCTGGAGCCTGAGCAGAGGTAGGGTAGGTTGTTCCTGGCTTTGGAAAACAGTCAGCTTGGGGTGTGCTGCACTGTGCCACAGGTGTGTGGAACTGCACGGCTGAATGTTTAGAAACACAGACGTGCAAGGCACCTGCACCGAAGTCATCTTTAGGGTGGTTACAGTGTGGAATCCAAAGGGGGGCAGGAACAGGAGGGAAGAAAAAGGGACAGGGACTAAATCTTAAGGATAAAGGAAAGCAACCAGAGACAGGTGAAAGTGAAGGCCCTGCCTTTAAATATGCAATTTTAATAGGTTTTTCACACTCACCTTCCTCAGAAAGCTTCAGTCTTCAAATTGCAAAATGACAATCAAATCCTATACTTTTAAATTCTTCCAGGGCAATGTAAGAATTAGTTGACCTCACAGGTGTACGTCAATTAATCTCAATCCGTGCTTTTGATACAGCAATGGTGCTCTATAACTTGATATTACATTCAAGAAAACTGCACACTACATGTAGACCTGTAACTTTAAAGAATGTAATTGCAATGGATAAGGCTGTTGATTTAGGAAGAAAAAGAGATTTTGCCTAAGTGATGGATTTCAGATTCTAAAATAGAAATTAGTCCTAACTGGCTCACATATTATCAAATGTGCTGCTTAAAGGTGGAAACTATTTGTTGAAAAAAAGTTACTTGCTCAGTACTTCCTGATACAGTCATAATAAAAACCACTTAATGGTAATTAACGGGGAGGTAGAACAAGTACAAGCCCACCCAAGTTCCAACCATTGTTCTCGGTCAACACTTTTACTCCCTGTCCTGATTTTCCCTCTTCTCTCTCAAAGGCAGTGAAAGAAGGGGGAATGTGGCCCCCGCAGGTACCCGCATCGTGGGGTGAAAAGATGAAGACAGTCATCTAGGTTGGTCTGTGAGCCCCAGGACAACGCACTCCGTGCTTGTGTTCCCAGACTCAAGTGGCTCGCCTCTTGGAGCGCTCTGTTCAAAAATGAGACATGCTTGTTGCAAGGTAGTTTCGTTTACTTGCACCAAGTAAGGGAGGCAGAGAATTTGTATACAAAGCTACTGCTCATGCACATTATTTGGTCAATGACATGTGGATTTCCTCTTTGCACGGGGCTACTTTTTGTTGACTTCCTGTCAACTCATCCTGTTTACAGCTGCACCTGCAAAACACTGAGCTACATTTTTCCATTTAGCAAGAACAACATATAGTAAGAACTGCCCAGACCTTGAGACCCTTGTCCTAGCTAACACTTCCATCTGTCTGTGTGGAAAGAAGAAACGGATCCCGACAGGCTTCCTACTTTGCCCCTCCTCTTCACCATAGAAGGGCATCAGTCAGAATTGCCAGCCATCTTCCTAAGGAGCAATCTCAGTAGGGCTCATCACGCTTTGCAGTATCCGGAGATGTTCTCTAGCCTCTGCAAAGGCCCCAGAGAACCATCCCAAGCAGCCCTGGGGGCCAGAAGGAGAATGAACTTGCTTTCTCTCTGGACACCTGCCCAGCACAGCCCACGCCCCCTTGTAAGGGACAGCACTGTCTCACTGGAGGCAGCATCCTGCATCCTCCCAGACCCACAGGCACCGTCGCTCCCCCGCCTGCCCCACAGCCCTCCGCCAGGACTAATCACACCCCTGGATAGAGCAGTCCTCCACAGGTCTCCACCCGTGCTCACGATGTTGACAGACCCTCACACGCCCCCACTAGCTTTTATTCACTTGGTTCACGGGAACAGTTTCCTACTGTTCTTCCGGGGACATCGGTGGGGTTTTATTCCAGCAAACGGTCCTCCAGCCAGACCAGGCTTGCCTAACCGAGGGAGGAGAATGCTCCGGGAGCACTTTCGTGACTTTGTCGTTCTTATTTCTGAAAGATTCTCTGAGGCTGTAGTCAGAGTAGCAACAGATTTAGTGACAGTGTTAAACTTCGAACTTACTCTCCCACCACGTTGTCCCAATTCGCAGAGCCAGGAAGACAGTCATTTTAGGGGCATATTTTTCTCCATTTGTGATCACTCCGTTAGTTGAAGATCTCTGAAGGAAAAGATCCGAAACACGGGGCAATAGAGTAAATACGAAGCCGCCCTGCAGAAATCATTAGCAAGTGGGTTATAAGCCTTGCAAGGATCCACTGCGGTGCCCCTTTCTTCTGCCGCTCCTTTGTTTGGCTTTCTTGCCACACCGAGGGTAATTTGTCCTTATAGATTTTTTTCATTCCTAGATATTATGTAATTTCATGGTAATTACTTGATCATGAGCTTGAAAATCTCTGACAAGTCTTATTTGTGTCATGTTAGGCTCGTTCAGTCTTTTTATAAATTATGTAGTCAGCCACCATAACATTTCAATGTTGTAAATGTATGGAAACCTGTGGACGCAAAGATCAATTTTAAAAAGCTACACAGAGGACGGCCCAGAGTGAAATTTTTCTCTCCACTGGTTTAGCGCCTGGCGTAGGAACACCAGAGGAAATGAAGTCGTCAGGAGGCAGACAGTATTTCAAACAGCAGAAGGAGCCCTCATCAGAAAAAAATGGACAAAATGTTAATAAGTGATCAGGAATTCGTTGTGTAAGAACTTTGGTATTCACATTAATGTTGCAAATAAAGAAATATTTTCCACATTTAACATACTTATTCTTTCAAATCTCATGCCAGGTTATAATGATTTATTTCTAACAAAATAATGTTCCTATCTTCTACTAGTCAAATTTTATGCAGATAATTTCTTCATTACAGAGTCTATCTGACTCAGGAATTTTAACTCTGAGCTTTTATTTAAATAAAGGGCCCTGGGTGGATAGCTCAGTTGATTAGAGCATTGTCCAGACACACCAAGGTTGTGGGTTCGATCCCCAGTCAGGGCATATACAAGAATCAGCCAAGGAATGTGTAAATAAATGGATCAGCAAATCAATGTCTCTCTCATCAATAAATTTTGAGAAATTTCTTTTTAAAAATAAAGGGAACTACCTTAAAACCGTGTGTGAATAATGGCTGTACAGATGGAAAAGAGACAGAGCAGTAGCTCAACTCTACCATAACATAGCCTAACATAACCTAACTCTGTGCTGGAAACAGAAAGATGGTCTCCTCTGAGCTAACACTATCAAGCCGCCCCCTGTGAGTCACCGGGCAGCGGCGCAGCATGCGGAGCTGTCTAGTCAAGGAAGCTGTGCAGGGTGAACTGGGGCACTCAAGAATACAAGATGCCCCGGTCCCCGTAAGTGACTCCTTTCCTCCGAGCTCGACTGCTCTCCGTTCAGTTACCTGGAGTCCACAGGTGAAATGTAAAGTGAAATGATGAAAACTGAAGAAACAACAACAAAAAAGGGACAAATTGGCAATAGATTATTTTCTGAAGAAAAAACTTGTTATGTACAAAAGTTAGGCTGGACTGCACGTTTTCCTATCAGCTAAGCTCTGAGATTCAAGTAAGCATTGTAAGGACATGGACCATGCATCGGGGAAAAATCTAACCCAGAGGAACAGTGAAAAATTAGCCCTGGGGATAACCTTTAAAAACAAAACAAACAAAAGACCTCTAGTGCCAAGTGAAAAAAAAATGTAGAAATCTCTTTATCTTGATGGAGATTTTCTCTCTGGGTCATAACTAAACAGATATCCTTCCCATTTCATTGAAGCCCTTTCTGTTGTCTGTCTCCTTCAGGTCATTGGACTTCAACATCTAAAGTTATGGTTTTGCTCCAGCTGAACGGAGATCCCATCATCTCAGCTAGCGGTGGAACACTTTCGGTCTCTGTACTCCAGAGAGTCTGTGCGCACGATTGAATGTACGCATTGGGTTGGGGGAGTCAAATTCTGGAAAAACTACTAAATCTGTGTGATTTGTTTGGACATGAAGCCACAGCCTTTCCACCCCAAACTTGTGTTGTTGTTTGTTTTTTGTTAATTCATCCATTTCGAAGAAGCTGCGTAGATTCTTCAAAGAAAATAATGCAGGACATTTCAAATGTGTTTGAAGACTCATCCCCTAAGGACAACCATTTTTATTATCTTCATCTATTCTTTGTCTCTTAACTAATTATCTAAACTGAAATAACAGACATCATTTCTCTCTCTAGTCTTATTCTTCCAAAAGTCTGTACAACTTGGATTACAGAAAAGAAATTTTATTAAACAGTAGTTTTAAAGCGTGGATACGGCATGTCTCAGAACTGTGTTGCCCCGCCGTGTCGGACTCCACAAGGCGGTTATGCGACCAATACCCCTACAGCTGTGATTGGCCATGCATCACCCAGCCCTGCGCCCCGTGTGTAGAAGCCCGGCGTCCGTGTGCCCAGAGAGTAGCACGGATGAGTCGCAGGAACACAGACTTGCCCCAGCTGGGGTGTTTGCGAAGACTACTTGAGATCCTAGAAAAGTCTCGCTGAAGAAAAATGGACGAGAATTTGGAATTCAATTGGATAATTTTGCCAACGTGTTTCTAGAACGGACTCGGTGAAGCAGTCTTATGTCTGAATTGAATCTGAGAGCTGTTTTATCTGAGAGAACGAGGTTTCCGTGCCGAAAGGGGATGCGGGGACACACAGGTGGTGTACATATTCCCTGGAAAACATTAGAAACCAACCGGGTACCTGTTTTAGGGGGGAGTATTTTGCATGTAAAAGTAAAGTACTTTTTAAGCCTGAGAATATCTATTTTTTACCTTCATTTTCCTCTGGTCTAGTCTTTGGATCATTCACATATTGAGCTCTGAGAAACATTCGTAGAGCATGCCCTTTTTATGTGCTGCATACAGAGTAAATAAAGGTGCTCAATTTAAGTGAATTGGCATTTATAACACGTAAAAACATGCTTTCAAGATAAAATAAAATGAAGTTCTCACATCAGCATATTCCAGATACACTTAGATGAAATTTAATAGAGAATCAACATTTATAGTATGCAGATATTTTTGTTCAAAAACCAAACACTTGGAGACATCCTAGGGCCGTGGCGAATGGGATGCAATGTTGGTATTGCTCACGCTGCAAGTGAAAATGAAAAATCAGAATATTCGTTACCAAAAATGCATTGTATTCAAAAGGTAAGATTTTGTTTTAATAAAGATTGGTAAAGAGAGACTTTATATTTTTATTAAGAATTTTATTTTGCCCTCTATTTCAAGTTTCTTTCTAATGGCTTTAACCTCATAAATTAAAAAAAAATGTTCATATCTTATATCCAGGAGCCTTGGGTAATACAACTAACCAGCAACTTGAACTCTAAAACACCCATGGAATTATGTATCTGATGTGAACAAATTTTAGAATCTGAAAACTAACACTATCCGTGTATAACTGATATGAAAACCAGTCTGGCTGTATTCAGGTTTTTATATGTTTGAGAGCTCTGATCATTTCCTTTTTCCTTCAGTAGAAAGCAGGATCATTTTTAAGAAAAGCATTTCAATTTCCTCACCAGCTGCATTTCTCTTTTATACTTTCATCCGAAATCTGGCATGCTCTATATGATTTCCGTGTGTGTGTGTGTATGCGCGTGTGTGGAGGCCCACTCACATGTGTGTGCAAGGATGACTTTTCTAGCATTATGTTTTTAAATCTGACAAGGTCATATAAGCTGGTAAAAAAAAAAAAAAGCAAAGGGTCATCAAAAGGGGGAAAATAACAGAACTGCGGTGCAATGGCTCTCTGTCGGCCTTGGTATTGATTCAGAGTGTGTCAAAAGGGTCTTTTGTCGTGCCCCTACCGCAGCATACTAATTTGCCAGATCAAGTCTGTCAGAATATCGACTGGAAGTAAAGAACTACAGGGGCAGCTTTTGTGCTCCGTGCAGCGGGGAGCCTGTGTGTGAAACAGGATTATCAGGAGGGCCTGAAGAGGGTCAAAGGAGTCCATCACCTCCCTTCTGGTAATGCTATGGGGCAGGCACCGGGGTGTGATTAAGACGTGGGAGACGCAGGCAGAGTGCTGACCGCGTCGGAGACACACACATGCAAATCAGCTTGGCTGCTGTTAGCCACATATTTTTCATGGAAAATCCAATAGCAGACCAAACAAATATCTAAACCGCGGCATTCAGCTGACATATCAAATGGCCTATTCAACATCTTTTCTTGAAAGGCGAATATACAAAACATGGAAATGCTTATCGGGTCTGCATTTTTCTTTAAATGTCACTTGGCAATCTACAAGTGTTTCTTCTGCAGTCTGCGGGCTCCTGGCACAACGATCACACTGGCGAGCGTCAATTTGTGGTTTTTATTTTTATTTTTGTAGAATAAGGTAGAGTGTTTACCATGTCACGGCTCAGCCTTACCATCACTTTGGCATTGCAGAGTTTTGGCTTGGTCTTTTCGTGGGCTTTGTTGCATTAGCAAAAGAGCTTCCTTGAGTGAAAAAAAAAGTATGATGGAAAATTCATAACATTGTAAGGATATTTAGGCCTAAGATGAAGCTTTGGAATTATACCAGCCCAGTAAACATATCTACACTCTGTATAGGACATAGATAAAAGATGAGGTAAGAGTTTTTCGTAATGGAAGCTGAGGTTTTTTGTATCATCTTTACTTCGACTTCCTTAGCCTTCTGCATTGGGTATTTACTTATTTACTCGCTCAAAAAACACTGATGTAAGTTCCCACTCTCTGCCAGGTGCTGGCTCCATGCTGGGGCTACAGAAATGAGTAAGACAAGTTCTCTGCCTCGAAGGCTAAGGGGTCGAATGGAGGCATAAAGAATTTATGTTTGTAATTTTGCTGATTTCCATATCACAATGTAGACAAACTATCACAAGCAGAACTTGTATACCACCGGAGAGTTTTGGGAAGGTTGTTGTTGGGCCCTGCCTTAAGTAACATCAGCTGGTAGGGACTAAGCGTGAACTTGAAAGGTTCTAGGCTGCATTGTTGGCAAGACAGTCCGAGCTCACTTCACGGTGGAGAAATACTGGTAACAAAGACTCGTTTGCCATCTGAGACACCTGAACAGAGGGGCCATAAATCTGAAGATCTCTGTCTCTTCCCTTAACCTCACCACTGAGGGCTCGGGAGCCGGCATCTGAAACAGTCTCTGCCTTGCCCTACCAGTGCCTGGAGTAGAGCTATTATCCCAGCTAACCTTACTGAACTTCACAGGCATGACTATGGAGAAGAGCTCTTTAGCTGGTCAATATTCAGTAATGCAAGAGGAGGGACCTGATTTCATGTGGCCTTCAGGGAGTAGCTATTTTGCTTTTGTTTTTTGTTATCTCCACTCCCCACCCTACCCCCATTTACTCACTTTACCATGGTTTTCTGCTAAGTCACTCATGCTCAGCCTTCCCTATTCTGGCTTTTTCTCTTTACCCCAATCTTGTGAAGATGTGGGTCCTGCATTTCTTTCCTCCTCTCTGTAGCAAACCCTATTTCTGTATGACCTTCTTCATTGTCGCAGCTTTAAAAACCTTTTATAAGCTCACCAGACCCCTGGCTTACCATCCTTATTCAGACCTTTACCTTACGGGTCTAAAACTCATTTCTCTCCCAATCCCCTTCATCTCAGTAAATGTATCACCAAGCGTTCTGTTGCTAAAACAAACAAGATATTAAAGGGAAAGGGACTCTTGCTTAATTATTCACATTTTCCTGCCCTCCCCAGGCCTAGACAACCCATCAGCAAATGCTGAAGGCTACCTCTAACATACGTGTATATCTTCCGTGTGGCCATTTCATGCAACGTCATACCACTGCCCTGGCTGAACAATCCACAGTCGCCTCTACCTTGGCTCCCAGATTTACTCTTGTAAAAATCCATTCTTCAATTATCTGTTCAGAATATACATCCTGTTCTAGGTTTTAAAAATATTTAGATCTAGTATCTTTTTGCTGACACCAACGCATTAGGTCTCCTCCATGAGCTTCGACCCCTAGGTTTCTCCATCGTGGAGCCTGGTTTGCCCCACCCACTCCAGTTCTTCCCTGCAATCATATCTCATCTGTGATGGTCTCCAACCACCTTATACATGCAAGCCTCGACTGTAGGTCCTTTAAATAATTATAATAATAGCGATGAGGATAATCAAAGCATTGAGCTCCTCCTATGCTCCAGAGGCAGTTCTAAGTGACTTTTCCTGTAGAAACTCACCTTATAAGATAGTTCCACTATTATTTGTACTTTATAAATGAGGAAACAGGCACAGAGAAGTTAAATAATAAGCTTAAGTTTACAGAATCGCTAAACGATTTGCAGTGAGCATGTCTCACATTTCAGTACCACATACAAAATAGATGATTAATTAATATTTACAGAATACAACTGCAACAGAAATCGGGATAACTCAGAGATTTATATCTTTCTGTTTCTAGTCATTCGTTTGGTCTTCACCAAAGAAAACCTCTTAAAAAGCAAGAAAATCAATCAAATGAAATTGTGCCAACTTCTTCCTAATCAGTTCCCAAGACATTTTTACTTTCTCACTTTAGGAATTTTGGAAACACCTCAGGCTTATTAAACAATTCAGTTTTGACGTCTCCCGCCAGTCTCTGAATCTGCTTACGGGTTTACCTTTGTAGTATTTACCGTCTGTGTCATACTTAATTGATGTTAAAGGAAAATCTATAGAAATACTGATGAAAGGAACTAAAACTGGGAGTGAGTGTTTGAAACCAGGACAGCTATATATAAAAGTAGGCTGAACAGCTTTGAAAGTTCCCCTGATAAAGATGGAAACTGGGGGCCATCGAGACAAATGACCTCTAGGTTTGGCTGAGGCATAAGGGAAAACGGCTGAGTACCACAGGGTCGGGAGAGGAGGGTGCTTTCTGACACTCTCGGAAAAGAAACGCAGCACAGTCTCAGGCGCCCGCGACTCCCACCTCCCCTGCACAGCACCTCCCCCTCACCTAATTAGGAGAGTTAGGTGATGAGAGCCTGTAGGGGGGAAATACACACACACACACATGTTTACCTAAGAAAAAGTAAAAATTGTGCAGAAATAGGAATAAATTATACTATAGTAAACAAAACTCCCTTAGTGTATGTAAACTATTATCAATTTCAATGGCGTAACACCCGTCAGAATCACGCTGGATTCGTGACAATTATACAGAGTATTTCAATGTGAGCTAAAATCCAAAGAGGTGTTTTCTTTAAGAGGTAGAGGGCTCTGCTTTCTTTTTTTCTTTCGATCATCGTGGATATGATTAAAGAGATTTTCCTTCTATGTGCTCAAGCTTCACCACTCCGTGTGATCTTGAACCCCAACCACGTTGGAATGTTCACGAACATAGGATACACCTTTCAGTTACCCTCCAGTTTCAAAGGTCCCCTGAGCAGCTTTGTCCTGATCATTGAGTATGACATCTATTAGCTTTTAAATGTGGCATTTCTTTGGTCATGGGTCACGCCACATTCCCAATCTGGCTTTCCAAATGGCCGTCTGTGTTCCCGTGAGTTAACGGGAAGCATCAGTGGAGAGAAGGCAAAGTGCAGGCACATGCTGAACTTCTGCCTGAGACAGCAGGGTGGGTCCGGATCCCGCTGGAGCGGAGATCAAAGCCCCACAGCCCAGCACATGTTTGCGATATCTCATTTATAGCAGCCCTCGGTGGCTCCAGACGCACCCTGGCCCAGCCCCTTGAACTCTTTGCCACCGGTTTGAGACCTAATAAAATCTAAACTGCACCTGGCACCTTTAGGCTAATTCTAAAGCAATTATTATTCCCCAGGAAACTGAAAACATGTGTTTCTGATTTGTTCACACTTCACTCGTCAAAATATTATTTCTCAAAGCAGTGTGATCTCCAAGGAACCTTTGGGATGCTCTTTTTCCCGAAGAGAGAAATTCGGTTAATTTCCCTGTTGGGATTGGCTTTTGTCGTCAGAATGAGGCAGACAAATGCCTTTGGGTTCACGAACCAGGAGCCTGCCCAGGGGCAGGCGGTGGACCCTTCTGCCCTTCCTAGTCCACACTGCTCTCCAGCCCGCGCTCACCTGTGTCCACCCCTATGGTGTCCAGTGTCTCCTGTAAGAGGACACTTCCAGGAGCCGGTGGAGAGAGATGCACGTCGCTGTGGTCTCGCTTCTTCCACTGAGTGGCTCTGAGACTTTTGAAAGGACTCCTCACCTTTTAGAGCCTTGTCTGTAGAATTCTGGTGAGAAATGTTACCACTCATTGAAGGAATTACACTAAAGACTTTCCAAGCGACTTTTTCCTAGAGAACATTTATTAAAGAAGTCAGAGTGCTTTGAAGCAGTGTTCCAGATGTGGTTGGGAGCAGCCCAGGGGACAGGGGCTATGCCTGTTTTTAATTCAAATTAAAACATCACAACAGAGCGCCCCTTATAAATCAACCAGAACACTGGCAGTGTGTTTAAAATGCAGATTCCCAGGAATTCTGGTTTCTAACACATCGTGGGTAACAGCCCCTGCGGTCCTGCAGCTGCCCTGACTCCGATCCCTCTGCACTCCGGGCTCCAGACAGCAGCGTTTAAAAAGAAACCACTTTCTGTGATTCCCGTGCACTAACAATGGCTTCTCGTTACACTCAGAGAAGAAGTCCTGCCCTCACCACAGCCTAGGACAAGGTCCTCCGACACCTGGGCCCTGGCCACCTGTCCGTCCACTGTGCCCTGCACACTTGGCTCACAGGCCTCCTGGTCACAAACACACGCCGGGTCTCTGTCCTTGCTGCGCCCACCGCTCGCTCCACCCTTCACTCAGGTCTGCACTCCCACCAGCGCGACCCAGGGGGCCCGGCCTGGCCGCCGCAGGTCAGGGAGCATGCAGTGTCCTTTCTGTCCTCTGACTCTGTTATACTTTCCTTCAAACACGTCTCACTGCTTCACATTATTTGTTTCATATTTTGCAGACTGTTCTGTGTCCCTAGCACCTGCAAACAATGCCTGACGACCGATAGATGTCTGTGGAATAAATGAACAAAAAGGTACTTTTTTGTTCCACTCTGGTGGCACACATACAAATCATTTTTCTTCACCCTCTGCAGCACTGGGTGATAGACAGAATCTGACTTGGATGTGTATAAAGTTTTTGGCAGAAAGCAAATGTTCACGGTTGTCTAAGGGTCTATCCTCGAACGTTAGTCATTCTCCCTGTATTAGGCCTATGGTCATGCTATTGGCTTATTTTTAATAAGGCACACACCTTTTAATGAGGTGTATATCTTTCGAAATCAATTCATAATAACTTCCTACACCAACTTTCCTTACTTTCCTGAATTGTTTCATAGTATCATATGTATGACAATAATACATTTAGTTTATCTCTTATTACTTGACATGTACTTTTTGATAATTTTTTTTCTTTTTGTCATATATGTTACATTGTTTTTCAGTTTGTTTTTGTGGATACATTGGTTATGGTTTTTTAAATTTTTATGTGATGAAATTTAGCAATCTTATTTATGACTTTCCCCTTGCTAGTAAATGTTCTCCTATATGTTCTTCTACTTCCATATAGTTACAAAGTTAAATGTTTTTAAGCAATGAACTATTTTTATTTTTCTAGTTTAAATTGACAACTGAACGTTAATTGATATTTTTGTGTACCAGAAATAACTGAGTGGTCATGAAATGACTAAAGAGTAAATTATTCCTAACATAATGGATTTACCCCAAAGGGCATTTTAACTGGGAAAAGTGCATTTCTCAGACCTTGGGAAATATTTCACTCCAGAGACTCTGCAGATGTTTCTGCTGGTCCAGCTCGATCATCTGCTGGTCATGGGAGGGTATTTTGAGTACCTAAGTTTTCCTAAATTTACTTTGATCATTTTCTAATATTTCATATTTTAAGATTTTCTACAGTTCTATTTTATTCATTTGAGATGCAACAAAGGTCTATGGAACACCCACCATATGCAAAGCCCTGTGCTTCTGAAGCATCTCGAGAGGGTTCGAAAGGAATTGGATGCTGTTTCTGTCCACACAAAATTTACAACAGGTATTATCTCATTTCATCCTGACAATGCTGTGAGATAGGTACTATTAGCACCTCGAAAGATTGAGTGATTTGCTGGAGTCTACTCAGCTAGTAAGCAGTAGAGGTAGAATCCCAGCCCAGGGGGACTGGCTTCAAAGACCATGCCCTTTATAACTATACCAAAATTACCTCAATGCAGGTGAATGGTAAGAAGTGGAGAAAGCATCAACAATTTTGGAATTGTTGAATAATATTGACCAAAACTGGAGGATCAAAAATTCATTCAAAAGTAGATTTTAGAAAAGTTTGAAGAAGGGGAAAGAGTAAAAACACAGAAACCAGTTCAAAGGCTTGGAGTAGAGGTTGGAGAGGCCCAGGCAAGGGCAGGGAGAGCTAGACAGAGAGCTGGGCAGAAAGAATACTGAAACGGTGCCTGTGATCACTTCTGTGAGAGCATCTACACACCCTGGGGAGAGGGAGGACACCCCCTTTCATTTAATGCTATTTTTATTTTACTCAATGAACACAATAGTGACCAGTATGGAGAGTAAGAGTGACAGCCTGAACTTAAATGATGGGATTTCAGTTTTAGTTCAAACGCCACCGCAACAGCCATATAAATAAATGTGTGTGGTAGGGGCTGCATTATGAAAATAACACGACAAAAATTTAAACTGTGACAATACTACGAGGTTGCTTGTGAAAAGTAAAATCCTTTAACAACTCTAGTCTTACTCTTAAAAAGTAATTTCTGATAATGATTTTATGTATTCTTTACAAATATATGCATATGTAAGTGGTGTGTGTGTGCATACTTCTGAATCTTGATTTAAAAAAAAAACCTAAAGTGTTTTGGAGAGTATTCCACATCACTGCTTACTTTTCTGAATTGTTTCATAGTATTATATGTATGACAATAATACATTTAGTTTATCTCTTATTACTTGACATGTACTTTTTGATAATTTTTTTCTTATTACAAACCAACACAATGAACTCTTTGTCCAATACTATGTATTTTTGTGGAAATTCCCCAGACTTGTAATTGGATTTTAAATGCATATAGATATTTTCAAGTTTCTATCCACAGAGGTTATACTGATTTCCATTCCCACTCTGAGACTGCCTGTTAACCCATCCCTTGCCAAATCAATGTGTTATCAAACTTAATTCTTTTATTTTGCTCATTTATTTTTTTAAATGAAATCTGTTATGATGACATTGGTTAATAAGATTATACGTATATGAGTTTCAAGTGTGCAGTTCTATGATACATCATCTGTATATTGCATTGTACGCCCACCACCCAAAGTCAAGTGTCCCAAGAACAAACTTTTAAACTTTTGATGATTTGATATACATAAAATTGTTTCATTGTCATTTGCATTTATAAAATTATGAGAACAGTTGGACATTATTCATGCATTTATGGAAATTTATTGGATTTTATTTTTAATTGCAGTAACAAAGATATAAATTTACTGGCCAAAAAAGAAAAAAAATAAAGATTGGAAAAGACATTTAATGAGTTACATGAGACCTGGCATAAAGAATGACAAAAGAAGATTACACAGTTCTGGCCAAGATGGAGGCGTAGGTAGACACACTGTGCCTCCTCGCACAACCAAAAGAAGGACAACGACAATTTAAAAACAAAAAACAACCAGAACTGACAAAAATTGAACTGTATAGAAGTCTGACAACCAAGGAGATAAAGAAGAAACAGTCCCCCAGACAGGCAAGAGGGGTGGATACAGGCAGCCAGGCCGAGAGGACTTGCAGCGAAGCTGTGGCTGGTGGACCCAGTGAGGTGGCAGATTGTGGAGTGGGGTGGGCAAAGCTGCAGCTGGCCGCAAAGCAGCAGCTGATGGACTGGGTGACAGACCATGCAACCCAGAGTTCCAGCGCGGAGGGAAATAAAGCCTCAAACCTCTGACTGAAAACATCTGTGGGGGCTGAGGTGGCAACAGGAGAAACTCCCAGACTCACAGGAGAGTTTGTTGGAGAGACCCACAGGGGCCTAGAGTGTGGACAAGCCCACCCACTTGGGAAGCAGCACCAGAAGGGCCCACTCTGCTTGTGGGTGGCAGAGGGAGTGACTGAAACCGGCAGAGAACAGAGAAAGTGCCACTGCTCCCTCTCGGCCCCTCACCCATGTACAGAGTCACAGCACAGCGACCAGCATTACCCTGCCCCGGTGAACACCTAAGGCTCCTCCCCTTTACGTAACAGGTGTGCCAAGACAAAAAAAATGGCCCAAATGAAAAAACAGATCAAAGCTCCAGAAAAAATACAACTAAGCGACAAAGAGATAGCCAACCTATCAGATGGACAGTTCAAAACACTGGTAATCAGGAAGCTCACAGAACTGGTTGAATTCGGTTGCAAATTAGATGAAAAAATGAAGGCTATGCTAAGAGAAACAAAGGAAAATGTACAGGGAACCAATAGTGATGCGAAGGAAACTGGGACTCAAATCAACAATGTGGTCCAGAAGGAAGAAAGAAACATCCAACCAGAAAAGAATGAAGAAACAAGAATTCGAAAAAATGAGGAGAGGCTTAGGAACCTCCAGGACATCTTTCAATGTTCCATCATCCGAATCATAGGGGCACCAGAAGGAGAAGAGGAAGAACAAAAAATTGAAAACTTATTTGAACAAATAATGAAGGAGAACTTCCCTAATCTGGCAAATGAAATAGCCTTCCAGGTAGTCCAGGAAGCTCAGAGAGTCCCAAAGAAGCTGGACCCAAGGAGGAACACACCAACGTACATCATAATTACACTACCCAAGATGAAACAGAAAGAGAGAATCTTAGAAGCAGCAAGAGAAAAGGACACAGTTACCTACAAAGGGGTTCCCATAAGACTGTCAGCTGATTTCTCAAAAGAGACCTTACAGGCAAGAAGGGGCCGGAAAGAAGTATTTGAAGTCATGAAAGGCAAGGACTTACATCCAAGATTGCTCTATCCAGCAAAGCTGTCATTTAGAATGGAAGGGCAGATAAAGTGCTTCTCAGATAAGGTCAAGTTCAAGGAGTTCACCATCACCAAGCCCTTATTATATGAAATGTTAAAGGGATTTATCTAAGAAAAAGAAGATAAGAAATAGGAACAGTAAAAATGACAACAAACTCACAGTTATTAACAACCACACCTAAAACAAACAAACAAAAAAGCAAACTAAGCAAACAACTAGAACAGAAACAGAACCACAGAAATGGAGATCACATGGAGGGTTATGAACAGGGGAGTGGGAGGGGGAGAGAGGGGGGAAAATAAGAGACAGAGAATAAGTAGCATAAATGGTAGGTAGAAAATAGACAGGGGGAGGGTAAGAATAGTATAGGAAATGGAGAAGCCAAAGAACTTATATATATGACCCATGGACATGAACTATGGTGGGGGGGGGGATGTGAGAAGGAGGGGGTGGGCAGGATGGAGGGGAGTGAAAGGGGGGAAATGGGACAACTGTAATAGCATAATCAATAAATATATTTTTAGAAAAGAATGACAAAAGAAATGACATCAGAGGGGAGTGAACATGAGCCTGCTGAGGCAGAAACAGAGGCACTAGCTTGAGAGAAGATACGTTCATTTTTCTGCGATGAGAGGAAAGGATAAGAAGGCTGGATGAAACAGAATGTGGCTGAGAGGTGGAGAAGCAGAGGGTTCGGCACAAGTAATGCCCCTTTCATTACAAAATCATAAGCATGTGATTCTGTGATACAACACTATTACACTCAATCAGACCATATGACATTTTCGGTGAAATGTTCAAATTGCTGTCTGCCTTGTGTGGAACATTCACGTGCCCCACCAGCCACACTCATGCCAGCCTTGCTTCTGCCAGACCCTGTATAGAAGTTGGGATTTGTTTTGTGGTTCTCCACTTCCTTGGAAGGGGTTCTCACACCTCTTATAAAGGCCTCCCAACTACTTTGGAGTCAGATTCTTTATTCTTGTCCATTTCTTTGTCATTTCCTCAAAGACTGGGCCACACTTCTGAGTTGAATCTTCCTGTATCTGTCTAAAAAATAAAAATGGCTTTTCTCTGTTGATAAATTTTCAGATGCACTAGGGCACAATGCCTGTTTGAACACCTTGGTTGAAATTTAATGAAATCTTCTGTTTAAACATTAGCCCTTTTAATAATGTATTTGTTCCCAAATATTGCAAGCCTGTGGGAAATGTAGTCAATGGACTATTCTAGGAATAATTGCAGTCATGTATAATTTGTAATTTGATCATTATAATTCCCATTTGAGGAATAATAATGTGCCCATTAACATATCATATCCTTAACCCAAGAGGCATGGGTACAGCATGATCTACCTTGATTTATTACACAATTACCACGTTCCAAACCACTCTGCAGGCCACCGAGAATTCAACAGTGAATCAGTCACGGTCCCATTGTGGACAGAGCAAATAAATGCTTAATTAACACTGATTGTGAATTTTAAGGACAGGCCTTTATAAGAACACTTGGAATGTGTGGCTCTCCTAGTATCAGGAAAAGGGAAAGTTCCCTGTAGCATTTGTAGTTAAACTAGAACTAAAGGGCAATAAATCATCTTTTAACCACTGAAAGCCTAATTCTCTTCTAATATAAATCACAATGTGTGGTAGCCACACCAAACCTACTCTTGTACCAGATGTCAGATTTGAAGTCACAAAATCTCTGAATTTTCTATGAGAGTCTTTGAAATGCTAAAACCAAAAGAGGAGGCATAGAATACATAGGACATTAGCCAGCTGAAACATTACATTCTTCTACTCTATATTATGCCTCATCAGTAATTTCTATTAATCTTACCAACTTTTAACAATTGTAAGAGACTTGATTTCTAAAATTGTAAGTGCAGGTGTTGTGTAGACGACTGATGAATACAGAATGTTGTTGTTGTTGTCATTAATATTATGTAAGCTCATGTGTCTTGTCAAATGGTAGCATTAGAAGACATTCTGTATGCTCATCCACTCCCTACACCTGACATTCATTCTTGGTGTTGTCTTTGAACTACAGACAGTTCCCTGATAAAGGGACGCGATTACACTCCCCGTTGGTAAGAATGTGTGGAGTGTGCATCTGATCAGAGCCATTTTTAAATGCCAAGCTTCAAAGCCAAAGTCAAGTTAGAAAGGTAAAACCATAGTGATGAACAACAAATCTAGTTAATTAAAATGCCATGGAAGCCAATTGCCTTTATTTTTAGTAATATTGGAGATGGTTAAAGGAGAGATAGGGAGTTCCAGCACTTTTTCTAAAAATAAGTATATATTAAAAATACACTAAAATCACAGGTTTAAATCCTAAGAGGAATGTCTCAGCCTTTGTCACTAGCCACAGATAATGAGGATGCACAGAGACGTTCAGAGGAGGACTCATTTTTAAGAAGCCTGTACCCTGACTGAGGCGAGTGGTGGCAGTCTGCCATGGCGCTGTTAGAAGCAGACGCAATTTACAATTAATGATCTTGGCTGAAACCCACTTGATCTCACTGAAATGGGTGGGAGGTACATTTATTCAGATGGTGTCTTTGACCATTAATCCCTTCATTTCACAAGAGCTCCGGTATCCTCCGGATTTATACTATGGGCTTCTTTGAATATATGGTGACCTTATAATACTTTGGCTTTCAAGATCCTCTCAGGGTCTCGTAATGGCTCCCAGAGACCTTTCCAGTTTTCTGTCTCATGTCTCCCCACCCTAAGCCAAACTGGAGCACTCACTCCTTCCCAAATAACCCTCTACTTCCTTCTCCGTAGAAACCTCTTTCTCTTGCTCACTCCTGAACTTCCCTGTGCCTTCTCTGAAGTCTCAGATTCTCCAGGCTCAGAACCTGAAATAAGGATCCACGAGCAAGGGATTTATCGAGCAAGCCCTCTGGTCCCACCAAAAACCCCTCAGAGACCAGGGAGAGCCCAGGGGAGGGGTTGAAGTCAAGAAAGGGTGTGACTTTAGAAAAAGTCGGCCTCAGCCTGAGCCCATGGGGAACTATGGAGTGTAAATTACAACGAGAGTTTGTCCTGATTTAAGAACTTTCCTCCTCTACCAATCGTCGGCAAAGGTGGTGGGAGGCAAACAGAAATCTTGCGGGCTTGCATAGGTCAGAGAAGCCAAAGAACACAGAAACGGGGGTGGGGGGTCAGGGAGGCATGAAGGCATGGATGGTCACAAATCTTTGGGGATCTGGGCAGAACACCAACAGTGTCAACTGTAGGTGCTGTACACATGCCATGTTTCCTAGTGACCCATGAGGGGGCCTCAGACAAGATGGTGGGGATCCCCACAGGACGTCAAATTACTTTTATGGCATGTTTCTCACTCCCTCTGTGTCTGGTGATTTGGGTATGTGTCTTTGAGTCCCCTTAAGGGTCACATGTATGCCTTGCGCATGGCAGTCTCTCAAATACCTACCCTAGTGACTCGCACTAATCAGGTGCGTGATAACAGGCCACTGATGTGAAAGGGGAAACAAAACCTCGGAACGGCTCCACAAAGGACCCTCCTCGTTACCGAATTCGTCAGTGTCGTGAATACTGCTATGGTAAAGTTCTATGGCTATTTTTATTGTTTAACATTAGTTTCTAATTCCAGTCTACATTCAACATTATTTTGTGTTGGTTTCAGGTATACGGCATAGTAAACCATAGTTCCCTCAATATTTCAAGTACCCACCTGGCACCATGCATAATTATTGCAATATTACGGATTACATTCCTCATGCTGTACTTTACATCCCTGTGATTATTTTGTAACTACCAATTTGTGGAACTTACAGAACAAGATGAACGGGAAAAACAAACTAGAAACAAACTCATAGATACAGAGAACAGACTGCTCGTTGCCAGAGCGGGGAGAGTCAGGGGGCTGGGTGAAAAAGATGAAGGGATTAAGAAGTACAAATTGGTAGTCCACTGTTATTTTTTTAGATAAAGGAATCAACTAGAAACTAAAAATAAAGAGAAGAATCACGTGTTACATCAATGAGGAAAATTAAAAGTTCAGAAGTGAAACCCTCAGGAAAAATTGAGCTCTAAATTATCAGAACTCAGAAGAAAGTGCCAACTTCCCGATAACTCTCCCTCTTGGCCAACCCACTCTCCAAAGGCTCCACAGGGCTGGCAGAACGGGGGTCAGCAGAAGCTGAACCAAGGCCTGCAGGGCTTATTCCCCATCCCTGATGGATCTACTGGCTTGTCTTTGCTCTAATACCCTACTCACCAGTGACTGGATTCCTATTTGGGTTTTTTTATTATTTTTTTTCCTTGAGTAACAACACTGTATTCAATTGCCATGTGTAAGAAATTTGTATGCTGATACTTATGATCTACGGAGGGGGAAAAAAAGGTTTAACGTGAGATAATGCAAAAATGTCACGCAGCTAACACTGATCAAAGCGTGGGTTGAGTGCCCACATTGTGCAAACTTTGGCTCCAAGAAGAAAGTGCTGATAATGGTTTGGAAGAAGCCTCTCTTTGTTTTTCAGATCAGAGAACCTCTGGGCTCACAGAA
The DNA here is from genome assembly GCF_022682495.2 of Desmodus rotundus. Lineage (NCBI taxonomy): Eukaryota > Metazoa > Chordata > Mammalia > Chiroptera > Phyllostomidae > Desmodus > Desmodus rotundus. The sequence continues at coordinate 207,739,241 of NC_071387.1, read as the reverse complement.
AAGGTTTACCACTTGTTTTACAGGCTCTTTACCCTGGCATTCACGTAATTTCTAAACCCTGCTTATACGGGGGGCGAAGACAGCAAGCAGAGATCTGAAACCTCACTTGCTCACGATGTATCCATGACCTACTCTGGTAATGGGAATGATGAACTTAACTCATGCTTTGTAGAGCCAATGGATTCAAACTCTGACAGAATTCATATACTATCAGAATCCACAGAGCTACGGGGAGACCTAGTTCCCTTGTCCAATCTCACAATTTTCCACCTAAAGAAAGTGGGCCAGTTGTATTAAGAAGCTGTCCACAATCATAAATATAATAGTGTATACTGACTCTCACTACAGTATTCTGTCTAGTCAGACACAACACCTTCTAAGTTACTTCAAGAATGTAGGAAGAGTCTGGTTAGAAGATATCTTGAACATATTCGTATAATTGCACATAGTAAAAGTTCTCAGTGAAACAGTCCCCAATGTCAGGGGCAAACACATAATGAATAATACATAATATTTACTTAGGCAGGGACCTAAATTTTAATGTAAGATGATATCTCAGATTGCACCTGTTTCTGATATGCCAGTGCTCTGTGTTATTGAAACCAGGGTGTTGTTACGGAAAAGCTACACCATTACTCTAGTCACTGCTGAGAAAAAACTGCTCAATAATAATTTCACAGAAGTTGCAACATTAAAAGTAGCTTATCTTAGGATCAACTAAATCTATATATTGTATGTACATAAGCTCATTAAACCATTCCATATGTGAAATAGAACCATTTGCAAATCAATGTGCAATAAAATTTTTTAGAGAGATACTTTAGAATTGTGAGCATATTTGTAACACATACATATTAATTTCATTGCTTGACTATTCCGGCCTGAAAATAATGTAACTTTTGGAGTCATAAAGTTAGGCTTAAATTGTACTATAAAAAAAGGTGTTGACTAGTCACTTATACCAGAAAAGGCACAAAGAGTATTTAAAAGGAATAGATGTGGAATGATCTGGCATCAGAAGGAAACAAACCTGAAATACCGCAAATAAACCAAGTTAAAAGTGTGACTGGGGAGATAGCAAGTTAAAAATTTGATACAATTATAAATTCAGGTACAAAGGACAATTAAACTAAAAGAAAGGAAATTAATTAATATAAATAAAGATTATATACTCAAAATTTAAATTGTACTCTATGCAAAATGAATGATTTTCTATGAAAATATACATGGAAAAAGTAACAACACATTAAACAAAACAATTACTACAGAAGAAACCGAGCCAATCACGTCACTCTCACACCACCAAAATCGTGTCTCAGTTTCCCAAATCAGGGCAGCAATCCTTCCGAACCTACAAAGAACACGCAGGGTATTTTGAAATTTTAGGTCATATACAGAAGAGGAAATTTCCAATCTTCAGAAATCAATGCCAAAATCTAACAAAGGGTACAAAAAAAATAAAAGAAAAACTACAGGATATTAGTACATAGTATTTATGGACTATGATGCTAAAATCCTAAAGATAATATTGGGCATGCAAAAACAGTGAAACAGGACCGAGCTGAGTGCATCCCAGGAACGTAGAGGTGGCTTGACCACAGAAATTCTGTCAGTCAGTCAAAGGAAAAGTCACATGATCACACTAGGAGGTGTCCTTGGCTGGCGACTCTTCCCTATCTATCTGCTTGGGCTCGGCCCCACGGGAACCGGGAGCAGGCAGTGAGGACAGGGTGTTTACATCCTCCACTTTAGCAAATCGCTCCGCTCCTCTCAAGGTGTCCTCTCTACATCAGATCCCTTTCAGTGTCACTAAGCACTCCTCTTGGCAACGTCAAGTATGAGGGTGCAGCCCAGCGTCTGCATGATTCCTGTCACCCTGATTTGTACTTCTGAAGTTAGCCTGGTATCAAGTGTTCTTGAATTAGGTCAAATTGTAAAACTCAGTGTTGTGAAGGTAGTTCTCTCCAAATTGAGCTATTAGAGTCAAAGCAATCCCAATTTAAATCTTAGTAACTTTTTGTAGAATTTGAGAAGATACTTCTAAAATTCATATGGCAATACAGAGGACCCAAATTATGTGCACCACTTTGAAAAAGAATAGAAAATTAAAGGACTAACACTGCTCAGGGTAAGATTTGTTATAAGGCAGGGTAGTGTTGAGGTGAAGATAGAAAAAATGCATTGGAACAGTAGAGGGACTCTAAAAATAGACCCATGCAAAAAAGGCAACTTATTTCTGATAATGGAGCAAAAATACTTCTGTGGAGAAGGAGTAATCTTTTCAAAAATGGAGCTAGAATAACTGAATATCTGTGTGTGTGTGTATATATATATATATATATATATACATATATATATATATAGCACAAACTTTGATCCATATAAAAAAATTAACTCAAAATGAATCATAGACCCAAATATAAAACCTAAAACTGAAACTTCCACAGTAAAATGGGGTTGGTGGCCTCAGGTTAGGCCAGTATGCCTTAGCTGAAACACCCAAAGCATGAGCCTTAAACAAATTGACACACTGGATTTTATCATAATTTTAAAAACAGAGTGGAAGGAAGTATTTCAAAGCATATACCTTGATAAAGATTTATATCCAGAATATATAGAGAACTCACAAAACTCTATAAGAAAACATTCTAATAAAAAAATTATGCAAAAATGTAGACAAAAGTTACCAAATTAAACAAAAGGTAAACACATGGAAAACTGATCAGTACCATTGGTCATGAGGAAAATACAACTTAAAGCTCCAATGAGACATTTTCATCCACCTATTAAAAAGGCAAAAATGTAAAACTTGGCTGTGCCAATAAAGGTGAGAATGCGGACAAGGGCACTGCAGATGTTGCTGGTAGGAATGTAATCTGGCCTGACCACTTCACCAGCTTCACAAAATAAGTTAACATGTACCTACCGGACTAAGCGGCTCCGCTCCTCGGGGCTTCACCAAGAGAAATGAAGGCATATGTCCATGCAAACACTCTGTCAAATTAGTCACTTTAAGCTGTATTTACATTTCCTTTTAAGTTACATTCGCTTTTTTAAGGTAAATAAATCTTACATTCACTCTAATCTTTCTTTAATAGAAATTTAGCATGTCTGCTTAAATGTGTTAGTATTTTTATGAGGGTTGTTACTGGTTTGTTAAGCTGTAGTTACAAGTTTAATAGCATCTAAGTGATTGGTGATAGTTTAGCCAAAAGTGACGGAGGGAGAGGAGAGAATGGACGGGGAGAATGTGCTTTGACCTGGCGCCTGGGGGACTGGAGGGGGTGTTAAGTGGGGAGCAGGAATGTTGGAGTGTAGAGGTGTCAAAGGTGATGCCCAGTTCCCAAAGACTGGGATACCCAAAGTCCAGGTTCAAATTCTGTGGCCGTTCTGATGGTAGTATATAATCTAGAGGATCAGCAAGGGAGTAGGCCGCTGAGAGAGGGCCGAGGACTAGGCCATAGGAAGGGAGGTAACTCAAGCCAGAAGGGATCCTGGCGTCAAGGAGAATGAAGACAGGTGTAGAGACAGAGAAGGCAACTGTGAGTCAGGAGCTAAAAGGTCTTTGGTTGTCAAATGTTAGAAGAGGCACCGAAATCTGCTATGCTGGTTGAAAGCCTCCAGTAGTCAAGAAGTTGGGGCTGGTATTCAGGCAACGCAAAGATCTTGCTCTTCATTTTCATAACATAGAGTAATATTGCCAAAGATTTAAAACGGTCGGTGCACTAACCATGTGTGAATGCTCAGAACTGTGGCTAGGATGGAAAAGATTTGTTTCAGGCACTCCCTAATTTGGGGGACAGTTGAGCACCAACTTGGGTCCCAGTGCCTGACTCCAAATGATTCTCACCCAGCAAAATGTTTCCTTATAGAGATTTCGCAGTTATTTTTCATTGCTCCAGAGGCCAGATACAAGATGACTTGTCCTGTTGGCTACTGGCCCCGTGTGGGATGTCCTCAGACCTCCGATGGAAACCGGTGTCTGATCTCTGCCCTCTCGCAGTCCATTCAGTCACCTGGGCGTGCACAGCCTAGGTGGTCCTTCTGGTGTTTCCCACAGAAGTCACCAGTCTGATCCAGGCTGAGTGAAGTGTGCTGTCCTTGAGTTTCCCACGGCACTTGTCCATGCTTTGTCCTGTCACTTGTCACATTGTATTGTATTCACCTCATCTTTCTACAAGTAACTCTTGCTCGGGGCAGCTTAGCATGTCAAAGCAATGGTGTGGCTCTCATCTGCCTGCTTCTCTCATCTAGCAGGGGTCCAGTATTAGAACAGCTCTGCACCCAAAGTCGGAGGAAGGGAACCAGGGAGCGTGGGGACTCTGTCTCACATTGCATCCTGTGCCTGGACACGGTGCACCGTGCTGTTCAGTTGTTCGGAGCTGGACACTGGGGCAGGGCGGGAAGCAAAGACACACCTGGCCTGGGCTCCCATCACGCTTTTTGTCTTGTTCAAGGTTTATCATAAGTGCTTAATAAATATATTTGATTCCTCTGAATGCTTAGTAAATACAAGTTGATTCACGTAAACGCGATGACCTAAAGCCATTTGAACAAGTCACCATTCCTTCTTCATCACTTATGGTCATTTGATCTTGCTCGCATATCAGGACCTCAAACCCTCTGTTTAGTTGGTATGTTCCCATGGACACTCACTGAGTACCAGCTCCTGACAGTGACACGTGACATGTGACAGCAAGTTACATGCACACCAGCATGGCCACTTACATGGTGCGTGCAGAGGTATCGCTGCCTATCACAGCTGCAGCGTCTCTGCTGTCACAGACGAGAAAGCTGAGGTGGAGATAACAGCCAGGTGATGGCTATTTTAAAGTGTCTTCTGCTCTGTGTGACACGACTGTCCCTGCGAGGCACTGCCACACTCACAGAGAGCCTCGGCTCGTGCCCACAGCTTCTGGGCGTGGGTGGTGGGCACTTCCTCTCTGCTGCTTCTGCATAAAATCCACATAACACGTGCCCGCCCTGTGCTAGTCACTTAACACGTATTGCCACTTCCTCATACCTACCCTATGAGAAAAATATCTTCTCTAAGAGAAAAAAAAAGTCCTCTTTACCAGGTGGAGAAAATCGGACCTTGAGGATGATTTGCTTGTCATCTCACCTGCACGTGTGCTTGCTGGCCTAGGCCTCGTGCCCTCCACTGCGGATGTGCCACAAACAGGAGCTCTAATCCTATTCATTCATAACGTTCCCTGTTCCCCAGCGCAGAGGGGTGTGCAGAGCATGGGCCGTGCAAAAATTCACTGTCACCCGTGAACACGTGCGGCTGTGCGCAAAACCTTTTAACCCTTGGCACCCCTTCCTGCCCATAAATCTTACCCAGGGCTGCCCTGGGGGAACCAAGCATGTTATCCTAAACCTTGAATCTCGGGAAGGCCAGTGTCTCACTGAGGTTCCTTCCTTTTCCAGAAAACCTCAACAAACCCCACTCCCACCCTAAAATTCTAAAAGCTGACTTGATTTGCAGTATTGCCAAGCTAGAGAAAACTACAAAAATGAAATATGTTTTCATACCCTTGCCAAAGGACAAGTGAACCCCCCATTAAACTTGTATCACAGATGGGGTGTCTTAAGTGGCTCTTCCTAACGCAGAAACCAGCCCTGGGAGACATTCCAGCTCCCGCTGGGCTCTCCGAATCACGGCAGGATTTGGGAATACATTTATTACACTACATACCCATCGCTCTATTATATGTTAGAATCCTCCGCGTGCTCCAAGAGTCTGCCACTTACACTAGCTGTCCAGGAGTTCCTGTCTGTTCGCACCCTTCACATCTCCCCCAGCTACGGTCAGAGCCTCGGCCGAAGCTGCTGCAGGGATACTGAATTTGGCCAGATTAATGTAGCTGAAGTAACACGCCCATGCTGGCAGGAAATCGAATTTTTATAAGTATTTTTCATTTTTGCTAAAGCAAGCCGTATATATGTCCTTGATTTGCATGCACCCTTGACATTTTGCAATGTGTATGTATATAATTTTTTTTAATCCATCAAAAGGGTTTTTGAAAGTCTAAGTGAACAGCTGTCTTCAGCTGAGACACATTTAACTTTCTGACAGGTACGAGAATTCCAGTCCCCAGGGACCAGCACTTTTCTTTTCAGAGCCATTCCTATGTTTGTGACGGTCCGGGAGATACTGGCACTATCCATGCGTTTCTTCTGGATAAAGTAACCAACCCAGAAGTGTCTCCTCCTGTGCTTCCTAATAGAGCAGAGATGGGCTAGTAATGAATGAAATCTGCTTCTCTTTCTTTAAGAGTAAGGAAGTCTGGGAAAGATTCTAGGTCATTCCTTGCAAACTGGAGAGAAGGGATTTGATGAGCAATTGTAAGAGAAAAATACATTTTTCACTTTTTTTGTTTGCCATGTAAGGGATGTTTTCCTTGAAAACTGCTAAAACAAGTCATTTGTAAGTAAGTATGCTCATTTCTAATCCCAAATAGGAAATAAATAGCAAATAATATAATAAACATTACATGAATTATATGCATATTAACAACTGTGACTATTCAGTTATTTGGTAAATGCTACAGCACAGCTTCTTGGGCTCCAT